>NC_089016.1:27727338-28090400 GCF_963932015.1 Anas acuta | reverse complement strand
CAGCTGAAGGCGCTGAAGATCGAGGCCCGCTCGGCGCAGCACCTGAAGAAGCTCAACATTGGCATGGAGAACAAAGTGGTCCAGCTTCAGAGGAAGATCGACGAGCAGGTAGGTCCCGAGCCGCGTTGGGGCTGGCGTGGGCCTGCTTCCACTTCGTGCCTCTCTGTTTTTCCATTTCTGGGAAGGATTTTGTCTTCCCAAGAGGCCTGGGGAGGCCAACGTGGTGGTAGCGGCCTTCTCCTGGCCAGATATTTGTAAGGGAAGGGTGCCACCGTGCATGCCACTTGGATCTTGGGTCTCCACCTTGTGTCTGAAGAGCACAAATTGTGCGATAATAGTTGTGTGAGCTGCCCAGAAGGAAGATAAAATCGGGAAACTTGGAAAACCGTCGCTCGAAAAGCCAAACCAGCAGCTTGGAAACGCGTCGGACAATTAGGAGGTGTCAGGAACCCACGCCCATCACGCTCAGTTTCCTTGCAGCCTTAAATCTCTCCCATCCCCGTACGACAGTTGAGGTCCTGCGATGATGAAGATGAAAAATGACCGTGCGTTGGCTCGGATACTGCAGAGTCAAGCCACTTGGGGGATTCTGGCTGCTTTCCTTGCTTGTATTAATTGGCCACAGCGTGTGCGCCGCAGTAGTCTGACATTCAAACTGCAGTGTTTAATTTTAAAATGCCTGCTTGCTTGCTTGAGCTTTGCAGAACTGTAGCTAAGAAGAGGGAAAACTTGGGCAGAGGGTTTTCTATACAGGTTTTGTCGTAGCATATTTTCCCTGAAGTTCCCCCTATTTCAGTCTTTGCTGATCTATAAACACGACCTTTTCAAAGAGCCATTAGCTTTTAAGAAAATACGTCGCAGGTAACCCGCAGAGCTGCAGTTGTACCTTTATCTGAATAGAAAACATTTCTATTTCTGCCTCTTTAGCTCACGCCTGGGTAGAGATACGCTGTGCTCAGTGCGCCCCCAAAGAAGAGAAGATCATTCTTCGCAAACATTAAAACCTATTATCATACATCAGCCGCTGCTCACACGCTGGGCCTCTTTAATTCAGCTTCTAAATCATGTGAGGGACCGTTGCACACACGAGGAAGGATTAAATCTGTTTTCCTAGAGAATATCCCAGCGAGAGGGGGTACATTGGGGTGTTTTCCAGGGGCTTTTGCTCCATCCCCTTTGCTTAGGGGGAGGGATGATCAGGAGAAGAAGACCCTATGTAGACCTGGAAGAGAAAACTCTCTACTTTCATGTTTGCTTTTCTTAACCAGGCTGCACAGTTCGTGGAAAACTCTATTGTTCTGGGACTAATGGGGGCCTTTGGCTCTGTTGCAGAGTGCTTTTTGCACTTGAGTTTGTGTTCTTGCTTTTTTGAACCCCATGAACACCTTGAAAGAGGACGAAGTGGTGGCTCAAGATCTGCCTTTGCTGCTTTACTCCTTGGCCTGACCAGTTAAAAAAATGTATGTCAGGAATTCTCTAGTCTATTGAGTTTTATTATTTTGTTTTTTGAAGGAAAAGGGGGAAAATAAAGTCACAAATGGGCAATTTTCAACTGTTTTGCCTTCTGACTTCTTCACCTCCGCTCTTCCTAAGCCTCCACGTGGCACGAGCCTTCCATACAATGGCATGAACCCGGTCCTTTACAACTACTAAAACCTTTCAAAAACAAAAGTTTAAAAGCCTGGTTATATTTTTTTTGGCTGGATCTTGCTTACGGTATTGCTTTCTTCTTTTTTGGGGTGCCGGCCGCAGAACAAGGAATACAAACTTCTGAACGAGCAGCTCTCTACCCTCACGTCTGCCCACTCCTCTGAGGTGGAGAAGCTGAAGAAGGAGCTGGAGCAGTACCAGCAGAGCCAGCAGGGTGATGGCAACCAGCTCGTCAGCCTGCGGGAGGAGATGGAGCACCTCCGGCTGGAGCTGGAAAAAGCCCACGGCGAGAGGAAGGTGGTGGAAGACAGCTACGTGAAGGAGAAAGACCTGCTCAGAAAGGTGCGTGTGTTTGTCGTGTCCTATCTCATGTGGGTCTCTTGCAGGTGAAAGCTTTGCAAATCCGAAGGAGGAGAGCCTTAATTTTCTATCCTTCAAATAGGAGAGAAATCCTTCAACTAGGTGAAAGAGAATCCAATGTGGAGAGTTTGCTTTTTTTTCAAGCAAAAAGCCCAAATGCACATTTTACCCTGAATTACTTCACCGGCCAGGCTCATTCTGAAAAACCTTCACACCCATGCTTGTCGCCTGAGGTGTGGCTTTAATTTCCTCCTTCAAATAGTTGTGAATGATCCTTCTGCAATTGTAATTCCAGAACAAATGTTTTTCTCATGACAACCCGAAGGTGAGTCGCTTTGAGGTAGGGGAAGAAGATCTGGGATTAGGGATCACCTCCCTCTGAGGGCACTTTTTGCACGTGTGCTTGTGCGTTGCCCCCACGTTGGAGGATGTGGACTCGGTGATTTTCTCCTCTCCGACCCCAAGCAAAAGGATCCTTTTTGTCCCGGGGCTCAGTTTGTTAACTCAGGCTTTTAGAGCCTTGTTGTGGTTTAACCCGGCCGGCAGCTAAACACCACACAGCCATTCGCTCACCCTCCCTCTCTGGGATGGGGGAGAGAAATGGGAAAGTGAAGCCGGTGAGTTGAGATAGAGACAGTTTAATAAGACAGGAAAATAATAATAACAACAATAACAATAATGATGACAATAGTCCCCTCCCAGCTCCTGCTGCACCCCCAGCCTGCCCGCTGGCAGGACAGAGCAAGAAGCTGAAACGTCCTTGGCTTGGTGTAAGCACTGCTCTGCAACAATTAAAACATCGGGGTGTTATCAGCACTCTTCTCATCCTAAGCCAAAAAACAGCACCCTACCAGCTACTAGGAGGAAAATTAACTCTGTCCTAGCTGAAACCAGGAGAAGCCTGAAAGGATGTTTTATTTTGAAGGTGATGCTCTGAGGAAAACCAGCTTCTCTCTGTTCTCGATTGCAAATCCCCCTCCCAGCACTCAGAAGAAAGGTTGTTTTAACAACTGAAGAAACGCTTTCAAAAAGCAGAGAAACAAAGCAAAAGCTTTCCCTTCTTGCAGCAGCGCCTATGACTGAGTAAATACTGTGTAGTTTACCACGTCGATAAATGGTTTAATTATAAACCACGGCGGTTGTTTCCATTTCTAACGAGGAGTGCAGGCTCCCAGCTTTGACGTGAGCTTCCAATTGCTCCCTTCAGTTCCTTATCAGTGGGAAGACCTGAGAAAAAGCCAGGGAAATGTTGTGGTTATTGCTTTGCTCTAAGAAATGCATTTCATGCCAGCAGTGCCCTGGAAATGGCTGGCAGCAGGAGATGGGGCGAGCAGGTTTGTGGTCCTGTGCTGGAATAGTTTCAAAAGTGATGCTCAGAGGCTGGATCTCACAGCTGGAGGTCCAGACCCTGGAGGAGAGATGGTTAAAAACCTGCTCAGGAATTTTATCACCTTCAGTGATTGGTTTCCCATAGAAAGATGGGCAGGAGGTGCAGAAGGCACCGGTGGCGCAGCAGGGCTCTGGGGCAAAGCTGTAAAAAGGGTCCAATTTTTTGTCCAGTTTTGTCTTCCAACCATCATAACTTTGTCTTCTGGGTAAGAGAGTTCATTATCAGCACGTCCTAGAGAACACTTGTAGAATAATATTCCTTATTCCATTAAGGAATATCCCATTATTCCTTATAATATCCCATTATTCCTTATCTTTTCCCTGTTGGGATAAATGAGGCGAGTTCTTCTCTGTGCTATTGCAGCATAGGTTATGGTTCCTCTCATTTTTTTTTTTTTAATTTCTTTTAAGAATCCTTCTGAACTTGAAGACATCAAAGCTGATCTAACATCTGCTAGGGCATTTATTCGAAGTGATACAAGAATGAGGGGATATAGCGAAGTTGTTGGTGCAAAAATCACGATTCAAATCATGGCTCAGTTCACACCATTTAAAAAAAAAAAAAAAAAAAAAACAACAACAAAAAAACAAACAAACAAACAAAAAAAAAACCAGCAGGATTTTTCCATACCTTAAAATGTCTCTTCTTCACTTTCTCATTGTATTTTCAGCCTCCAGCTCTCCTACTGTACAGAGAGATGGGTGAAATCGTAGTCACAGAGCAAATGAATGGATCAGAGAGCAAGGGGCAGTGGGATGACACTAGTGAATGGATCAAAATTCATGAGGACGAACAAAATTACAGCACAGGAGACAGTCAGCTTCAGCCCAGTGTTGCTGTTAGGTGACAAGTGGCATCGTTTCCCTTCATTTTAAATAAAGAAGTAGTAGAAAAAAGGTAAAAAACAATACAAACAAACTGTTTAGCAGGATTCAGTTCTAGTTTTCGTTACTTTTTGCTAGGCAATTGGTGGTGTTAATAGTTGATATACAAAGCACGCACCATGCCTCGCTGACCTGGAGCTTCTGCAGGGGTGTAAAGTGACTTGAATATGTGTGAGCAATAATTTTTGCCTTGTTCCGCAGCGTATCTCCGACCTGGAAGAAGAAAACGCCCTCCTGAAGCAGGAGAAAGAGGAGCTTAACAGCAGAATCCTCTGCCAGTCGGAAGGTAAGCAGAAAGGTTTATGGCTTGGTGGTTCCTGTTTGTGTTTCTCTGGATGTGGAAGGCACCTTTTAGAGTTAGGCAGTGGCTGGCTGAAGCTTTCCAGTGCTTTTTTGACAAGTGTGGGCACAGCTGAACCTCATTACCCCCAATACCTGGGGTTTCGATCGGGTGCATGAAATGAAGGGCTCCCAGGGAGAAGCCTGACCTTTCTGCTTCATGGAGGCTGGGTATTTTGAAATGGATAACGAACATTGAAAGTGATTAGGGACCTCAACTTGATCCCAGCAGAGCAGGAAAGGGATCGTTGATGCTTCTGGCTTAGATTTAGCTTTGGGTTCCTAAAAACAGTGCCATCTGTTAGGTGCTGGTGGCTCTCTCCTTACTGGTTCCCATGGACTTACACTTGCCTGGTTTCTCAAAAAGGGGAAAGGAGCAGATTTTCTTCCAAAGGGGAGTTTTTAAAGAAATAAATTAATTTTAATATAAAACACTCTTAAGCCTGCAGCCTTACCGCGGTAAGTGGTTGATGATTATATGATAAAATAAAAAATGCTGCTGCTGATTTCTTCCTATGTCCAGTCTGGTGGTGGGAAGAAGCAGGCAGAGAAGTCTTTAAATGCAGTTACCATCAAAGACAATTCTTAAACATCAATATATTTCTGTTCTGTGCCAGCCTGTTTGCAAGTGGGTTTATGGCCAGCCTGTGGGAGCTGGAGCTGGCACGGCTGAGCCTTGCAGAAGAGCCAGAGCTGTTCCAAATAGCAAGGAGTAGGATCTAAATGATAAGCCTTTAACTACTAACAAATGCTCATATGTATTTTAAAGGTTCTTGGCAGAGAGAGATTTGCTAATTAGTCGATGTTATTGCACGTGTTTACAAGAAGTTCCTTTCAGAGATGAAGAGCACGATTCACTGTTGGTGTTTCTTGTTTTGAAGATGAATTTGCACGAAGCACAGCTGAGGAAAACATCCAGATGAAGAAAGAGCTGGAGGAGGAGAGGTCTCGGTACCAGAACCTGATAAAAGAGTATTCGAGGCTGGAGCAGAGATATGACAACTTGAGGGATGAAATGACCATTATAAAGGTAACGAAGCTGAAATTATTCTCTTTTGTCCTGGCCATCGTGTTGGTGCTTGGATAACGTGGCTTACTCATCCCCAAAACACGTGGCAGATCTGATATTGTTGTGTGGTTTGGGCTTGAGGTTTCTAGGACCAAATGTTCATGCTGAAGCCAAACCATGCGTGTGTCTTGCAAAAGGATGCTGACATTTTCCACTTTCTGTTAACAATTTGGAGAAAGCAGTGAATCACAGCAGAAGCTGGCACCTGCATCTTGTTTTCCGTTTGGTTTCAGTGATGTTCACGTGCCAAGTGGGTGTTGAATTTGGAAAAAAACAAAAGCAAGGCATGAGAATTTCAAAGGGCAGAGTTCTTAGATTCAGCTTTGCTGAAGTTTTAGGAGAACTGCTGAAAAAGAGCTGATGGTTAGAGTGCTGCTGGGTTCGGTGGAAGGCTGAGCGTGTAAAGGGAGCCCCGTGGGGTTGTGTGAACAGAATAATCTTGAGCTCAGCTTTGCATGTTCTCACTTAACAGGCATCTGGTGTCATGAGCAGCCTGTAATTCATGCAGGATTTTTAAAGCGAGCTTCTGGATCCCTTTATATTTTATTTTAATATAAGCCTACGTGTTAATATGAGCGTTATGGTAGGGCACGGGAGCCAGAAATTAGAAAATAGAGACAGTCCAGCCTGTCGTGAAGGTAACCTTACCGTACACAAATATTTGCTCAAAGAACCAGTGCTTTGTGAGGAATCCTTCCTTAAACACTGAAGGCGTTGTGTATCCGTGTCGCTCCTTGACAGCAAGCACCGGGGCACCGGAGGAACCCATCCAACCAGAGCAGCTTGGAGTCTGACTCTAATTATCCATCGATCTCCACCTCTGAGATAGGAGACACCGAGGATGTGATGCAGCAGGTGGAGGTACGGCTGCTGTTCTGTTATTTTTGTGTTTCTGAGCTGCTCTGAGAGCATTTGGGGAAGCCAATTTCATCTTATAAACCGTGGCTTTAGGTTCTAGCATAATGTCAAGGCAAGCAGTATTGGCCGTGCTCTAATATTAAATGTTCAATTAAAAACCAACCGAACAAAAAAAGCCCACTAATTAAAAATGCCTGAGCCCCTTCTAGCCAGGTATTTATCTTTTTAACCATGGCCTCAAGCAGCCAGCCTATCTAATGGACGTGCAATAATCAATAATTTATTAAAATGGGTCAACTGGGACATTAAAAGTCGTTGTTTAAAGAGTTTCTTCTTCAGGAGGTTGGGACGGATAAAGCAGCCATGGACATGAGCCTCTTCCTAAAGCTACAGAAGCGAGTGAGGGAGCTCGAGCAGGAGAGGAAGAAGCTACAAACCCAGCTGGAGAAGAAGGAGCAAGAAAGCAAGAAAGCCCAGGTAAGGGATGCCTTTGAATTAGTAGGAATATTTCAGGTTTATAACTGGCTTGCCTTGGTTGCCCGAGGACACAATATAGGAACTGAGTTTTAGGAGCACCAAGGTCACATTAAAAGGCAGAAAATCCATCGAGGAAACGGAGAGGAACTTTTTTTTGGCAGCTGATGACAATTAAACAAGAGAAGAGAGATATTTTTTCTGACTAAATGCTTATTTTAACACATTTAGGACAGTATCTCAAGTGAGCCTAAAGATAGAACGGAAAACGTTCAAGAGGGTTCTTCGGGAGGCGGTGGAAACCCAAAACACGTTTCAAATCCCAGTTCCTGTGGCTTTTGTGACCACATCTGGCAGGGATTCATCGCAGGCTAAAACAGCACAATAAATCAGAAATAGCAAGATAGCTGCTAGCAGAGTGTATTTTTCCTTTCCTCTGTCTTGCAGGACAAGGGGCTGCCTTTGATATGTTCTTTCTTCCCTATGGAACCCAAGCTCTTTCTGTATTTTGGGTAGTTTGCCTGGAAGCCATTTAAAACAAATAAAATTGCTGTTACGGACAGCTTGATGGTAACTGAGAGGCAGGACTCGGTCCTGTCTTGTCACTGAAATGTGAAAATTCATCTCTCTAGAAAATGAGCGAGCTCATTTATGGCACAGAGGGAGCTTTTGATGGCAGCTTGTGTGTAGGTTTTCCCCTGCAGAGCTCTGAGCTTCGTTATAGGGCAATGTGTGGGGAGATGATGCACGCTGGGTCTGTGCTTATAGGGTCCTGAAGCAATAAACGTGCTACTACATGAAACCCTAAGCAAATGCCTTCACTCTTGGTTGCATAATGGAAGCATCCAGGGCTTCTGGTGCTTTGTTTGGCAATTATTTTATTTATCTTCCGTGTGAGATCTATTGCATTCGTCAACAAACACATAGGAGACTCAACAAAAGCCTCAGTGGCAATTATTCACTTGGCTCACCAGATATTCCCACTGATCCTCTCTAGCAGCTTGCAGGAGATGTGTGAAATGGGAAAGCTGCAACAAGCCACGGTTATCAAGATATTAACAAGAAATTAAGCCATTTTCTCCCCAAGCAGCCCCAGCTACGTGGAGCTGGGACTCCAATTAATAATATTATTCTTGCTGAGCTGGCTGGTTCAGCCCGATCAGCTCCTCTGGCTCCTCTTTAATACCAACTTCTCTCTTCAACCCCTGCAGGTAATCGAGACGAAGACCGAAATGGCTTCGGACCACGAAGATTTTGCCTACAATAGTCTGAAGGTGAGCGAGGAGCTCGTACTCGAGAGCATACCTCTAGCAGCAGCTTTACCTGGCACTTAGTCCATCCAATTTTTAGGCTCCAAACGTGCTATTTTTGTTGAGTTTCATTAGTACCTCTGTGCAGCCCGCTGGAGCAGAAGCATGGCAGGAGCTTTAGGATCATTGCCCAAGTGTCTTTCTGTTGGATAAACGTGGCTGTGAAGGTTTTTAAGTCAGATCTTTGACTTGACCTTGTAAAGCAAAGCGAAGTTGCAGGTTGGAAGGGGAAAACCCTGACGTTGCACCGCAAGAGCTCTTTAGGAATCTCCAGCACGGTGTTTTTTAAGGATTTCCATCGTGATGTTCTCACCGTGGCTGTAGGAAAATGAGCTGAAGGTGGCAAAAATGAACAACCAGCTCTAAGAGCTTGCTTTAAATCCGTACAGTGCTCAGCAAGAGAAAGACAGACTCTGCTGGGCCCACTCGTGATTTTCTGGCAGTTTCTGGCAAATGGGTGATTTTCTGGCAAAAAAAAAATCAGACTAGCAGTGACACGTGGGGTTTGGGGTGAATTCAGGTCTAGGAGAAACCGTAGAAAAGCCAGGAGCAGTTCCTTCAAATGACATCGTGGCAGGAAACGTATTCCTAAAGGAGAGGATTTTGCATTCCCTATAGATGAGTTGAAATACACGGCTCCTTCGAGAGTCATGTGCCATCAAATTTATTTTTCCCTTGTGCCAGCTTAAAAAGTTTTTATGTGGAGGAGCTGGTGTTTAAAAGCTGCACGTGGTGAATTCCTCCTTATTAGGAGTCCTTTATAACGCATAAAGAGAGTTTTTAGTTGCTGCAGTCCTAAAATGTGCCCAGCCAGCTGTAAGGTAGGGCTGGAGGATGGGAAACTCCTTGTTTATTCTCCTGGGGAGATCCTGGTGGCAGGTGTGTCTCTGAGCTATGCACATGCAACAAAAAGATCAGTGAAAAATGTATTTTCTGGGGCTGGGGGAATGGGAACAAAAGCACCGAGAAGTCCTTGCACTGACTTTGTGCTCCTAGCAGGAGCAGAAAGCCTAGTTTGATTTCTCTCTCCTCACATAGCTGGGATGCTCTTGAATTTGTAAGCTCATCGTTAAATAAGCTTCTATAGAGGGTGTTTTTTTTCTCCTATCGAGGACCAGAAATAGAATAGGGAATGAATTGCTGTCACAGCAGCACTAACCTCGGATTTATGGAGGTTCACCCTTCTAGCGCTGCTGTCTAGGCATCTTCCTAGATGCCTACAACCAGCCTTTGGAGTTAGGAGTGTGGCTGACCTGCAAGAAAAGCAAGAAAGGCTTCTCCAGCAAAAAAATCAAAACCCATTTGGGTAGAAAAATCAATTAATGCCTTGCTTTTTCCCCTTCATCTGGCTGAGCCTGCCCAGAAGAGTTCAAGGTGAGTCAACGCTTGAGCTACCCAGCAAGAGTTAAACCCTTCTTGGTGAAGATTTCCCGTCGTGTACACGCTCTCCAAACTTCTTTTAGCAACACTTAACTGAAAAGCTTGAGCCGTGGTTGATGTGGACGTGGAGGAATTGCCGGATCGAACGCGTTTCTTACAATTTTTTAAATGACAGATGGCTTTAAGTACCTGAGTGTGCTCTGTTAATGATGGTGTTTGTTCATCCAGGAGAGGGCTGGCTGTCCAGATGTCAGATCAGCTCTTCTGTTCACACCTCTGCTGCTATTTATAATCTGGAAGGATTTATAATTATAACACCCGTTTCCTATGGAAATAAGGTTTGCACAGCTGTGCGAGCTACACGCTGTATAAATTGTATAAACTGCCCCCATCCCCCTCAGTGGCTTTCAGATTCATTAGCCAAAGCTGCTAATGAGGTAGATATCCCATAGTTAACAAGAAAACTGTGGGATGGGCCAGAAGGCAGAGGGGGGAGAGAGGAACCCGAATCTCCTGGGGGAGAGTTTGTGCTGTTGTAGACCCTGGAGAATCCCCACGGAGCTCGGTCCCTAGGGAAGGGGAATCCACGCCAGACACCGAGCTAGAGGCTGTCTAGCTGCCCAAATTTGTTATTCCTCTCTCTCCTACTGTCACGAAAAAGCAAAGGAGCCCTTCAGTTGTCTCAGCAAAACATCACCGCTCACGCATCTTTATTCGGGGGGAGCGGTTGGTGTAAAACCTGCACAGCGTCGACCCCGTCTGTCAAATGCCAGCAGCTGACAAGATAGCAGGGAGAGAAAATCCTTTAACTGCAAATGTGATGGGGAGAATTACGGGCTGGGTGACAGAGGAAGATGCAGTGGGAATTCAAACCCGAGGGGATGTTGGCAGTGGGAAGGGCCGTGTAAGACCGCACCTTGCGGCTTATCTAAGGACAGCCAGAAATGAATTAAACATTGTGGGGTTTTGTGGTGATTTCTTGATTAAGAAGGAAAAGGGGTAGAGAGCTAAAAATGCGTTTGGGTTCTCTATTGGGTTGATTTTGTGTTTAGAAATAATGCCAATGAATAATGCCAATTTTCCTCTGTGTCGCCACATGAGATTAAATAGCACCAAGCTATTGATTGCAGAAAAAATATTTTCTGAAGGGTGATTTGGGGCAGGAATTGATGGTTCAGCTGGGATCATCATCACGAGAGGCATCTTAGAAGCAGATGAGGCAGTCAACCCATTGCTTGGCAGTTTCGCTCAATCTTGTGATGGTTTGGTGTTTTCCAGAGGCAAGAGCTGGAGTCGGAGAACAAGAAGCTGAAAAATGAACTTAACGAGCTGAGGAAAGCTATCGCAGACCGAGCAACCCAGAACAACTCTTCCAACGATGTTCAGGACAGTTATAACCTCTTGCTGAATCAGCTGAAGTCGGCCAACGAGGAGCTGGAAGTGCGGAAGGAAGAAGTGCTCATCCTGAGGTCGCAGATAATGAAGGCGGCCCAGCAGAAAGAGCCGGGCAAAAATATGGTAAAGGAGAGGCTAATGGGATTTCTCTTGCCTTTTCCCATTCCGGGAAACATTGAGGTGATCCCGGTGATGTTTTGTGACAACCAACCTATTCCGCAAGGAAACGGGATGGTGGAAAATGGTTTCTGGACCAGATTCTGCTCGTGTGATGCTGGTGCAGTCGTGGTGTCTCTACTGGCACGTAGGCAAGGGAAGAGTTTGACCCTTCTCACGAAGGCTTTTTTGTTTAAAGCCTGCTCTGACCGAAGGGTGCATTTTCTGAAACTCTTACTTGGGTTTTTTAATTCACCACTTTATCCTCCCTGGAGGTTTTAGGATGTTTTTGTGTTTCGGGCCACACACGGGCACTCCTTGTCTCCCTTCTGGGTTCTCTTCATCCTCCTTTCATCTTCTTTCATCCTCTTGCACGTATGAATTTGTAGGAACCCTCTAGTTTGAGGGATGCCCTGAGGGAGCTCCGTTACTCGTGGGACTTGTTCAGTTTTGGGGACCTTGAGGGATGTTCAGGAGGTCACGTTGCTGTGTTTTTCGTGTTGAATTTAGGAGCCCATCACCAGCCCTGCCAGCTGGCCCAACAGTGACAAGCACATCGACCAGGAGGACGTGATCGAGGCCTACCAGGGGATATGCGAGACGAACCGGTAAGCGCGGCCCAAACTCTTCCAGCAGTTTGGAGGACTGAGGAAAGTGTGAGAGATGGGATCTGGTCCTAAATTACCAAAATATTTTGGAGAGTTAGCAGCTTCTGGGTTCTGTTCTGGGGCTGGGGATGAGGATAGGCCATAAAGATGGGACTGAAGATGCTGGTCTCCTCGTGGGTGAGGTGCCCTTGTCTTTGGGCCAGTGCCTCCCCAAGGGAAGGCAGACGTGGGACGGGTGGAAAAGCCAACGTAGAAGTGAGCAAAACTGGATTTGGGCTTGTACTGGGGGAGAACAAAGGCAGGGATTGTGCTGCCAGGTTAGGAATCTGTTTGAAGAGCTCCTGAGTGGGTGTTTTAAGGGAAAATTTCCCTGTCTCTGAGCCTTTCCTATCCCTCTGGCTCAGCCCTGATTTGGGGAGAGCTGAGCTTTCCCACTCTTCTGCTTCTGTGGCTGAAAAAGTCAAGGAAGCAACAGGTAAAAAACAAAACTCCTCTTCCACTGCATAATTGGTAGCAAGAAGGAAGATTTGGAAAATTTGATTTACTCATTTCAAGCAATTCCTCATGCTGTGCTGGGAAGGAATTTGTCACCATCTGTCTGTATGGTACCAGAGGGTTTATACTGCGAGGCATTAAATCAATCCTTGCCACCATCCAGGAGGATATAAAGTAAAAAGATAGCGCCTTGCAAGAAGGCAAAATTACTTAGATTAAACTGCGAGGTCACATGTAAAGTAAATGTTTATTTTACTGCGTGGGAATTGAATCTTTATCTCCTTTTCTTTGACAAATGCAGATATTTCCTACCCAATTTGCATTCAACAAGGTATTTGGGGGACAGAACCGTTGTGGATGAATGGCTTTTAACAAACACGGGATGCTTTGCCACTTTGCAAACTGGCTGCAGTAGGTCGTTAGCACACCAGGCTGGGAAAGGCCGTGACTTAATTAGGATTGTATTCATGCCTGTATGACTATGAGCCGAGACACGCCATCCATGAATGTGACACGAACAATTATGAAGAGCTGCGTAATGGTTTTGGAACTTGGTGGACACAAAAGCTTGATGGGGAATCGTTTGTGTCTTTTTTTTTCCCCCACTTTGTTGCTACTGAATATTTGCTTTCCTAAAGTGAACTTGCTGAGCAATCTTTTAGCCCTCCTGCGGAGTAGGGACGGTGAGATTGATTTAGTTTGCAGACCTGACTGCTGCAGTGAGGATGGAATCAAGCTCAGAAATCACCCGAAATGCTCAAACCATCTGATTTTCCACGATACTAAGAATTTCTCTTCCTTGCAAGTGCACGAGTGAGCTGCAATTTAAAAATTCATGCGATGACCTCGGCAATTTTTCATCTCTTGAGGTTTCGGAGGGGAAATCTGCAGTCTCCAGGCTCAGTTTCCTATTACCCTTGTTTGCCTTTAATGCGAAGCTGGGCTGGAGAAACAGCTCCTGTAACGTGGTAGCAGTAGCTCGAGGTATGATCGGTGAGGTTTTTGGTGGTGATTTATCCAGTGGCTTGTAAACCATCACCAGCTTCCCCGTGGTACGGTTCCCTGTGCATTTGTTTGGATATTGGGTAGGTTTATAAGCTGTAGGCTGGAGCTGATGGCAATAAAAGAGACGAAAACAAATGCTCAGGGAGCACGGGCTGTTGTTTTGGGGGGATATAAATTAACATTCCCTCCCCCCGGCACCAATCTGGAAAAAAAAAAAACAAAAAACACACAACCGCTTTCTCTTTAATCTTCATCAATAAATAAATATTTCGAGGTGAAGCTTTTCTGGTGGGATTGAAATTCTGAAGTAGGACTGATGAGCAAGAGCCACTTTTTCAGTGAGTATTTCATTTTTTTTTAATTTTTTTTACCTCTCGCTCTCACCCCTAACCAAAGGGGATGCTCTCACCACTGGGGCAAACCTGTGGGTCACTCCTAGCTTGGAGTCGTCATATCTCAGCTGTTTAGGATGTGACGAATGCAGCTTTATTGTGGGGAGCATGCCAAATTTCACTGAATTCACCGAATGCCTGATTAATCTGGGAATTTAAATGCAGCAGGAGGAAAACGGGAAGAGCTGCCAGGTGCTGCTAACCCAGCCCGTGGAGCGGTTCTGTTTCTCCCTGCTGCTCTCGAGGGAAACCCTTTGATGCCAGGTCAAGGGGAACCTTGAATTAAAAGCAGCCCTTTGTAAATTCAGTGAACTCAGCTTTTTTTTTTTTTTTTTTTTGACTTTCAGCAGCTAAAGAACAAAGCACCGAGTGAGCTTCCAGCTCATTTTCTGCTTTAATAACAGAATGCAAACCTCCGTAGTCTCTTTGTTCCCCCATTTTAGTTCTTGGGATCTTTCTTTCAAGGCTGTTTGATCTCGCTGGAAACAGGGGGCCTCCGAAAGGCCAGGTGATGATGTTAGAGATAACCGCAGCGTGCACTATTTTTCTGTTCAATCCAAAACAAATTTGCATTTTCAAGTGAAATGCCCCTTCCTCTTAAGGTGATAATGATCTGAAGAGGATAAAAATGAACATTTCTGGGGTTTGGTACACTCGCATCTCCTTCAAGCTACTTGCATCAGGCCACACAGAGGATTTGTGAAATTTTTGGAGAAACGAGGCTTTGTGAATTGCATCCTTTCAACTCAGTTCAGGCTTGTCTGAGTGAAGCATTTTAGAAAATAATTATGGCACGTGCACTAATTAATCCAGTTAGCAAGGAAGGACCCCTAATGACTTTTAATGCCTCAGTCGATACGAACGTCTGGGAGAAGGAGATCTCAAGGATTTCAAAGTCGGTGCCACGTTGATGAATACAAACCAAAGCTTATTTCCCAGGGCAGCTTTATCTCAGTATAATTGCACTCCCTTGAATTCCCAGGCTGAAATCTGAGGACCTTTTCCTGGGTTTTCACTTGTTTTCCATGTCTAAATCCATGTTCTGTTAGGATCATCTGGACAACCAAAGACCTGGCTAATAGATTAATGCAAACCAGACCAAGAAAACTTCCCCCCATATCTGTCAGACCACAGATCCTTGCGGAAACCTGCGATGTATGGGGAAAAATGGGGTTTTAATCAAAATTCATACATATGGCTCCACCAGCTGGATTGGCCAGAAGAGTTGGCTGGTGTTGAATTGCCCCTCCAGGACAGCAGCAGCAAGACACCTCCCGAATCCTTTTGTGGCAGTGCCGCAACACCCCAAAACCTTTCTAATTCCCCATATGGGGCTGATTAATGTCCATTATTGAGGTTTGTATCAGCGAGTGTGGTTTTAAAGGCAGAGTTTTCCTTGCCAGGGAATGGCACCTACCACAGCTCTTCGCAAAACAGGAGATGCATATTGGCTCGATTCCCTTTTTCTCCGAAATCTCAATGATATGTTAAGCAATTTTTTATTATTATTATTTCCCAAAAGAGAAAATATTGTCGAACTGGAGTTGAAACTGAGCAAAATCTCGGTGTAGGAAGTGCACCTGGACAGGTTCACCCAACCACACTTCTTTGAAATGCGTTCGACGCCTCATAAAAAAAGAGAAATGAGTTCCCTGCCTTTCTGCCTAGATATGTAGGGAAATTGGATCTCATATGGATGTAAGAGAAGCTGGGAAAACAAATATCCAAAGGAGATTTGGATCCAAGGCTGCCCTGAAGAACGGCTGATGTGTTTGGCTTGATGACTGAGAAAACCCTTGACTGAAATAATTTATTTTAGACCAGTGATGTTTCTTGAAGGAAATAGATAAAGATGTCTTTTGCTTGATCAGAAAAAAAAAAATATTATTAATGAAATGTGCCAGGGTACAGAAGGTCTGGAAGAGAAAAGGGGTGAAGTACGCACTTATGAGTGAGATGTTTTGAGTAGGGCTGAATGAAAAAACCCAAAATATGTTAGGAGGTGCATGAGCAAATAACCCTTCCCTTTAGTCCTCGGTTTGGCTTTGCCAGACCCGTGGAGAGGTCTGCAAGAGTTGAGGTGGTGTAGAAGTACCAGCTGGTGTTATTTTGGGGTGATTTTGAACCTGGCTCCTTAAAAAATTGTGTCCTTAAAAAATAATAATAAAAAACCAAGGGTTCTGCTCTTCTTCCCCTTCTATTTCAATTGACCTTTTGTCTCTCTCTGTCCTCTTGTTCCCTTTTTTTCTGTCCTTTATTTCTAGCAAGACTGAGGACTGGGGTTATCTCAATGAAGATGGAGAGCTCGGCTTGGCTTATCAAGGTTTAAAGCAAGTTGCCAGGTCAACCGCTTTCTTTTTTTTCCCCTCTTCTTCCTCTCCCCCTCTCACTTTCCGTTTCATTTCTTTCTTTTCCTCTGCCTGTTGCCTTCTGTGGGAGCAGCTAGAGGGGGAATATATGAAAAGGGGAAGGATCTGAGACCCTCCTTTAATTTTTAAGAGGAGATTGTGGCTGGGCACAGCTCCTGGTGGTGGCTGAGCTCCCAGTTGGACTCATTGGGGCAGGACTTGAAGCCTCCACATCTCCTGGGGATGCTGGTGCTTCTCGAAGGATCTCTTATACCCAAGCTGGTGGATGTTTGGGAACACAAATGGTAATTAAAGCAAGACAGGATGACCCGTGGGGTCTTCTTCTGGTTCGATACGGTGCTCCAAAGAGCTAATAATTAGCTGTTAATCATTCTCTAGGGCAGTTAGGGGGCTCCAAATCCATGATTTTCATAAAAAAAACATTAAACGAGCTGATTGAAAACACTATTTAGAGGATAAGTCATAATCTTTTGTATATCATCTAAAGCAGTCCCATCTAGAGAGATCGGGGTAAAACCAGGCAATAACGGGAAAAATAAGCGATGATTTTTTTACTTTTCAAAGGAGGAGCCCAAGTTCATAGAAGGAACACGTTCTTGAGGGGTAGCTCATGGTTAATCCGAATGCGCACGAAGAAATAAAATGAAAATTAGATGCTTGATACTTATTTCATAGCGGGCCTGTATTTTCCGAGCCTATTAAGGACATAAATCCTGACAACATGATTACAAGGCTGGGTGCGTTATTGTCTGTTTTCACAGTGGGAAAAGATCCTTTTGTATCTCTGGCTGGAAAATGGGGGTTGCAACTGGCTTAAAAAAAAAAAAAACAAAAAAAAACAAGCAAAAAAAAACCCAACTGTAATAAAACCCTACAACGAAACACGCTTAATAAGGAAGTTCTGGGATTTTTTTTCCCCCTTTCCCATCTTCTTTCAAAACTGTTTAATTTCCAGTAGAGTAAATGACAGATTCATGTGAGTTATAGCCATACTGCCCCCTTTTGTGTCATTTTTATAGGGAGGTTAACTGGAAACATCTCCCATCTTGGCTGGTTTTGAAGGATCTTAACTCAAACGGTGTTTACTGCCACGATACCGAAATAAATCCCTGATGGCTTTGGTCCTTTTCTCAGGTTGCTGGAAGCACAGCTCCAGGATCAGAGAAGAGAGCACGAGGAGGAGGTGGAAGCTCTGCAAAACCAGGTGGAGGCGATGAAAGATGAGATGGAGAAACAGCAGCAGGCTTTCCTGCAGACCCTGCAGCTTTCTCCAGAGGCTCAGGTGGAGTTTGGACTCCAGCAGGAAATCACACGGCTCACCAATGAAAACCTGGTAAGAGACTGCTGAAAAGAGACACAAAACACGAAGGGGAGGCACCTGGGGGTCTTCCAACCCTCCTAAACCCTCTGCAGGCTCCTTCAGCATCTCCCCCTGGTGCTGTTGGTGCTCTTTGGAGCATCCATACCCTTGAGTTGTTTGGTGCCCAAGGCTTTTATCGCTCCCGTGTCCTTTATTCTTTTTTCTGAGCCTTTTCTGAGTTGCTGGTGGCCCCTCCGCTCTGTAATTAGGCACTAAGGCAACGTCAGCCTTTCCTTTTGCTTCTAGCAACACAATTTTCCTCTGTCAAAACACTCGTGTCGTGTGTTACTGATACACAGAGCAGCCCGTGAGCTCCTGGCTGCCAGTGACTCCAGCCTCAAACTCACCTCAGATGACTTGTGCTTGTTCTTTTTCCTTTTATCTTTAAACCCACTGCGTCTTCCGTTTTCCAGGATCTTAAAGAACTGCTGGAGAAGCTGGAAAAGAATGAAAAGAAGCTGAAGAAGCAGCTGAAGATTTACATGAAGAAGGTCCAAGATTTTGAAGGTGAATTGGGTGGGGGAACAGCGCTCTGCTTTGGCTCCTTGGAGGCTGCAGGTTCCCTTTCCTTCCCCCCGTTCTCTGTTGATGCTGTGATAAATCACAGAACCCCTAATCTCTGAAAACGAGGCATTAAGGGAAATTAAGCCGAAAAACTGGCGAATTTCCACGGCAGGCACATCTGCTCTTTGTCAGTGTGCTTTGCATGCAGCCGGCTGATGTTTCCTCATATACATGCGTGCTGGTCTCTTCCGTTTTATTAACATTTTATGGGTGCACAGCGCTTAATATTGTGCCTTTGTGGCACTTAGTTCGGCTTTACAACCAGCCTGAAGCTGAGATGCTTAGGTATTTTTCATTGCCTGGCCTTTTTTTTCCTCCCCTTCCATGAAAATGATGCATTAACAAGTTTCCCATGGGGTTACCAGTTACCACCTTCTAACTGCAGCCCACGGTTCCTTGGAAAATAGCAACTGACTTCATCTTTTACTCTTTAGGTCTGACTTCTGGGCTCTTTTTTTCACTCTTTAGACTGGTAACTCAAGATTTTGTAACTTAGGACCCGCTTCTCTAAATTTTTATAGGTCTAAGTTAAAGGTTTTATTGGAAGCTTTCTATAAAACACGCTGCTGCCTGCTCTAAGGCCAATGAATTTTGGAGGACCTGAGACAAGACAAAGCTTTACAACTAGTCCTTGGTCACCAGATTTCACCCTCCTTTCTCCTTGCAGCGTACCAAGCCATGGTCCCGGAGGAGAGGAGACAACACGAGCGTAACAGGCAGGTTGCTGTCCAGAGGAAGGAGAAAGATTTCCAGGGGATGCTGGAATATTACAAGGAAGATGAGCCGCTCCTCATCCGAAACCTCATCACAGGTGAGGAGTTTGCTCTTGTCTGGCTCCTCCTGCCCTCACCAGGGAGAATTTGTAAATTTGACATCTCAAAACTGGCACATTTTTTCCCCAGTTAATCTTTCCCAGGGTGCATGTTTATGGTGATGACAATTTTGGCAGGCAAAGCTGTGTGTTGCTTTACCAAGCAGTTACACCGGCATGGATACGATCCTAAGGGGTAGAAAAAATGGAAAATGAAAAAAAGGAGGCTGTAGATCTCAGAGCGGGCAGCAACTGGTGACCTTGAGAGAGCAGCAGAGAGGGATGCAAGTTGCAGAGCCAAAATCTTAGCCTCCTCGGGGCAGGGGAAGAAGAGTTTGCCTGGGTACGTCTGCTCAGGTGTTTCTGCTTCACCTGGCATCAGTGAATTTTAAGAGGGTTTAAAAATCACTATCAAACCTTCTAGATCTCAAGCCCCAAGCAGTGGCTGCTACCGTTCCCTGCCTTCCTGCCTACATCCTCTACATGTGCATCAGGCACGCGGATTACATCAACGACGACCAGAAAGTGCACTCCTTGCTCACCTCCACCATCAATGGCATCAAGAAGGTGCTAAAGGTAGGCGTTGGCTTCTTCTGTCTTAAAATGGTTATAAACCACGTCAAAATGTCGGATATTCAGCTCTCGTTGTGGTTTTGAGACCCAGTCACGCTTGAAATGATAGTTTCAAGATCTAGGTGGGGAGCTTCCAAGCCATTTTGTCTTTCCGTGCCAGCTGCCCCTGTTGAAGAAGGCTCTGACGTGTTTTTCGTTTTGCTCCCCCAGAAACACAACGATGACTTTGAGATGACGTCCTTTTGGTTGGCGAATACGTGTCGCCTCCTGCACTGTTTGAAGCAGTACAGCGGAGATGCGGTAAGGAGCTCGGAGCTGCTCTGAAAGGTTTTGGCATTCCTGCCAGGGGTGGCGTTCGGGTCCCCTGGGTCTTGTGGCTTTGCTCTGGCAACGATTTGGGGTCATCCCATCCTTTCTTCTACTTGGATATGATGTGAGGCTGCTCCTACCAGAAATTCATGGACAAGATGTTTAGAAGAAGAAACCAGCAACTCGTAACCTGCATTTCCAGGACGATACCCAAAAAACTTTGAATTTCAAAGCCAATTGTGCTATTTGATCTGTCAGAACAGGGGATTTCCTTCTGGTAGGCTGCTCTTGAAGGCTGTTTCCCTCAGTTTGGTCGGCCCCACAGCTTTTCGTTAGCCAAGACTTTCAGACGAGGAAAAACGTTCCAAATCTTGCAATATTTTTGTGTTTCTATTGCTTTTTCCTGTTCAGCTAGTTCAAAATAACAACACTTAATCACACCGTAAGATTTCAGAAGGAAATCCTCTCATTTCTTGCCACCGCCGTGTTTCACGTTTCAGTTCTTTCCTTTATTTATAGCCATACCTGATCCCTTCTGACAAAATCAGATCATCACAGTCCTCGTGGTACGTTACACGCCGCCATCCTTATAGCCGTGCGCTGTTGGTGTTAAAATTTGTAGCATCCCCCAGTGCTGTAGTTTGTCTTTCAGTCGTGACTCGTGCTAGATGCATTGAGCAGTCAAGCTTTAAGAATAAAGATAAATTGAGAATTTAAAGCAAAGTTGTCATGCAACCAAATGAAAACTTCAGATCATTCACATCATGATGACCTCTGAGTCCTCTGGGCCTCTGAGGTTTAAATGAAAGAGTGAAATTCTTTAGCTAATACTCAATTTATGCTCTAGTTTGCCCTCTTCTGCCTAGAAAACAACATGACATTTAAACAAAATCCTGTTCCAGAAAACAGCAGGGAAAAAAAAAAAAAAAAAACACTTTAAATTTCACATTTTTGCCATGATTTGCTGGGTCAGCTGAAGCAGCTATTTACAAATCCTTTTAGTATAACCCTGAGTTTGAAATCCACCTGATTTTTTTTTTAAAAAAGCACTCCTATTAGTCAGGAAAACTGATGTGTTTTGAGTTGATTTTAGGATTTGCATATTGTATTTCTGCATTTTGCCAGTCAGCAAGCAACAAAGCGGTTGCATACCTCTTGCTTTGACCCCCAAATTGATAAGAGCATATAAACAGGCAATTACAGTGGCTGTGTTAATTACATAACTGTGTCACATGTGCCTCTGCCAGCAGAGTTGGCATTAACGTGTAAGCCCAGAACTCAAGGCTACAGCTTCCATTTGTGGCACCAGAAATCTGCTGTGTTTTTGGCAAAAGGCAGGGAAAAAATCAGCTACGAGGGAGATTTTGGAGCTTCAAAACAGTTGAAAATGCTGTCAATAAACAACAGCACCTGCTTGTCTTTTTCTTTAATTATTTTGCAAAATTTTAGCCTCAAAATAATCAGTCTCTCACAAATAATTGCGACTCCCAGGAAGCAAATGGATTAGAAAAAATGTTTTTCAGGGGACTGCAGAGTCGCTTTTAATTTAATTTCTGTATTGAAATTAATCCAGATGTGGTTTTCCTTGCTGAAGGTAAAATGAAAAAGTATCATTTAACAATGCTTTTTTGGCCCTCCTAGTTGTAATTTATGACTGAGATAATCACACGTGAATTATGACTCTTGATTTTTTTCTATAATTGAGTTTAGAAATGCCCTCTGGTAACATATCTGGACGTGTTAGGCTCTAAGGTGTTTTGTATTCATTAATTTTTAATATTTACGGTTATTTTATTGGACTGCAGAGGGCTGGAATAACAAAACCGGCTGTTTTCATCTTCTTCTCAGGGTTTTATGACGCAGAACACGCCGAAGCAGAACGAGCACTGCCTGAAAAACTTCGACCTGACCCAGTACCGCCAGGTGCTGAGCCATCTCTCCACCCAGATCTACCAGCAGCTCATCAAGGTGGCGGAGGGCATCCTGCAACCCATGATCGGTAAGTTCCCCAAAACGTTAGCTTTTAGGAGCGTTTTTTTCTGTTTCTACAAGCAGAGAGGAAAACAAATGAAAGAAGAGGATAAAGAACATCTGGTTTGCTTTGCGAGGGCGAATCAGTATGAGAAGAGTCATCTCCTCAGCTAAATCTTTCCTCCTCCTCGCTGAGCTCGTGGCGGGGGCTGTTCTCAGTGCTCTCCATCTCACAGCTGCTGGTATTTTCCTCGAGCTCACAGCCTCGACCCCTCTATAGCTGGGGCTCTTTCTCTTTGCCCTCCAACATCTGCATATTCCCTGCTCCTTGCAGAAAGTTGTCGTGTTCGCGTATCAGCTAGCCAGGCTAGCAGTACACGGATCTGTTCTCCTTTCAGACCTCTAGGGATTGTTAAACGCTCATCTCCGCTGTTTTTTTCCCCCTTTTTCAGTGTCTGGGGTGCTGGAATATGAGAGCATCCAAGGGCTTTCGGGCGTGAAACCGATGGGCTACCGCAACCGCTCGTCCAGCATGGAAGACGGCGACAACTCCTACAGCTTAGAGGCGATCGTTCGCCAGCTCAACACCTTCCACACCACCGTGTGTGAGCAGGGCCTGGACCCCGAGATCATCCAGCAGGTCTTCAAGCAGCTCTTCTACATGATCAACGCCGTTGCCTTGAACAACCTCCTGCTGCGGAAGGACGTCTGCTCCTGGAGCACGGGCATGCAGCTAAGGTGGGCCGAGGGATCGGGATTGGGCTCGGGATGGGCCTGCTCAAGAAAATTTTGTTGATTTTTTTCTTTGATTTGGTAAAGGGAGAAACTTGGCATTCAGCTTCTGGAGTTGGCCTAAGTGCAAGGAATAAGCAGGAGTAGCTAAAAGCTGACCCCTGCAAAACCTGCCAGAAACAGCTCATCAATATTTATGAGGATAAATCTTCTCACTGTAATAAAACTTCCTCCTCGCTGTAAATGATTTAAACCTTCCCTTCGCCAGCCTTTCCCCACCCTGCAGGGGATTCTTGGCGTGCTGCCTTTCAGCCCGAGAGTGGGTGCAGACAGATATTGAGCTTTGCTCTGGTTGTCTTATGCCATGTGAATTGCAAATATGCATCCAAAATCCTGATATGCCAACACTGCAAGATACCCTTAAGCCTCGTGAGTGATTTCTGAGATGCTACGTCTCATCCCTCAGCTCGATTCTTCTCTTTGTTGCATTCCCCCAGGTTTAACATCAGCCAGCTGGAGGAGTGGCTGCGTAGCAAGAACCTGCAGCAGAGCGGAGCCCTGCAGACTCTGGAGCCCTTGATTCAGGCCGCCCAGCTCCTGCAGCTGAAAAAGAAAACGGCGGAAGACGCCGAGGCCATCTGCTCCCTGTGCACAGCGCTCACGACGCAGCAGGTGGGTACAGATTTGGGTACTGTATTTCATCACTTCTGGGCAAATTTCTCCCAATTCTGCTTCTCAGTGCGGTCACGGGAGGTTTGCTCCGGCCACACCTGGACAAAATGTTAGTGGTGGAAAATTTCGGCTTCTTACCGTTGCCTGTAACCCGATTTTGTTTCCGACAGATTGTGAAGATCCTTAATCTCTACACTCCTGTGAACGAGTTTGAAGAACGGGTGACAGTAGCTTTCATACGAGACATACAGGTAAAGCAGAAGGCTATGAAATGGAGGAGACAAAAATGATTTAATATACATGTCGTTAGGAATAACTGGGGTGTTTTGTAACAGCTCTGCCTGCTGAATGTTGTCCTGAACTTAGTTTCGCGTTGCTTACTTGCAACACCCAGCTTCAGGGTCATCCAGGCTGTTAATCACGAAGGGCTGAAGACCAAGATAAGCAGCGAAATTCCCAGCTCAGACCATTTTGGGGCACGCTGTGATGCGTGGTAGCAAACAGCACAGGCCCACAAGAAGTTTTACTGGTGCCAGCGCGATTAGACCCTTTATTAATAAATTTATTTATAATTTTAAAGGGTTTAAACATCTGTTTTCTTCTTCCACCTCCTAGACACATTTGCAAGAGCGAAACGACCCCCCGCAGCTGCTGCTAGACTTCAAGCACATGTTCCCCGTTTCGTTCCCCTTCAACCCTTCCTCCATAACGATGGACACCATTCATATTCCGGCTTCTCTCGACTTGGAGTTTCTCAATAAAGTCTGAAGAAAGCCAACCTAAAGCCTTCGCTCGTACCTAGAGGCCTCCAGCAAAGAAGGAAAAATCGCAGAAGAAACGCGAGGAGCTCTTTAAATATGGACCAAACAGGTTTATGGAAGAGCCGATACAGAGTAATAAATGGATGCTAAAGTGTACAGTAAAAAAAAGAGACCGATCTGTATGATTTTTTGGGTAATTTACAGCTCGGAATGAGGATACTTGAAATGTAGATTTATTTTTTACTGCTCGATTTTATGTTGGCATAGTTCGAAGCCCGTAACAACCTCCAAAAGCCACTGAGAAAAAGAACGGTGAGGGGGAGACCACGTATTTTGCTCTTCATAGGTGTCTGTGAAGGAATGACAGTGAAAAACTAAATCTGAGACACTTAGGCTACCTTCAAGGACGCGTGGTTTGCCTAATAACTAGCTGGTGTGGATGTGCTAATAACGGAGAGACGCAACTCTGTCTCTCCTTGCTTGGAGCTGTGTTGCAAAAGTGATTTCAGAAGGTGTAAATACGTACCTGTGACGCAGGCTGAGGTCGCACGTGTTTCCACTGCTGTGTGATTTGTCACAAAGATTGAGAAATCGTGTTATTTGAACTCCGTATTGTGCATCTCTGACTTACCTGCTTCAGAGGAGTGAAATAAATGGGCAGTTTGGCATCTTTTGCACAGATAAGACATGCCGATGCAGCCCAGTTTGATAATTAAGTCCTAAATCATGTTCAGTGGATTAGTCCTAGCCATAGCAGTCAATGGAAAAATTCTGTGTGATTCAAGCAATGTTTTAACACACAAAAAAAGAGTAAAATGTAAAAAATATAAATAATTGTAAACCGGTACGTTAGTGATGTAAGCCAATTCTTGAAGAGTAAACAAGATTTTGATCCTACAGCCTTAAACTGATCAAAACAGCAAGCAATCTGAATTCTAACCATTAGGATTTGTTTGTGTAGCTTAGAAATGAAAACAAGCAAACCCTCTAAGATCCCCAGGTAGGCACTGAGAGGGGACAGCTACTCACAAAAGCAGCAATTGAATTTTCTCAGTATGAGAAAGCATAAAACCACCAGGCTTTCAGGAAAAAAAAAAAAAAAAGATTAAAGTTGGGTTCCTGGGGCTGAGTGATGCTGTAGAGCAATCCTGATTGCAGTCAGGCAACGAATTAGGACCACACTGGTCTGTGGGGTGATCCTTCTGCCATAGCTCAGCGTGCCAAAACGCAGCCAGGAGATTTGGAAGCAGCGAAAGCCCTGCTCATCTTCATGTCGTGAGCATTTTTGGCCTTTCCACTTCCATCTATCTACGTAGATGTGAACTTCTTTGCTTTTGTGGTTGCCGTTTCTGTAGTCTGAGCGCTTCTGTCCCGATTTGAGAGCTTTCAAAAAACCTCTCTGCATCCTACTGCGTTTAGTTGGTCTAAATCACATCCAAACAGCGAATTTCTGATCGGGTTTCCTGTCAGCTGGGAGCATTAAAAATAGAATGTAAAGCCTCTTAAAGATTCACGACGCCGAAACCTGCCGTGCTGCAGGCACCTTTTGAGAGAAGGTGTGTGTTTTGATTTAAACACCGTGTATATAATCGATGTATATACAAATTGTAATAGAGCTGTATGTACTATATATGTATATTACTATCAAAAAGCACATTTTTAAAGGAAAAAAAAAAGAAAAGTTGAGTGCTGTTAAGAAATACATTGGTCTATGCCTGTGTTGTTTCAGATGGATGATGATTTAGTACGCCTGTTACCAGTGAAGGACAGACTTAAGGTCATTCTCTAGGGAGAAGTTATCTTTCCTTCTAACCATCACCCAGCTAATTACTGAAGAAAATTGATTGCTTGGATAGTTACCAGCACTACCTCCAACCTACAGCCCTTGAGCATTTGCATCTACGACGTTTATTCAGTAGTGCCTTCATCTCCCCTTCGATCACGATGAGGATGACACCACCAGTTTGCTGTGCCACTTGCTCATCTACAACATTTTTATTTATTGTACCTACCTCTTTCCACATTTTTCAGATGAATGTGTTTTTTTGTTTTGTTTTGTTTTGTTTTCAGTGCTCTGAATTTAATTTTTCATGCTGTTTTATCCCTTTTTCCATCCTCTGAATCACGGTATATATATATAAAAAAAAAAAAATCAAAGCAGAATTTAGTCTTTCCATCAGTGCTTTCTCAGAATTCACCTTAGGCCGGCAGTTTCCTCTTAGGCTCTTCAGGTCTCTACCTCTCTCTGCTGTAAATTATTCAGGGTACGATTCCCAACAGCCTGATTAAACCAGTGCTCATCATTCAGACTAAATGACAGGTTGCTGCAGCATCCTCTCCTGCAATGATTTTGCTACCGATCACAGTCACAAACGTGGTTAATGCTCTTCTAGGGGATAGCGGTCTTTCACTGGCTTTTTCAGGACCAGAATTTATATGTACAACAAAGATTTTCTTAAAATAACAACAAACAACAATGACAACTCTTAGTATGTACAGATAGGAACTGGGATTTGAGATCCTGGTCTGTCATAACGTAGCTTACCCATTAAAATCCATCTGGAAGAGGACTCCGCTAAATATCCTTAATATATTTTTTATCTTTTTTCAGTTTGCACTTTTTAAAATTTATTTTTAAATATTGATTTTTGTTAAATCACTGTGTTCGAGCATGCCTTTCTTTTCCTCAGATGGGCGCTTCTTTATTTAAAGGATACGTTCAAAGCAATGCCCGGCTTTCAGAAAAGCTGGCTGCTTTCCAGGTCCGCCTTCATTTTGAAATATCGATTCCGAAGTCGAGCATTTTCCCTACTGTGTGCCTTTAGCTGTTACTAAGGTAACTGACTTCTCAACCACTGGTAAACTGTGGGAGGTTTTTGATATTATTATTATTATTATTAGTCTGCCACAAACAGTTTTCTGTGGATTTATAAGTCCACTTCTAAAATCTCTCTGAGAAGGTCTACAAAAACACTTAAGAAGTTCCTAAGAAAAGACATATTGAACCGTATTGATTTTTTGCATGTATAATGTACTTCAGAAAAAACACTACTGGCAGTTAGAAAAAAAAAAAAGAAAAAAAAAGTTAAAAACAAAATACAAACTACACACACCACCACCGAACCAACACCTCAAACCCAAGTTAAGGTTTGTGCTGTCTGACCTATGAGAAGTGTCTAGGCCAAAATACACATTTCATTTCCAGCTGAAACTTGACTTTATTTTATTCTTTTTACTTTTTCTTTTACTGGCAGTTCTGTAGCTGAGGCTGCTTATCTTTCAGCTCGTAAGGCTGTTGTAGTAGTTGACTGTAGAAAAGAACATTAAACTTAATGAGAATTAAGTTATTGGAAATAATTTATGCAAGTGTAAATCAAACATTTTTTGTTCATACTTTGTTCATAATTTATCTAACGGCACTTCTACGAGTGAAACAACAAAATGTGGGTGTGCTGCAGAGTTTGAGCATACACGGTGGCTGCTACCTTTCCTGGTGACTTGAACATTGAAATCACAACCTGTCTAAAGCCTTTGCAATGTCTAACCCCTCAATTTGTGGCTTACAAAAGATGCAAGTGTCAGGGATGCACTTGAAACAGCAGGTCCTTTTCCTCTTTTCAACCATAAATGAGCAAGATTATGCAAACTCCTTCTTCCAGACCGTTTAACTGAAAAATTAACATTTTACCATTGCATCTAAGTATGATAATCTAATTAAAAGGAATTGCATGAACTGCCATGAAACCTATTCCTTCAGCTTCATTGATTCACATATATTACAGCCATAAATTATTTTTTCCCAAAAATAAAAAGAAGTTATAGCACTGTAGATGTTCATTAAAATAATCCAGAGGACCTATGCCCCGACAAGCATACAATTTATTTCAAAAAGTAAATGCCAGTGGACTAAGGCTTTCGAATTAAGTTGAAATTAAAAGAAAACAAATTATAAAAAATATTTCTTCTTATTATAGTGCAATATCTATTTTTGGGGGGGTTGGGGTGAAGTCTAATTACCTTAACAAGCAGAAGGTATGGCTGCTCTAAAAGAAGTTGAATGATATACAGGAGCGATGAAATACTACTGCTTATAAAATATTTTTCCATTTTGAACAAATCTGTAAACTACACCTTTGTTTATAGGAAAAATGCTTGTAATAGTCACTGTAATATTCAGCTGTGGATAAGAAAAAAATGTGAAATAAACACTTTTGAAGAAATCGTGACTTGGTTGAAAATGGGCTGTATTAAATACACATTTCGGTATTTGCTTTATACATTGGAAACTGATATTTCTAATTTACAAACACAGAGAGTCTGAAACCTTTTATGTGTGACTTCAAAAGGTTTAGAAGTTGTGACAACTTTAGAGATGTTTACATATTTTGAGGTAATTAGAAGCCAATTGAGTGTGAAGTATTATGGCCTTGTAAACCCATGCAGAGGAGCTGAGGCAGTGCCAGCCCTTGTGTATGTGAAGTGAGACAAATCAATGGCAAAGACAGAAAGTAAAGTATAACTTTTTTTTTTTTTTTTTAATTTTTGTTCTGTTTTTCCCCTTTTCTCCCTTTTTTTTTTTTTTATTTATTTTTTTAAGGTTAGGTTACAGGTACATTCACTGGTCTCCAGGTGCATTAAACCATTGGAATTACGTCGGCAAAGCAGTTGAAAGGCATTCTGAATACAAAATGCGGTTTTCATGGGGAAAATCTAGAAGAAAAATGCTTTAAATTCCTTCACTGAAGGAACATATGGCATGTTTTTGTTTGTAATACAGCATTTTTTATCGATCCTCCCTTCGACAGCCTGAGGTGTTCCACAAACCACCACACTTTTTACACCTCAGCGCGTCTTTCTAAATACTAGACATTTGTGAGGTGCTTTTGGGGGGCATAACACACATCAAGTGGCAAGGTCAAGGTGCAGAAAGGGAGAAAACCGGGAGGAAAAACCCTTTATTCTCCATGTAAAGCCACCAACATGGGCCAAAAGAGAAGGCAGCGCCCTGGGGGCCCCTCACGGGGCCGCCCGCCATTTTGTGCCACCACCGATTCGCCTCAGGTCGTCCCCCTCCCGCTCCCCTTTTCCTAAGCGCGGGGACGATGAGGAGGGGAAAAGTCAAATCAAGCTAAAATAAAATAATTAAATCAGCCAAAAGCGGCGCCTGCGCGGAAATCCATCCAGGCACCTCCTCTATTGGCGTGGTGAAAATGCGAGCTGGGGGGGCGGCGCTGCCAGAGGGCGGGTGCGGAGCGGGGCGGCCATGGCGCTGCTCAGGGGTGAGTGGGGTTTGTGGGGTCTTTGTGGGGTCCCCTCAGGGTCCTGTCGGCCCGGGGAAGCCCCTTGCCACCTGGGGGGGCTCCCCAAAAGGGTCTGGGGGTCGGTGTCACCGGCTGGCCCCGCTGCCCTGCCCGAGGGGGCAGGGCGGGGGTGCAGCAAGGGCTGGGTCCCTCAGCCCCTGGGTGGGTTGTGGGGTTGGCAAAAAAAAGGGAAAATGGCATTTTTGAGCCCCTTTCTGTCTGCGGAGGGGGTGGCGGGGTTGTGGGTGTTGGTTGTTCTGTGGGTCTTGCTTGGGTTTGTTTTGGTTTCTTCAGTTTTTCTCCTTGCTGTCTTGTCCGTCCTGTGTCAGCGTGGATAAACGCCTGGAAATAACATTAATATTTCAAATAAAGCCTAGAGAGCTGGCACAGTTCTGCTGATCTGCAGACCTGTGGCGGAATTATAGTGTGTTTAACTTCGTGTAGGGCTGGAGGCAGCACACAAACCTACACGGAGGTCCATGAAGTAACAGCGCAGGTTGTAAGCTCCTGCAGCTCTGATGAGAGTTTTGTGTAAAGAACGATTTCTGTGTAGTTTAAACCTTACGTCTTCCACAAATAAGGTAAACGAGGTCTGTAGGATCCAAGCTTGCTTAAAAACAGAATTGAAATGTGTTGAAATAAGGCTGTGTGGCAGTGCTTTGCTGCTTGATGGCTGTATTTATATAATAACACACAGGTAAGCCATAGTTTGAGGTTTTGGTGCTGAAAGCCTCAAACTGAAGTTTTTTAGGCCATCAGAATAGGATCTGGAGAATAAATATTTTCATACCAAGTGCATTTCAAAAGTGTTGGAGGGTTAGAGAAGGCTTCAGGTCTGTGTCTGATTTTGGCAGAGGGTTGTTAACAAAACCAGATTAAAACATGTCTTGAACTGAGTGTTTGATAAGAATTCCTGGCTGCCTTCGCTTTCTAGTCCCAAAGCTTTCCAGATCCATATGGGTTTGGTAATATTCTGCTTTCATCACGCATTTATCACCTTGGGAAACAGCAGAGAGTGGCAGTCTTGCTGTGGTGATGTAGGACAGCGCTAATTAACAGGGACTTAAGAAGAGCTAATGAAAGGCAGGGCTCTTTCTCACAGGACTTCGTTTACCCCTTGCCATCCCGCTTTGGCCCTGTGGTGCTGTGGGGACGACGTGGGCAGCGGCGAGTGGTCGGGTTGGAAGAGAAAACGCTGTTGTCAACTGAAGGTTGAAGGGCAAAGTTCTGCCCCACCCCGGGCCTGTTTGTAAAGCTGTCTCTGTGTGATTCAGCAGATAAAGCGGGCAGCCGACCTCCTGGTCAAAAGGGAGGGGAAAAACTCTTTGGCTTGGTCGGGTCCTTGACCTGGTTCACAGCAAAGCCTTGCAGCTAGGCACTAATATACTAAATGCGGCTGTTTTCCATAATGATAAATCAGTTAAAGCATCCTCATCGTTGTTTAGAACAAAAACACCTGTAGGAGTTCACATTTTCCATCTGTTAGTAGTTTTCAGATTTTTTTTTTAAATAAAATCCACATGTACAAGCTAAGTAAAAAACTTTGGGTCAGTGGATTTCATTCAACAGGCATCGATGCTTATCCCTGAAGCTGCAATTCTTGTTCAGGGGATTGCCCAGCTGGTTTTCAGAGCATAAGCACTGCCTGCTTCGGGTCCCAGCATTGCATTCAGGTCCTTGTCAGTGGAGTGAGCTTGACCTTCACGAGTTTGGAAGTCCTTCCCTGGAAATCATGCAGCCTGGGGTCCGCATAATCCACGGACGCAAGAGATGGAGGAGCACCAAACCGGCCAAAGATCGTGCAGCCTGTAACAAAACCTGAAAGCAGTCAGGATGGTGGTCACAGGCAACGTAAAGAACACACGTTTTTGTTTGCCTTCATCCTTAAATCTGCACGTATCCTTCCAGCCCTGCTGAAAATAACAGTGGGTGTTTCGTGGCAGCTGCAGCAAAGGCGCGTGAGTTCTGGCGTTCAACTGGGGGAAAGTTCACAGCCTGCTTCCCTCTTGTTCCGACACGTGGAAGCAGAGAGCTGCTGTGCCAAGCACTCAGGACACATTCTGTAGGGTGCAGGGCTTTGCTCGGGCTCCAATCCTCTTAGGCTCCTTCTGGCCAAGGTGTTTGTGCTCCTTCACAGGCTCCCCTTCCCATTTAAAACTGGATTTTCTTAGAAGTTGGAAGGCCAGTGCTAATACAGCTTAGATGACCTATATTAATCATGGAAATATTACATTCTGGATAAGAGAATGTTTTTTCTCTGGAGTTAAAGGAGTCAAATTCAAAACACATAATTGATTTATTTTTTTAAACTTTGTGGACACGGTTTCAGTGAACAAACCCCAAAGTTCCTGATTTTTATAAGAGAGGAAATGGCCTTTTTTATTTGTAAAAGAGCAGTTCCTCATCGGGCAGATTATTTCACATGTATAAAGTGTGGGTTTTCATGGAAGTTCCTTTTATGCTTTTAGTGCCCTGTCACTAATATCTGGTGGAGTGTGGCAGCCTCCTTTGTCTGCCCCATATCCAAATTATCTACTTTTTCCAAATCTTTTATTGGAAAGGAGGTGTTCCAGGAGTCTTCAAGCTTTTTTTTTTCCTGACCATTATTTCTGGCATATTTTCCCTGTCTAAAGCGTTGCTGCCTCCTGTATCTTACTTGTCTTGAGCTGCTTGGCTTCATGCTGTCTTTTAGGATGAACATAGGATTAGGATATCGATAGGATTTATGATCCTGGATCCTTCTTGCTTCTGTTGCAGGTGTCTTCATCGTTGCGGCGAAGCGAACTCCTTTTGGGACCTACGGGGGCTTGCTCAAGGACTTCACGGCCACCGATCTGACCGAACATGCCGCTCGGGCTGCCCTGGCTGCTGGCAAGGTCTCCCCTGAGATCATCGACAGCGTCATCGTTGGCAGCGTCATGCAGGTGGGTAGCAGGGAAAACTCGCCAGCCGGGGATTATTTCAGTCCTCTTCGCTGTGATCCTATAGATAGCTCCCTCTGTTTTGCAGCCAAGAATAAACCACAGGGGTGGAAATGGAAGGGGTAAGTAGCGCTCGTAGCATAGCGTTTCCTGTGCGTGTTTTAGGGACGTACCCTGCATGATTTGTGACGTGACTGGGAGCAAGGCTTAGATTTCTTTTAGTTCCACAAAAATAGTTGAAATCAGGTAAGGCTGTTGCAAAAATACAGGTTCATTACATGGCTAGATGCTAATCCCTGTTACATTTTTCCTGTTTTAATGTCTTACATCATTAAATCATCGATGAATTTACACTTGATTATATAAATCCCATTTTTTCTAGAGGCTGGAACTGATTTGGGCCCATTTCCCTCGAGCTTTTTAAAGAGATTTTTTGGAAAATAAATGAGTTTACTTTCAGCAAGAAGGGCGCACGCCTCGGCTGACTGTCCAAATATCTCTGCCATAGCTTTTACAAGGAGATTTTGATGTGGATGCTGCAGGATCTGCAGCCAAAAGAGTAGCTTTTAATTCCTCTGTCAGCCACAGCTACCATCTCAGTTTCTTTTACTCAAATTTCTGGGCTTTTGTAAGAATTATTCATCAAAAAACAGGCAAGTTGCTTCATCATGTAATTAATTTTCACACAAGGAACAGCGGTCTTTTCACACTGGAATTCTATTTCTTTTCCCCATCTCCCCCCCACCTGTAAATTTTCAATTTTTAGTCTATTTTCTACTTGGTTAAGTACAAGTAACTGTGAACAGGCTATTTTCAACTCCCCTTCTTCGGCAGAAATGGCTTAGTTCCACGTTTTTTCCCCAGTTTCCATTGCCAGGTAGTGTTGTGCACAGAATCATGTGTTTATAACACACGTTAACTTATTTTTTTTTTATTTTTTATTTATTTTTTTATTTTCTTCTGCCTGCAGAGCTCTGCGGACGCTATTTACATCGCGCGACACGTTGGCTTGCGGGTGGGAGTTCCTGTCCCGGTTCCAGCCCTCACCGTCAACAGGCTTTGTGGCTCTGGTTTCCAAGCCATCGCCAATGGATGTCAGGTATAAATTGTGTTTTTTTTTTTCCTCCTGTATTTCTGTATTAGTTGTAACTTTTATCATATGGTTAACTGAGAGACGTGTAAAAGCATTTATTGTGTGTTTGAGATGAGTTATGGACTCCTGGATACCACTGGTAAAGGCATCATACTAGGTTTTTGTTCAAAGATCTTCATACTCTCATGGGTTAGGTAGCTTATAGCATCATTTTTCTAAAATAGACCAAAAAAATCAACTTATTTGCAGCTGACCATCGCGTGAGATTTATGAGAGAGCTGTTAGTGGCTTGAAATCACATCTCCTGATCCACCTCCTCTTTATTTTTGCTGGACTACTCGATATCCTTTGTCAAACATGAAACTCTGCCACAGTTCCTAACGTGTGCCTTGAATGTTTCCCATGGTGCCTTTTACCCCAGGGGATTTTTTTAAGCTTTGCTTATTCCATTCCTTCAACAAATACACTTGATTGTTAAAAAATAATTAAACATCATTGTTCATTTGACATTTTTCTGCTTAACAAACAAGGTGTTTTTCACGTAGAAGTGTTCCTCATCTTTTTTTTTTTTTAATCATAGTATTTACTCTCTACCTAATCACAAGTTTCTCACAGTTTCCTTTAGAAAAGCAGCAACATTTTTTTGTCTGAATAGCAATGAATCATTGCAAGAGGAATGTTTTTTCCCAATAATACCAATCTAAGTGTTCTTTCTAGGGCTTTCTGGAAGGTCTATACACGCTACGCTGAAAAGATCAGTTGGAGATTTTGACCAAGCATGGTTGTGAGATCTTTACCCAAGGTGGTATTTCATCAGTGGTGCTTGTTCCTGTATTTTTTTTGGCACACGACAAGGCTTTTCAGAACTCATTTCATGTGCACAGGGTTTTTAGAAACTGTAGGAAGCATCTCAGCCCAAATTACCTCAAATTAGTCATAATTATTAACAAGTTACTTACAGAGCATACCGGGATAATTTCACCTGCTTCTGTTTCAGTACAGAAATATCTGTAACTGTCCAACTGAGTGAAGGATTTTAAGGAAGCAGAATTTTGTAGTGGTCAGTGTAAGGCTTCTATGGGCTACGCTGGGGGTGAATTAGTATGTGCTTGGTGTTTCTTTTGACACTTTAAAATCCTAAACCCGTTTGGGTTTTCTGTTACCAGGAAATTTGCCTCAATGACTCCGAAGTGGTCCTGTGTGGTGGAGCTGAGAACATGAGCCAGGCTCCTTACGCAGTTCGAAACATTCGATTCGGAACCAGATTAGGAGCAGAACTCAAGGTCAGTTTTGTAGCTTTTTCAGAACAAAATCAGAATTTCTATTCCAAGGTAAGTGTAATAAAACTCTCAGACCAAAAACTTAGTTCACTCGGTGTATCCCCTCAAAGCTCTCTATATAATATAAAAGCTTAAAATCAGGATAATTAAGAGACTCAATAATAAATGTTAATGTTGCTGTGCTTTCTGGTTGTCTTTTAATGCTGTTCTGTGCAGTTGGAGGACACGTTGTGGGAAGGTCTGACGGACACGCACGTGAAAATACCCATGGCAGTTACAGCTGAAAACCTGGCTGCAAAGTACAGCATCACGCGGGAGGACTGTGACCGCTACGCGTTCAAAACACAGCAGAGATGCAAAGCTGGTTAGTAAATTCAGGAACGGGAGCGTTTCTATGATACCAGTCTCAAATTTAGAGAGCTTTTAGCAACAATTCAGCCTGTTTGTAAGTTTTATGTAGCTCGTGCATATTGGTGTCACTTATTTTTTTGATTTTTTTGATAATAATGCTGATTTTTAACAGCTGCTACTCTTGAAAGTAGATTTTATATTTTTTAATGGGTGTGGAAGTCCTGTTCATTGATATTCATCAATATTGATCAATAAGGGGATGCCTGCCCTGCTGATGCTCTTAATTGCTTCCATTTTTGGAGCCTTTGCTATGAACTGTGCCACTGAAGAGGCTTTTGCTTCTTGTTTTGTGCATGGTATCCAGGATTTTTGCCTGTTTTTATTTCTGAGTGTTGCAATTAGTGCATCCTATCCACACTAAAGAGACAGTCCTGTGGCTAGTCGGGAAAGAAGATCTTGTAGAACTTGTCAAAAAAAATCAGAGGTAGCCAAGTGGCAATTTAAATCCCTTAGAGTTGCCTCTGTGGGATGAGTTGAAATGAATTGTGGCTCAGTTTTAAGAGACAGGTTTTGTTTTGTTTTTAAATCCATGAGTTCACATTAACACCGTGGAAAAAAAAGGTAATGTTTAGTAGCCTGAATATTGGCATCAAATATAATCTTAGGTGATGTGGCCGGATGCTCTTACGGGCATCTTAGGTACCTGTGAAACCTGAAATAATATTTTAATACTGGAAATTTTATTTGGAGAAGTTTTAGAATGTGTTTGTACAGTTTTTTGTCCTGTTTCCAAGAAATACAAACAAGCAATAACCCCCCAGCTGGCCTATTTAAACTAAATAAGGCACAAATCTGCTTCCCTGAGCTCTTGGCTGAAACAGAGCAAAAGGCAATCATGTACTGCATTTTTTTAATCAGTCTTTTATTTTCCTTTGTGTGGTTGCAGCTCAAGAAGCCGGTCATTTTAACGCTGAGATGGCACCGGTGGAAGTGAAAACAAAGAAGGGGAAAGAAAGCATGCAAAAGGACGAGCACCCGAAACCCCAGACCACTCTGGAACAACTGGCAAAACTCCCGGCCGTCTTTAAAAAGGATGGGACAGTCACGGCTGGGAATGCTTCAGTGAGTACGTCGAAGCCTTGGTTTGTGGAAGTGTCACCTTTAGCGGTCTCCAAATTTGTTGTCACTGTCATCGTGTCTTTTCTGAGCCACCTTTGGCTGCCACCAGCGTCTCCTGGTGAAAAGGATTTCTGTTTTTTTTTAATATTTGCAATGTTTGTGTGGATTTAGCCATTTCATTTTCTTTTCGGGGCGAGGATTGCTGAACATCTGCTTTACAAACCAGCCGTTATCCTCCTGGGCACGCTGCTACTTGTCTTCATACCACAATTAGGATCCTCTCCATCCCAAACCACGCTTTTTTATTACTCAGGGTAGACTGAGAACTTAGCAGCGTGTCATTAGGGACATTTCCTCTTACAGTCGTTACCTTCATCAGCTGATTAATGTTCTTTGGGCCACAGTGAGATTATAATCCCAATTCCTGCCCAAAATAGATCGTGGCCACAGTAAGGATGGGTGTCTGCATCGTATCATTAATAGGAAATGATACTTAGGTTATCTAATATTAATAGGGTCCCTGCAAATCTACAGAATGATGTTTCCAGTATAAGGAAGACTTTAGGTGGCAAAAATGCTTTTTACTTGTCTGAAATAATAAAATTATCATCTATATTTAATAAAATTAATCAACTTTTCTTTGACAGTCAGCAGAATAGTGAAAGATTGTGGTATGTTTTGAATAAACACTAAAATAATTGTTCATTAAGTGTTAATAATAGCCTTGTAGACTGAAAGTGGGTTTTGTTTTTTCTCTGAGGGGCATCTTTAGTTTAAAACGTGTTTTCTTTTTTTTTTTTTAATTTGTACTTTCTCCCTTAAAAATGCTTTTCTCTCCTTACTGCAAGGGGGTGTGTGACGGAGCCGGCGCAGTCATCGTTGCCAGCGAATCGGCCCTTAAAAAGCACAGTCTCACTCCTCTGGCGAGAGTTGTAGCTTATCACTCCTCTGGCTGTGACCCTTCCATAATGGGCATTGGTAAGTTGCAATAAAGCACATTTTCTTACAGCATCGAGCAAACTCTTCTTGCGCTGGGCATCCTAAGAAGGATTCTTTTCTAATCAAGCTGCTGTTAACGCAAACAAACCCTCCAAGCTGAGCCAGACACGCCGGGATTCTTCCCTTCTGTTCAGTTTGTAGACAGCATTGTATCCCAGCGCTGCTTTTCCTTTCTGCCCTTCTGTGCAGAGAAGTCATTGTTGGCTGGTTTCGTGTGCCAGAAGAGATGCAAATGAAGCATTGTCAGGTTTGCTTTCTCGCTCGGGCTATCTGGCGAACCCAACCTTCAAAGCAAATGTAGAGGGAGGGTTTCTCTCACTAGACTTCATGCTGTCATTGTGCTTTCGAAACCGGGCCATTCTTTGTAGGTCAGGCGACTCTTTTAGCCCGTTTTAAAAACTTCATAAATCATACGGAGAAACAGCTCGTATCTTCGCTGCTTAATACCACGGCTTGTCCCCAGCAACCCAAAAAGGCCAGAAGAGATTCACAGCCATGACAGCGACGGATCTGAGAACAGAGGAGCTCAGACTGAGCGGCTGCCTTTGCACATACTGATGGTGTTAGGGAGCCCGGCCTTACAATCTCGGAGAGAATTCATTATTTCAGAAAGAAAAAGGGGAGGGTGGGGGGTGGGAAGCTTAGTCTCCTCGGCTGTCATTAAGAATCTTTGTATTGTCCACATGAGACCCTCCCTTTTCTCTCGCACATAATGAGCATCCTGAAATCAATCCATGAAATACATCTAGGGTCTAGTATTAAGCCGGAGTCTTTCTAATGATCCACCGAGCTTTGACCTGGGCCCTTTCTTCTTTTTAACCTTTCTGTCTCTTAGGTCATTTACTCATTTTTTTTAATTTTATTTTTTTTATTCCTGAGCTATGAATTTTCAGCACCATGTCTTGGTAGTGAGATACTTAAAAAAGCATTTTAGGATGAGTTTTATTCATTAATGATCAGCTCCCATTTAACATCACAGTGTCTTTGACCTGCAAGCACGTATCTAAACAGCCCTTTAAGCTTTTTTTTTTGTTTTTTAAGCTAGATTTACAGTTAAGTTATACTAAGAGCACAAAAACAGCAGTACCCATAACTAAACATATGACCACCAAACCCCAGAAAGCCTGCATTTTTCTTTTCTGGTGACTACAAGTGTTGAGGAAGGGAAAAACTGAAGCCATGAGTACTGGCGAGGAGAAATGCCTCGAAAGGTTGTTTTATTTGCCATGGGATTCTGTCCTCTTGACTTCAAATTTCGGTACACGTTTACCAACATAGCTGTGCAGCAGTAGTGACACTCCTAACTTTCCTTGGCAGTTTGTTGAGGAGGCTGCCAAATAATTAATTTTTAGGTTTTGGAGTTCTCTTGCCACCTAATAAAGCAGGTGAGTGCCTTGTCTAGGGTTTATTGGCCCCACAGCAGATCATGGGAGGGAATCTGATGAGGTTTTGTGAAGCTATCCAACATACAGCATGTTTATAAGGCTTTATTTATTTTTAATTTAATTAACTATGCACCTGATTTTCTAAATAGGCCCTGTGCCTGCCATTACTGAGGTTCTGAAGAAAGCAGGGCTGACCCTGAAGGACATGGATTTGGTAGAGGTAAGAGGATTTAACATGAGCAGTGAGGTTACTGATCTTTTCAGCAGGAAGACTCCCCTCATACAAGTGACCAGTTGAACGATTTTGTTGTTTCTCTGCTGTTTTAGGTGAACGAGGCATTTGCACCTCAGTATCTGGCTGTCGAGAAAGTGCTGGGCCTCGACCCTGAAAAAACCAACGTCAACGGAGGCGCCATCGCTATCGGTCATCCTTTGGGTGCTTCGGGAGCACGGATCACAGCTCACCTGGTGCATGAATTAAGGTGCGTGTGTAGCCCATAGCTACTGGTAACGAATGCAGGGCTGATGTATTCATGCCTGCAAAGGATTTGGAGCACAGATACTGACTGTGTGACTAAAATCTTCCAGTCCATGGGCTTAAAATTGTCATTTCTGAAGTGTGTACCTCTTTGTTGCCTGTGTCCTGCAGTCCAAATCCAGCCTCGTATTCCATTCTCATCATTACAGCTGTTTTTTCCTTCCTCTACTTCTGATCCAAAGTCTCCAGCAGTCAGTGAGGAAGTTTCCTTTATTGAAACTGCCTCGATCAAAGCCTGTCCCTTTCTTAACGGGCTACATTTAAAAGGCTTTGCCATCGCCCTCCTTCTCCTTTAATCCATTTTCAAAAATGCTGACTCTTCTGGCTTGCTTGATATGCTCAGTACCATTTTAATCTGAATTTTCCCTTTATTATTTTCTCTCCTTCCTCCTCCCCTCCCTTCAGGGCAGAGATCCCAGTATCTTTTTGCTGGTACCTACGCTAGTATTCAACCACAAAACCTTAATTAATTTACAGCTTGCAAAAAAATGTTTGAGTTTGGCCGTAGAAAACTTAGCTTTTAAAGACCACCTTGGCCATAAAATTATATTTGAGTTAGGAGTACAAAACAGAAAGGAATGGCATTAGGGGATACTTAAGGTTTCAACACGCAGTAAAAATCGCCTAAGAGCAATATAATATTACTGTCTTTTAGGTGGAAAAGACCCAGAAATATTTTCTACAGAAAAAAAATGTAGAAAATACGTAGAAAATACTTTCTATGGAAATATTTCAGTAGCAGCTGAGGCTTTGTAATGTTTTCCTAGAAAAAGAAGGTTGGAAAATCTCATTATTAGTACCTTTAAAAAGCTGATAGCTGGTTTCTCTTTATAAAATGGGGACCACAGGTACCATGGTTTCATAAATGGAAGTCATTTTCACCGTCGTATTTTCTGTCCAGGCGTCGTGGTGGGAAATACGCAGTTGGCTCAGCTTGCATTGGAGGTGGACAAGGCATTGCTCTGCTCATTGAGAACACCGCCTGAGGGATTTTGGAGACTTCAGCGTCGCCCAAATTACGAATTCCGTGGAAAACTTCTGCCTTCTGTGACAGTAAAGCACCACTGCCTCCCTTCACGTATTCCTGCAAGACTGAGGAACAACTGAGAAGTCTGGATTCTGAACGAGAAGACTCAGTCATGTCTTTGTACCTAAAGAAAGTGTAGTACCCGTGTAATTTCGCACTGATGAAGTATTTTCTAAAAGCCTCTTTTCAATCAAGTTTATCCTATTTCCGTAGGCAAAATTCTTTTCATTTCCTGAGGAAATTGCCTGTCAAACTTTTCACCAAACCTGCCTTAAAATAGCAGTGCGGCTTGTTAAGCCAGTGTTGCTTTAACTTTTCTTATTTCAGCTGCTGCTGCTGTCTGGCACGTGGGCCTCCTTTATCATCAGGCAATGTGAAAATTTAATTGGAGACCATCTGAAGCATATCCTGATCGTAGATGGATGGCTCTAAGCTGTACCCTGCTATTTTGCAAGGTCAAAGAAAACGAGGGGAGGCTGAAATTGTCACTGTGCCTTTTAAAAGAACAATAAACGTAATGAGAAAGGGCTCAGCATGTGTTTGTGAATTTTTTTTTAAAAGCAAATCGCCGTCCTGTGATACATAAACTAAAATCTTTGCTGCTATTTTAGCTCATCTCATCCTCAGCCCCCTGTTGAAATACGACTTCTTCCTGCCGCTCTGGTGCCTTGGGAAAGATTTGAGGCCATTCAGGAGCAGAACATCTGGGCGAGCAACAAGTTCAGGTCAAGGCAAGTGTTAGAATTGGTGGGCAACAGTTAAAAGTCTGCTGATCACCATTCCTAAGGTTTCTTACGGATCCAGTTTCTTTAATGATTAGAAATATTCAGTGCTGTTTACGTGGATTCCAAAAAACGGCTGCTAGAAGGCAGCAAACCAGATCCTCATTTCACACAGTGTCTTTTTTCCTCCCAAATGGCTCACGATACTCCATTTTCCAGAAGACGAGTGTGTTACCAGCACAGATGATCATCGTACATCCTGCTGGAAACCTTTAATTGCTGCGTAAGCCCGCTGTTTATTCCCATATCAATTCTATTTTTATCCTGTCCGTTTTCTGGAAGAGCCTCTGCGGGGGGCTTTGTCAAACCGAAGTGAAAGTGAAATCCTTTCCCATGAAGTTCCTAGGACTTAATGCGTGTTATATTTCTAATCCATTTCAACTTCTTCCACAGCTTCAAGATTTTAAAGTTCAGTGTCGGTTTGAAGAGAGATTAAGAGAGATGCTTCGGTTTTGTGAGTAGTCTGTACGGCAAGTTATAACGAAAACATTGATTTTTATGCTCGAAATGAATGAGAAAAGGAAGCGTTTGTTGGGAAAGCTGTGATAAATGTGATTTCCTGATAAATGTAGCTACAGCTTTCTGCCACTGGGTGGTGCATTTTAGACACGACAGATCTAAAGATCTATTTTTGAGGCTCCTTAACTGCACGATTTCAGGCAGGTCTCACCTCGTTGTGACAGTATTCCTCATGATCTTGTCCTGAGTCTAAATCCAGACATTTTTCCGTCTGGTGTGATGCTGTTAAGCAGGGCCGGGCTCTTCCTCTCCTCTCCAGCTAGCAGGGTCTGTGCTGACCGGGCTAGTGGGATGCTGAGGAGGGGTCTGAGGGGAAATTAATCCTTCTGAGTTCACAAACTGAGGGTTTAATAACAGGGGAACACGAGTTAAATTCGAATTACACGTGATCGTCGTTTTTAATTTTATAACGGAGAAGTATTTCTTGTAGAAAGTGAGCTAAAAAGATAAAGGCGTTTAAAATGTTGCCTTTTAAGGCTATAAGAACAAATCCAAATGCAAGTCTAGCAATGCCAGGTCAAAATACAAATACAAAATACGAAGCCAAATGAATTGCAGGGTGGATCAGGTGTAAGCTCGGGTTGCTAAACCTCAACTATCTGAAAATGCCAGAGTGATAATTCATCTCTGCAGGTGTTAGAGCAGAGCAGCTATTGGTTATCCTCTGGTGGGCACACTTTTTACACGGATGCAGCAGAAGCAGGGCTGCGTGTTCCCACCCCACCTGGCCTGAATCTGTTTTCTGGGAGATCGGGAGTTGCCCAAATGGGGCATTAAGGATTGTGAAACCGCAGCTTTAATCGCCGGGAAGATCAGCGAGGCGGGGAGGTGTTGCACGGAAGCTCAAGATGACAAGCTCAAGACAGCCTCTGTGCCAGCCCGTGGTTTTTTGCGGTCCTTAAGCTAGACATCAGCAACAGGCAGACCAAATCCCTGTCTCGAGGTAGAGGGAAGCGTTGTGGGTTAACCTCGGTAGAGAGCTAAGCGCTACATCGCTGCTCGCTCGCTCCCTTCTTGCCCCCTGTGGGATGCGGGAAGAGAAAACGGAAGGGTAAAAGCAACAAAAAATAAATCCGTGGGTTGAGATAAAAATCCTTTAATAAGCAAAGGAGAAGCAGAAGAAGAGTAAAAGAAAACAAGTGATGCAATTGCTCAGCACCTCCCATGGGTAGAGCAATAGCCAGCCTCCTAAAAAACCCTTTTTTCCCTTTTATTACAGGGCACGGTGCCATGGGGCATGGGGTACCCCTGGTCTGTCCACTGTGAGGGAGGAAAAAGCAGCAATAAGGGGAAAAATCTGATGATTTTATTTATTCTTGCTGCCTGATGACCTATATGAAAGGCTTAATTCTTCCTTTTGCTAAATAATCTGGTTAAGGGAGCTGGGGAACACCATCTGACTACACCTCGAAGGAAAACTCACTCTCTGAGCTCTTAATATTGGCCCCAAGCTGGAGAATTTTCATAGTTAGATTCTGCTGCAAGTTCCCCACAGCCCTGTATCCAAACATGTTTCTTCAGTGCAACTCTTCTCTCTCGCTCATTTTCTCAACGAGTATTTATCGCAGCTGTTGCCAGGGAGGAAAAAAAAATAATAAATCAGAATCCCTCTGTAAATATTTATTTCTAATATAAGATACTGCACCACCACCACCCAAAAAAAAAAACCACAACCACGGGTTAAATTGATCGTTTTATTTGCTTGGCTTTTAAGAACGTTGTCCACTGCGATGTTTTTCCCCTCTTCTGTGGTTGTTTATAAACAACGTTTTTGGCGTTTTGAGAAGGGCTTTGCGAGGTCTAGAAAGAGCGTGAAGCAGAAGATAATTTAAACAGAAGAAAAAAACTTTAAATAAGAGAGGACAGAGCGCTGAGAAAGTCCTATTTATGGGATATTTGAATTAAATTGGCCATTAATCAAATCGTGCTGCCAGGAGTTTTTGCACCCGGTCGCAAGGCTGAAGTTTCCCACGTAGGCAAAGCTAAAATTATGCTTTTTTAAAGAAAACAGCCCCCAGTGGCTGCCCTTTCTGCTCTGCCCAGTTTCTGGGGCTTGGGGCAAGGTGAAAACCTGAGGCACCGGGAGAACCACGAGCGCAGGACTAAAAATAGATGCCCCGAGACTCATTTCGGATCCAATCAAACCCGAAGAATTTGAGGCGTGCTGCTCCCACCTGTGTACCGCCAGCCGAAATCCCTGGCTTGGGGGTGGGAATGATTTGGCTCTGACTCTCCTGGGAAGGAAGGGGGAGTGGTGGTGACTCTGTGGGACGGAGGAGAAGCAGCTCGGCGTTGTTGCCACATAAAAATGTCCTATTTCCTTTTTTTCTTCCTTTCCTTAGCCATGGATGTGGTAGGAGTGCGATTTCTCCACAAAACAAGGGAACTTGTGGGCAGTTTTGAAGCCCAGGTGCTGAACAAGTGGTCAACCTTTTTCTTCCTTCTCCGGGGAGGTGGTGGGGATGGTGGTTGCACTGCTGCTGGTGCCCAAGCACCACATCTTGTATCCCTCCTGAGGAGTTTTGGGGGAAAAAGGCTTACTTTTCTCTTACAAAACACAAAACTACAGCACTGTGAGTGCTCGCAGCCGGAGGTAACCTCCTCTCACTGGTGTGTGACCACTTAAGCCACAAATTTTGAGCCCGATTTGCTCTGATCCACTTAACTCTTGTGTGTCATGTTCTTTCTCCTGGGTTTAACCTCTTTATTCTCCTTTCAGGAGTGTGTTTGATCCCCGTGAGCACGAAGCCTTTGAGAGGGTGGAGATGCTTGGTTAGGGAGGCGTTGCTCGAGGCTTCAACAGCGTGAGCCGAACAAACTGTTTCTTGGAGAAGCGGAGTCTCCCCTCGTTTGTTTTGGATCACGTTTGGGGTTTGGGCTTATTCAGAGAGAAGGAAAATGGATGGGGCTAAGAAAAAGGGTGCAAAGCTTCTAGGATTTTCATAGATCTTCCCAATACCACCAAGTTTCTCTGTCAAATTGTACCTAGCACAGCAAAACCCAGCACAGGCGATTGAGAAAATAATAATAATAATAAAAAATAAAGAGGGTGAATAACTGAATAACTTCCCCAGAAGGTGCAACTGAGGGCAGCCTCGCTGGATCTACGCTCACGCAGCTCCTTGGAGGAGCCTGGCCGTGCCCTGCTGTCGGGATGTGTGTGCACCTCTCCTCCCTCCAGCATCATCCGCAGCCTCCGCCCGAGATTGGCTGCTGCCGAGTCAGCCCATATCTTGCTAGAGGGAAACTTGAGACCCAGCAAGCCCGAAATGTCAAACGCTGCTTAGTCAGATGAATAGCAGCACTCACCAGCGGCCAGCCCGGGCTCTTTCCACACTTCAGCAGGGGCAGGGTTGTGTGGCTGAGCTTTGTTTCTCAATGAAACGCTGGAAGGGGAAAGAAAAAAAATAAAAAAAACTTGCGTGGAGCTGGCGAGGCATGTGGAAAATCAACATCTGAGATGATAATGCAAAAAAAAAAGCAGATGAGCTCCTTGCCCTCCGTGCTCCTGCTCTGCTCCTCGTGTGCTGCTTTCCCCTGACAGCTGGATGTGAAAAATCTGACATGGACAAAGCACTTGAAGCGTTACGCTGGCTTCTGCAACGCTCCAGCAATAAAACCTGGGGCTCCTTCCCAGGATTTCTCCCTCCCAGGTGCTAACCCCACAGCGCCCCATAGATCTGTCTCTTGGTCCAGAAGGTTTTCAGGCACTGCTGTTTGCAGGCTGGTGCTGAGCAGCACTGGCCCCACAGGTGATGCTTCAGACCCCCAAATAAAAGTCACAGAGGGTGGGGGGGTCCTGCAGGGTGCTTGGGTTGGGAGGAGAAGCTGTTTTGTGCAGTCTTTTGTATTTTTTTTGTGTGCATCCACTGCAGAGGCCCCCAAAAGAAAAATGCTCTCAGGCTGGAGGATGCCCTGGGTTCATTTCAGCCCCTGTTTAAGTTTGGCACCTGAATGCTTCGGTCAGAATGGACCAAATTCAATTAATTCATCGACCAAATTGGTGGCTAATTAACACATCATGCTAAAAGATACCACGAAGGTCCACCAGGAGACAGATAACTTGTGCATTGTCGCTGGGAAGCTGAAATTTTGGGGCTGATCGCAGAATTCCAGCAAGTTCATCAGCTGAAGCCATCGGTGTCCATCTGTATCTCCAAGAGCAGCTGTGATTTCTTTCTCCCCAGCAGTGTTTTTGCCTTCAGCGACTGTTTATCCAAAAAAAGGGCGGTGATTGGTGAAATCTAAGAGCTTTTACACAGAAAATGTGTTGCAACTGGCAATGTAAATAACACGGTCGGTTTCTGGAAATCCAAGTACAAAATGCTTGCACTGAACTGCCAAATGATGCACGAAGTTGCCTTGTTTGAAGAAATGAAGAGGAAAGAGAAATCTTTCTGCCCCTGGACCTTCAGAAAAGGATTGTTGGAAGAAAAAGGAATGAAGACAGGACAGAAAGAGGTAATTAAAAATATCGAGCCCTATAGTGTCTAAGCACTCTGTGTGTTAAGTATGTATGTGAAACTGAATTCAACTTGATATAATTAATTGAAATAATTAGAAATAATTAATCTCTTCGTGGAAATGAAAGGTTTTCTCTTAGGACAAACACAGTGACCTCGTCAGCAGGTTCTCAAACGTGGACAAAGCTTCCAGAATTGATTGCCCTCTCCCACCAGAAAAAGGTTGAGTTCCTGAGTAAGTACCAAGATTATTTTTTAAAAACACAAATAGTATTTCAAAGAACACTAATTGTAGTATTTATTAGGACTGTTATAGGTACGTACTTCAAATGAGACCTCCTAATAATGCCTCGAGTGTGACTTGTGATTTCTTATGTGTACTATTTTCAAATAGAAATAATTTCAGGAACTATCGATAGTAATAATAGGATCCTAAAGAAATCCTGAAGTCGTATAAAGAATTGAACTCTCCTTCAGAAGGCAGAATTATTTTGGTTTAAAATGATGCAAATGTAACTCGGGGCTGCCACTTTGATGGCACGTGATGGTCTTTTTTTGAATGAGCAGAGACAGAGAGCACAGGGGAGTGTTCAGTGTGAATAAATGAGAAAATATGGAAGGGAAACAAGTCACTCCTTCTTGATAGATGCCCCAACAGGAAATCTGCAAGCTTCTCGTCGTTGCTGCTTCTCAGAAGAGGAAGCCAAACCACATCTCCACAACCAGGAGGTACGGAGCAGAACGTTGAGTCCCCTTGCCAGGAGCATCACAACTGCAAGGGAAAGATCTCCGAGTGATTCTGGATGCCTTGTGCTTAGATGTGTGTCAGCATTGTGGTATTTCTGTGTGAAGGGAAGGGTTAGAGCACCACAACATGACACTAAGGCCCTTAGTGGTGGCGTGCTCGCAACTCTACTTGGTTCTCACAGGTACGTGTGCTTGCTAAAATGACGAATGAACTGTTGGGTGAGATAAAAGCTGAGCCTACACGAGATTTCTCAACCAAAGCGAATTCAAGGAGGGTTTTTCTGAGTGCCAATCCCTGCAGCTCTGTCTGGAAACGGAGCGCCGTTCCGGGTTCTTTCCCGTTCACTCATTAACAAGAACAATCCCATGTATCAGTCGCCTTTGCTGCCTCTGAGGCATGAACCACAAAGGGAGACGAGGCAGTGAATAACACAGGAATGAAAATTATCCCCAGTTTCTACCCATCTGTACAGTTACACCTTGCAGTCTTGGGTCTGAAGTAAGAGGTCACTGCCTGCACCGATCCATTTTCTAATCAGATCTGAATTTTCATAAGTAGGCTTGGTCCAATGTTGAGCAGAGCTGGATCTCGTCATTGCTTGCACAAAGTGTTTTGAGATGGCTGCATTAATGGTGTGGTTCCGTTTGTCTTCGTTTTGCATTAGGACCTAAAACTCCTTAATTCTTGCCGTCTTTAACCCCGTGGCACGAAGCGTGCGTCAAAGCTCTTGGAAACAGGCACTCTTCATGCAGGAATGCAGGAAATACGTATGCAAATATGTAGGTAATGAAGGAAATAGGATGTGAAAACACTGGAGTTGGCAGAACCTCTTGGCTTCCTAGCAGTTGTTAGGGGCTCACGTTTTTCTTCTGAATCTACTAACCGCTCTTAAGATGTGTTTGGTCTCGCCAACATCTTTTTAGGACTTGGGCGCACTGAAGGATGGCACAGGACGTGAGGTAAGCCTCGGCATGGGCTATGACTTGCACCTCTCATCCCTCACAGCAGCTGAACCTGCTCATGCATCCGTCCTCCCTGGGACCAGTGGGAGGAGGCGTGTTCCTGCATAAGACAACTCAGATCTCCAGAGCATCGTTGTTGGGATGGAGGAGCTCCAGGTTCCACCAGGAACCCTTCTTTTCAGTGGTTGGAAATGCCGATGTTACGTTGGCCTCGTGAGCTGATTTCCTAGCTCGGATTTAGGGCTTGAGGTCACTGGGTGCAATGGGTGGAATTATTCCATGCAGATGCAGGAAAAAAAGAAAAAAAGAAAAAAAAAAAAGGGGGCTGTGCTCTTTGTTTTCCCTGGAGATCTTTACTTTGAAGAGATGGTTTTGTAAAGTAGGATGTATTCTGAAGTCCAGCAAAACCGCTGCTGTTCAGCACAACTTTAAAGATAAATATAAATAAATATATAGGTATTTTAAATGTAAATAAAAATAAGTCATAAACCATAGTCCACCATAAATGCCTGCCGTTTATAAGTCTCGATAAGATAAGGAACCCCAAGAAAGAGATGTCAACGCTGACTACAGACTCAAACTAAAGAGACCAAAGCAGAGATGTGCTCAGTTACTCCTGCAAGCTTCCCTTCCCTAAGAAACCCATCTGAAATTTGATTAGTACTGCACTTAAAACCCCATCTGAGAGTAAGACCCCAGCTGTACGAAGGTGTCAGGTGGATACATGATACGGGAAACTTTTTCTGGGTAGAGTAGAAGCGTTACCCTTGTGCGCTGTGCTCAGATTTTCTCACCCAACGGCCCCAGCACTTTGCTGAGCACACTTCTGGTCCCAAACTTTGCAAACACCTCTTTGATGAGGAAGGAATGTGCACTGTTATATGATCGGGGAGACCGGGGCGTGGTGGGAACGAGAGGGGCCCTAAACCGCTCGTCTACGTTTACGCGGAAAGCATATTGCAGAGCTGCAGGCAACCCTCAGATCTTTTGGGCCCTCTCACGTCCTTAGCTCGGGACATAATAGGGGCTGGCCTCTTTGAAAACGTGCCCCTTGTTCAGGTTTGTGTGAGAGCAGAGTTCTTCTGCAAATGTCTGGTGTTGTGTTTCTTCCCGTCAAGAAAGGAGATCGTAATGTGATGTGTGACTGGACAGAAGTGGGGAGGATCTTCTTGACCAAGAACAAGATCAAAAAGAAAGAGGAGTGCTTTGTACGAGGCTCTGGCTGCCCTTTAGCCTCTAATCCTCCTCCCCTCCCCCTCATTTTTTTTTATATTTCCTTTGCTTTCTTCTTTATTGCCTCAGGTCAAACCTTGATTTTTCTTTTTGCGTTGAGGATGTGGTTGACCCAAGCATGGGACATGCAAGATGTCCATCTCTTGGTACGTGAAGCCCCAGGATGACCCTGATAGCAGCAGTCAGTGTCTGAAAAGTGTTTTTCAAGAGTACTTTACCATCAACAGGAAAGCAAGAGGTGAATGAGACCTCTCTGCCCTTTTTTTTTAGTCTCCACCTCATGCACCAGGTGGTATCTAAAGAGCTTGGTGCCCCAAACAAGATGCTGACAGGAGATACCGAAGTCCCCCAAGTAGTGATGTGATCTGCAAGTCACTGCTACCTTTTCATGAAGGTTTCCAGTTAAATTTAATCCAGACCTTCTAGTGTCACCTCTGAAAAGGTAAGGGACCAAGGAACATCAGAGAAAACAGAGCAATGAGATTTGGGGGGGTCTGGAGGTACTGCCAGCTTGTGCTGTGGGATGTTGGGCCTTGTTTGGGATCCTTGGCAGTAAGAAGAGACAGCATGAAAACCCCGTGCCTGCTGGAAGGGATGAAAGGAGTCATTGCCCTGCAAAATATTGTTTGATTTTCACTTTACACAATTAAATTTCTCTGGGAAGGCTGGGGTGGAGAAATGCAGCCTGGGTTACACAGGAACGTGCGCTTGGTCCGTACCTGCTGATGGGTGTAGGAGTTTGAGCAGGAACCTTGCCCCATTTACATACGTCAAAATCAGGATTTTAACAAAGAATGCTGTGTTCAGGCTAATTCTTCATGCAGTGCCCTGGTCAGCTCTGAAATACCATCAAGGAGAAGTTTGGCCTCGTCGGGGGGAGGTCACGACTACAAAGGAGCAGAGGCAAGGGAGAAAGGAGCAAGCACGACGGGATTTTTCTGAGTGCCGTAGATCAGTGGGTTGATCCCTCCGTGCTTCCCACGCTCTTTTTGTTGCAGTCCTGAAAGAAACATGATGTAGGAGGCTGGTGCGAATCGAACAACGTGTCCCAGAACAGCCGTGGCGTGAGCGGGGCTCCCCGCGGTGACGCTCCGCCTCCTGCGAACCAGAGGAAGCAAGCCACGAGTAATACGAGAAATGATTTTATTTACGCTGATTATATTTACACTGCGACGATCCCTGCTTCTCACACGTGGCATTACTCTCGCCAGAAGATTTCTGGGCTCCCGTAGCGGGCGGGGAAACTGAGGCACCCAGCCTAGGTCCCTGGCTTGAGGTGAGGAAATGGCTGGGTGCTAGAGGTGGAGGCCGATTTTTGTAGCTCACACGCTGGTCAGCCTGAAGTTGTCCTGCTCCAGAGAGTGACCCACCACAATGGGATCTGTGGTGGGATCTGGGTGAACTTCAGAGCCTAATTCTACAAGTTTCAGCCCCCACAAGCTGCTGCCTAACTCTGGGGCCTGAAGACACTTTGCTGCCTGGCCCACCTCACTCCAGCCATGATCCCCTATCAGTGCACAGGGGTTTCTGAGGCACCTTTGGAGGTAGTTTAGACCCAGGCCCAAGCCATGACGAAGTTTTTTCTCCACACCAGCTCTGCAGGAAGCTTTTTGTGTCTGGCAGCGAGCCTGGGCCGAGATCTGAGCCCGATTTAACTCCTGCCCCTTCCTGGGCTGAGCCAGCACTCGAGGTGGATTTTTTTCCCCTCAGCTTTTATGGGCTTTCTGTTTTTATTGCCAGCATAATGACTGGAAAGCAACGGTCACCAACGGCTCTTGGAGCACGTGGTGGCTCTCCAGAGAGGCCAGGAGTCAGCCACACCTGAGGAACAAGTCAATATTGTGGTGGTGGACATGGTGGGAGGGATGAAAGGGTCCATCCTGAGGCGGAGGGAGTTCCCTCAGAGCTGCTGTGCGGTGGTGGGCTGGTAGAAAAACACACCTAGATCAGCAGGATTTCTTCCCTCTTGTACCTTTATTTACAGCTCTTCTCAAGCTCTGGGGTGTGCTCTTCCTTCCTGAATCCCATCAAAGTTCATTATTTTTTTTTTTCCTAGGAACGAGGACGATTGGTCTGAGTCAATGGGGAGACCTGAGGCCCAGACAGCGTGGGTCCCGAGCCTCTGCGGGCAGGAAGATGTGTGTCTGCTGCTATCCTGACAATGAAACCAGCTGTGTGTCTCGCTGCTTGCTTGACCGCTGCTCCTAAATTCGAGCCTGGTGCCTGGAAAAACTTGTCATCTCATAAAACAGCTGGCTGGAGAAGGAGCGAGCTGGCAGGCCGCAGCGGGGAGCGGTGTCCAGCGCGCCTCATGTTTTGGCATGTCCAGCTCGCTGCCTTGGATGGTTTCCTTGAAATACTTGCTTTTTATGAAAAAACCACTGCCTGTGTTGAAGCACATCGCTCCCTCGCAGCCTCTCTGAAGTGAACCGAGCAAGCAAACCTTGTGGTAACGCGGCGTGCTTGGTCAGGATGAAATCCAGACTGCGCTTTCCTGCTTCTATCTGTCTCCTATGAACAGCCATAAATAGCCATGACCCGGCAACCAAATTCGAGAAGAAGGCTTCTAGGAAAGCCTGCAGTGCACACTGCCTTCAGGAACCCGATAGCCTTATGGTATCTGTGCATGCTGGAAAGCCTGACCTTGGTTGAGACACCTGCGTTTCGTTTTTTCTCAAAAGCACATGGGTGTATAATACCTTTTAGCTGATTCAGCTCCCTGACCGACTTATCTCGCAGGTGAATTACAGCAAATCAAAGCCAGGGAATGGCTCAAGAAGATAGCGCTGGTAATCAGTGATAAGGTATTTACATTTAAGATAAAAAAAAGGTTTGTTTCGGTTTTGTATTTTTTTTTTTGTATTAGCTCCTAAGGAGGTGGTTAGACTTCGAGGTTCAGGAGCTGCCTTGCTGCATCTCCTTCTCGCCATGTGCTGATGGCAACTGGGAAACACTGACCAGCGTTCAAGGCTCTCAAACACGTGCTGGATGAGGTACCGTGATGTCTCCTGGCATTGCCCAACTGCTAATCACACGCAGATGACTGCAATCACATCTTGCAGACACGTTTGGCTTCTGCAAGGTTGATGACAAAGAGCTCAAGAGGATAGGGACTGACCCTAATGTTGTGATGACCAAATGAGTATGTTTCTATTTTAGTCTGGTTATTTTTGGTCTTTTTTTAATGGATGACGCTTGCTGATATGGGGTAAACAAGGATTTTCTCCAGTGTGTGAGTAGTTGGAAAAATAGCCATGTGTGTGCTCTGCCACCCCACTGACCTCTCAATTAAATTACTCTCAGTTAGTTTAATTTTAATTTTTTTTTTTTTTTAATGACATTTGTGGAATGAAGTGGGTGTTTGCAAAAGATGTCAGTATAGGACTGCAGTTTGCAAGAAGTGACATGGTCACAGCTCGCTCGGAAGCCAAACGCGTTGTGTAAACGCAGAATGGGAAAACAGGGATGTGAGTGACCTTTCCCATGTGATATCAAGTCTGTCATCTATTGTGAATGTCCCGTCCTACTCAAAGTGGAGAGCTAGAGAGGAGACATCCTTTTCTTCTCCATCCACCCATCCTTGGGACTTTCTGCTCCTCTTTGACCCCTGGTACCATCTTCCTTCTGGCTGCAGAGGAGGGAGGAAATCGACTCAGTTGAGATGCCTGGGAAAAAATGTATTAACTTGAGTAATCAGGATGATACACCAGGATCCTGAAGGCTTTCGAGAAGGATGTCAAAAGTTAAAAGTTTTAAGATTTTGGTTGTGTTTCAGAGTGTATCTGGAATAAACTGGGGAGAGAGGGAAAGAAAAAGAAAGGAGCTCCCAGAAAGGAGCGTTACCTGATGTCATCTGCTGTTATTTAGACCATCAGGCTTTAACAAAATATTAACAAAATTGTTTAATTTACTTTCAGAAAAGGCAAAAATATCCTCCTTTCATGCAGCCTCACCCCGGAACCGTGCACAGACTGTGAATGCTGCAGTGGCTGGAGAAAGGTCCTAAAGGAATCGAGGAAGCTTTCAGGCTAGTTACTGTTTAACATGAATTGCTGCAAAGACACAGTGCTTTCCTTCCCTAAAACGTAAGCTTCAGACTTCACTTGTTTTTTTAACAACTGAATTAACAAGGTACATGCAGGCCCTGGGACAGCGTGTTCATCTCATCTCTTGCCATCTGAAGCTTAAGTAAAGGGTCAAACTTTTACCAAAAGTTTTCTTTTCAGAAACTGAGCTGTGAAATTGGACGTTTTTGGGTTCCTTGCAACTGGGAAGCCTCTCCTTTCTGCTTTGCTGGGTTTGAGAGGGATGTGATGTATAACTACAGCACACAGATCACAGTTTTGTCCCTTTCATGAGCCTCTGATCCACTCTGTGGCTTGCAGGTGCAGAATGACATTGGCCTGACCTGGGCTCCTCTGTCTAGATGTAGCTCTGGGAGAGGCAGAAGAGCAGCAGCCTAAGCAATCTGTGCACATCACAGTATTTCAATTTATTTTCACGTTTTACGAACTATGGCTTGCCTTAAATCACCAGTGCTGAGCTATACAGCATCCATATGGCTCGGCTTTCCTTTTATGAATCGCTTCCCAAGCCCGTGTTTGACTCTAGAAATGTTTCTCAAATCCATCTATCTCTATCTGGGCTGCCTTTATCTCCAGCGCTCCTCTGCAGGTCAGAGAACAGCTCCGGAGCGGGATCTGATGCTAATTTGAAACAGATTGGGGCTTTTCATCAAAAATCCTCTTTTTATTTTTATTTTTTTTTTTGGAAGTGCACCGTGGCAAATCTGGACATTTAATAGGTTTGAGGAGGATTCTTTTTTTTTTTTTTTTTCAGATTTGTAGATAGCCTCACTCTGTGAAATACGTCGGCCCCAGAAAAGGAGGAAGCGTGTCCGTACCCAGGGGGGGAATTTCTGCAAGAGCTTCGCCGGCTGTGCTCCGTGCTTGCCGCGGGGCTGCTGGGGGATGAATGAGGGATTTGGAGGGCAGGCTAGGAGATGATGGGGTGATGGGGTGATACCGGCCTCCGGGGTTACTGCGAGTCAGTGACATTTGCTTACAGCAGAGGTAACACCTCAGGGCCTCTCTTCCAATAGGAACGGGACTCGGACGGGGCGAAATCAGGAGAGTTTATGGGCCAATGAACGCCGGCTCTGGGAGTGAGTCACATTCATTCGAGTTTCAAGTTTTGCGGTCGGGGAGCTCATTCAAAGCCCACATAAAAGAGGGTGATTAATACAGCGCCTTCGGTTCTCTGCTGGCTTCAGCTCCTGTGCAAACGGGAGACGGGGCAGGGGCTGCCGGTGTGTGGTGTGGGGGAGGAAAGAAGAAGGAAAAAAAATTACTTAACCATGCTGGAAACACGAGGCGCTGCTTTCCTGGGTGAAATCCAAAGCTGGGAATGCTCTGCGGGCTGTGAATAGCCCCAGACAGCTTAGCCTGGGCTTCCCTGGAGCATCACCCACCTCTGTGCATCCTCCTGGCAAAAATGTTTGCTCTCTGCCTTTGGAAGCATGCCCCTGCCCTCCCCGGAGGGATCAACTCACTGAAACAAAATCAGATTTCCACAATCCTTTTGTTGGCACCGTTTGTCATGATTTTTAATATATTTTTTTAATGTTTCTGTCTCTGAAAGCCTTGTTAGAGAAAATGTTTCTCATTATCAGCTGGGGGGCTGCCAGACCTGGGAGGTGTTTGTTTCCTATTGCTCTCCTTGTCCCTCCTGCTGTGCGGGATTTGTCCCAGAACCGGAGATGAGGAGAGCCCTAGGAAAAAGATGTTATAGGGTAGGTGGGTGGCTGGTGGCCCCCTACATGGTACCCCCCAAAAAATGCCTCCTGGGACCATGAGCAAGGTTCAGACAGGAGATGCCTGCGGTCCTAATATGCTCCTGCTACTCCTCCTGTGAGTAGGACTGTGGTTTTTCCTCCTCCCGTGGCCTTTGACCCTCTAACATCCCTTGTCTTTGCCTAATACAGGTGTTTTCGCCCTAATCCTGCACGATTTGACCACCCACCTCACCGCAGAAGCACAGGGGAACACCACGGGGGCGTGAGCAAAGCTGTCTTCACCTTCTCAGCCTCCTCCCAGGCTCTGCAAAGAGTCAAAATAGCTTTCAGCTTGCCTCCTCCCCCAGAAGAGCACGAAAAGGGATTTCTCAGCTCTGCCCAGGTAAATAGTCCTGCACCGGCTTCAGGAAGGGCAGTCCCGGACTGAGCTGAATATTTCTGCAAGCAAATCACTCGCCGGTATTTGTGGAATGAGGCTTGAGGAGAGGAAAAAAAATCTTGCTGTTCCTCAGGGCCTGAAGGACCCCATCCACCTGCTTGCTGCTGCTGTGCCAGGCTGAGTGTTACCCAGAGCTTTACCAGCACTGAATTAAGTCATTTCCCGTGAAATAAGTCATTTCCCATGAAATCTGTGTGTTGGTGAGGCTGTTTCTCATCCCTTCAGCTTCTCGTGAAGGAGCGAAGTGCAGCTGGTCTCAGCCATATAGGCTGGGCTTTTAGGGCTTCTGTATGAAAAGGAGATAGACTAGGAAATACTTTTTTTTTTTGAGATGTGCCTCAAAAAGAGAGCAGGTAGCAATGTTTTCTGAGGGCTCTGCTCCTGAACCTTTGCTTGGAGTGCTGTGAAAAGTGCTGAGGAGAGCTGAAATGGGAGCAACAGCTTCCCTGGATGAGTGGGGTAGCTGGGAGCACATATCTGGACGCCGTTCAGCTAGCAAATCAAGCTCATCTCCTGCTTGTTACCCTCATCCTATTATTTATCACCCTCATGTGCTTCATTTTAGGTGGTAAATCCTTGGAGTTTTCCCTTGTGGGGTGAGTGGGAAGAAGCCCTGGCTGTAATAACCACCAAACGTGCCACCTGTAAGGTCGCTGATGGAAGGCTCATCCTACAGTTTGTAGACAAATAATTCCTTCTGGCCAAAATTCATCCAAATTTTGAGTTTTCACATTTTTTTTACACATTTTTTTTTTGTGTAAGGTGAGTGCTGGGGGAACGGACTGGCCCTTTGAGCGTCCCATCCTGCTGGGAAGGATCTGTGGGATCCTTTCAGAGAGGCTGAGGAAAGGGGGAACCCTCCGTAAGCATTTAAAAGAAAACCTCACTGAGAAAACTTTCTCTAAATACTGGAAAACTCTTTTTTTTTTTTTTCATCAAATTTACACTTCTGGCACCGAGAGATTTCTCGCTTCAGAGAAGTTCTCAGGGATCCGTCTTCTGAGAAAGCTTCGGACCACTTTAGAGGGGGATTTCTGCAGAGTGAACTCAGCGGATATGTGCACGCTCGCTCGGCACTGACAGAAGACGTTTTCATCACGGGCTGAGGCACTTCTCGTTTCCTTGAAATGTTAGCTGGGGAATTTCGTTTGCTGCTGCTGCTCAAAGAAAACCCTGGTAAAATATTCAAAATCTTTTTTTTAATGCTTTATAGAAACAGACCCGTTCCTTGGTGCTGTTAGCTTCTCATTTTTGTAGGCATCAGCATTGAGGTGAAAACAATTTCCTAGAAAAAGAAGCGCTGTCGATGCTGTTTTTTGGGGGCTGAGCAATTATTTCCTAGGAAAGCAGCCTTTGAACTGAGGAGTCCGAGAGAGAAAATGCAAAATTTGTTTCCTGGTAGTTCCTTCTGTTTTTCTCTGATATTTTTTTCTCTGTATTTTTTTCTAGGCAAAAATACGATGGAAGTAGAAAGGCAGTCGGAAAGAAAATAAGCTGTTGCAGCAGTGCCTAGAGGTCCTGAACTCGGTCAGTAGCCCATTGCACAAGAGTTCAGGGGCTTCTGAGGCTTCAGTCCTAAAGGGGATTTTTCAGAAATCCTTCTGGGCTCTGGAAGCAGAAGCCTCTTCAAAACAAGATGCCTGGAGAGCTGGGAAAGCACAAGCAGGTCAGAAGGCAGCTCTGCAGACACCCCGTTGCCGCCTCGTTCAAATATTTGTTCAGCTTGCTTCAAGTGCTTGGGGTTTCTTGTGAGGTTAGGTTATGGACACAGACTACACCAGGGACCAGGAGGGTTTCCAGACTAGGACAGGGTCCAAAAGGGAGCAAGGCCAGATATTAATACTGGACAGCAAGAGCTTTTGTACTCAGAAATGCTGTGTGGATTTGGACACGAGATTAGCTAGCCTAGGAAGCCGCAGGGTTTGGATGTGCCACGAGGTCTCTACTTCCTCATGACACTTGCTATCAGCCTGATGTTGTTTCTCTGGCAGCTGTCACAACTTATGCAACCGTGTTTTATATCAGCGGCCCCAAATACAGCTGTAGGAGAGGCTCTCCCTTGGCCTCTCGAGCTCAGTACTCGGTGGTGCCAATTTTCCAGCCGTGGCTTAGGCGTGGATGTCAACCATTTGCTTGGATGTGGACATTTCCAGAAGTGAAGGTGTCACCTGAAGCTGTCCCTCCTCACCTCTCTCCTATAGGAGCGCTGGAATTCACTGTCACCCTTAGCACTGATTAAAATAATTTATTCTCTTACTAAATCAACCAGAAATTAATCACTTCCCTTTTCTTCCCAGCACAGAAAACTGGTTAAAATCACTGTGGCTCGATCACAGAAGCTCAGCTATTAAGATTTTACTCAAAAAAGGTAAGTTTGCTCCAGATGTGCAAGGCACAGGTAAGCAGAATTCCACCACCTGGCTTTGCTTTTAGGTTAACAGATGCAAAGAAGACGTACGATGGGAACAGAAAAGTCTTTTCGTCTCTCTGATGCCTGCTGAAGGATCGTGGAGTTGCTCCGGGCGTGTTTCCAGCTTTGTGCAAGGCTAATACGGTGCTGATGATTTTCAGTGCGTACAACTGTAACAAGTGCATGTGGTTTCCATGTGGAACTGAGAGCGTGTGCTAATGTCCTCCCAGGAGGGGAAAACCGCAGCCCCATGCAGAGCAGTTAGTAATTTTGTGCCTTCTTTGTCGAGCAGGTATGGAAGCGTTTTGGTTTTCAGTACATTTGACTGGCTTTGGAAGTGCCTTGGTTTATTACTTGGCTATAATTCTACTTCCAAAATATATTGGACACGTTAAAAGCACTATTTACACTATTTACCTGGTCGAGACTCGAGAAATAATTCTGTTCTCTTACGAGGCACCAGTTCGTGTAGCTGAAACCCAACATGTCCTAGGGGCTGGTGAAAATTGTGATCAGATAGACACGCCGAGCTCCTGCCTGAGAGCATGCTGACTCACAAAATTGTGTTTGAAGACTCAAAATGTGACTGTTTTTGACCGTATGATAAATTAGGAACTCATACGGAAAGTTGCCCGTTGTGGCTTGGCAGAGCTGAAAGAACTTATATGGCTATATAGAGAGATAAAGATGGCTAAAACTGAGACAAGGCGGTGGGAAAACCGAAATCAAATTAGCATTAAAACAGTTCTGAATGTTCTGAACAGCATCCGCTGGTGTCACGCCACACAGGCCGTTATTTGTCTTAGGATATCCCTTGCCCCAAGAGTTTCAGTGAGGTACCGAGGCCAAGGAGAACATCAAGGTGTGGGTGAGTTGATATTTCAGGTGGTCACTGCACATTTTTTAGAGACTGTGGCTTCATGCACACCCCCATCTACCTTCTCTCACCCATCTCTGCTCTGTAGATCAGACCTTTCTTAAGATTTTGGTCAAAGGAGACGCTTCTCCTGTGTAGGACCATTGCCAGCTCGTGGCCAAGCTGTGTCTGACCCAAAGAAAACCTCCCTGCCCGCTGGAGCAGCACTTTGGGGTGCCAGAGCTGGGTCGCTGTGTCCCTGTATCCCTGTCTGAAGGGTCTCCACAGCCGGGGAGGAGAACACCTTGTTGTGTCTCGGCTCGTGCTCCCCCAGCCGTACCGCTAGACGAGACAGGAAGATGAAAGAGTACTGAAAACATAGATTTGGAGCAAAGGAACAAAGATAAAGGAAGATAAAACCAGAAAATGCCTTCTTAAGATTATCTGTAATTACAGAGATCGTCCTTAGCTGGCTCAGCACACTTGCTGCTCTTTCTTCTGGATAGAAGCAGCTGGAATTTCTCTCTTTAACTCTTAGAGGTCAACATCTTCTTCTCTCATATCCCTTAACTAAGACAGATCCCAAATCTTTGTTTTTTTTTCTCTTCTGTAAGAAGAAATCCAGAGCAAAACCCGGTCTTTGGTCTGTGGGGCTGCAGAAGTCCACGGGTACCTTGCTGGGGCCCCGTGCAAAGAAGCCAGGGAAAGTCAACGAGCCACCAACGTTCCTGCACACATGGGCAAACCCTCCGTGGAAAAAAGTTAGAGGCCCAGGAAATAATAAAGGTTGAAAATGCTGGCCGTAGGGTTCAGACGCATAACATTAAAGATTAAGAGCCATGTGAAAACCTCAGCCCACATCTGTGGTTCGTAAGTGAAGGTTTACTGTCGGGCAAATTAGTGCTGAAGTCTATTAACTTCTTGAATTCATTGAACTTCTGATAGTTGTTTCTTTTTTTTTTAAAAGGCTGCATTTTGCTTTTCAGCACTTCTCCACGTGATGCAAGGCAAGCGACAGCATCAGCTTTCTGTGGAAATCCGGTCTTGTCCTCTCCTGACATCTTTATGGCATGCAAAATAGACGGTGTGGCCAGCCAGAGAGCTGAGGGATGCACCGTGAGTGTAAACTCCTTTTATTAATGAGGATTAAGGTGGAAACCAAGTGCTGGTTATGTGGGTTTCACCTTTCCACCTGAATTTCTAGGGACTTCCCCAAAGTTTTGCTGGTTGCTGGAAGCTGCTCAGCACCCAGCACCATCCTTGCGCCCTGCAAGCTTCATTCTTTCCTCCTGCCATCCATTATCCCCTATCTGTGTGGCTGCCTTCATGCTTTGCATCCCAGCGCCATTTCCATGAGAGTAAAATTAGCAGCTTGAGTAATTACGAATAAGTTGTGTGAGACAAAGAAGCCTTGAGGCTGATTGTAGGAAGCTGAAGTGTCTGGCGTTGCAAATCTCCTCCAAACACTGAAGGGCAGCACAAAATCACTTTTTTTTCCGAGTCTCCTGGAACTACCAAGGTATTTAGGAACCCAAATCCCACTGCCAAGGGTGGGGGCACAGGAGGATTGATGTTTAAGTGCTCAAGGCACCCAGGCCATGGTTTGGGGTCTGGTCTTCCTCTCCATCGATGAGCACGGCGAGCTGTCTTCATCCTGATGCTGTGATGCCAAAAATCACCGAGGTATTACCAAAAGCAGGGGCCAGACTCGTGCCCTGCTCATCCCTGAAGGCTGGGGATGCCCCAAACTGCACCTGATTAAAAGAAACCCAAAGGTCTGTGCTCTGCCTGGTTTCCAAACGTGAAACTTGTACCAGGCACATGTGATGAGGAAAGCGGGTGCTGCCGAGCTGAGTCCAGGACAACAGCTGTTACTAGTAAAAAATAATGATGGCTTTTACTGGGAAAAAACTGCTCACAGACAGCAGAAAAAGAGTTTTACTTGAGTCAAAACTGCAGGTTCTGTCTCGTAATGGCCACATGAAAAAAAAAAAACAACAAATCTTAAAAAGACAGCCTATAGAAAATCACAGTCATCTCCAAGGCTTGATGAAAATGAAGGAATCTATTTTTTTTTTTTGCATGTGTTTGCACACACATTAGCGTAAGAGCAAATAAGTTTTAGTTTAAGAAATGTTTAAATATATCCTAAGGAAGTTAGGCTTCTGGAGGGTCTTCCAAAGGGTACCAGTGCTAACCCCATACTTGTGCCGGGGGGAACCTCTGTGCTAAAACCCCTCTGTAACAAATCTGCTCTGTTTTTTTGTTGTTTTTAAGGGGAGAACTGGAGAGAGATCACATCAGGACACGCGCTGGCCCATGTGGAGCAATGGCCAGGGGCAAACAGCAGAGCCAGGCTGCTCCGAGCACGTGGCCGAGCACCATCCTGCAATGGCAGCCAAAGGTGCGGCCTCGGGAGTTTGAGTTATTTATTTTCATTTTTTTTTTCCACGCCGTAAAAAGGCTGAAGGGCTTCTCCTATCGTTTATGCGTGGAAAAGGTCTGGCTCTGAAGCTGTGCACTAGAAAACCGATGACTTTCCCAGCTTTTCCAGCTAGCTGGTTTTGAGCGTTACTCCCCCCAAAGAGTGGCACGAGACGACACGTTTCAAAAGCGTGCTTCTTCCCGCGCCACGAGACCTGTTTGAATTTCGTTTTCCACCTCAGGATGATCTCCCAGGCCCTCCAAGTTTTTCTCTTACCATCCTGCACCGTTTGGAGCCGCTTGCTCTGCCAGGATCCCTCTTTTAATCCAGCTGTCATAGTTCCTCGGGATTTCAGTCTGCCTGGCCGGCTGTGACATGCAGGCGAAAAGCTTTGTTTGGCAGAGGTGCTGAGCAGCTTCTTGGCAAGCACAGCTTACTGTACACAGAGACACAGGGAAGGAGAAATCTCCCTTTGTCTTTGCTCTGATTCAGCCTTCCTTCAGACCATGCTGCTGCTGGTTTATGTGAGTTTGCTTAAGGATTCACTTCACAGCACCTAATTCACTGATTTTTGCAAACTTTCACAGGTTTGCTTCCTAAAAAAAGAGGTTTAAAACCTTTATATGAGTTTTTTGTTGTTGTTCTTGCTAAGAAAGTGAAGAGAATCACCGTCTCTACCCCTGCTGCTTCACTTGCAGAAGATATCACAGGGCAGGGAGTTCCCCAGGTGCATGAAATCCCTGCTGATGCCTTTGACTTGCTTTTCTTCGTTATTAATCACTCTGGATTGTGCTAGCCTCAGCACCAGGTTCATACCAACATCTCCTCGTATGCTTCGGGTCCCTAACAAGCAGTCGTTTGTCTGCTCTGAGTCCTTTTGGTAAATTTTACATTGTTTTCCCTGCAAAGATAATTTTACGAAGAGTTGCAGCGTTGCGCGCACTGAAAGGTCATGGGAACCTCTCGCCAAGATTAGCCCAACTTCTTATCAATGGCTTTAAGTGGTGTTAGCATTTTAAAAGGAGTACTGTGTGAGCATTAAAAGCCATTTTTTTTTTCTTTCCCAAGTACACGTTGAAAAGCACTTTTATCCCATGGCTAGGGCTGGGCGCTAAATGGAGCCCTATCACCATGGGCTGATGTTTTCTATTCAGAGCGCCACAGAGAATGCTTTGTTCGAAGGCGAGCCGAGCTGCAGAGGTTGGAAGAATTTCATAAGCAGAAAGTTATGGCAAGGTGTCTACCAGGAGCTGTTGGGTGGAAGGGAAACCCTACAACACAGGCTGCTAAGGAAACGAGCTGTAAGAACGGAGGAAAAAAACTCTAAATTAAGGTGTCGTTGCCCTTCATTTTGCTCAGTTTGTCAATACCAGGGCAGAAAACGTCGTGTTGTACACACAGGGAATCACGTCCTGAATTTCTGAAAGGATTTACTGCTGAGCTAAGGCCCTCCAGCACGGAGCATCCTGCTCCGACACGGACATCGTGGCAGTGATGCTGTAGGGACACAGCCGCGCGTTTTTCTCAAAGCTGGGAGCTGAGCCTCTCACCAGAATGGATTTGATTTTGTAAACAGCTGCTTTTCTTTTTATTTTTTTTAGGATGTGTCGTCCTTATGGAGAGAAGGATTTGTGCTGGGACCTGCTGCCCCGATGCGCTGCATCCCCTACAAACCCCGTGGTCATCCTTGGCACGGAGACTCCCTTCTGACCGACCCGAGCCCCGCGGAGTTCCAGCTAAGTGCCTTTCTACGGATATTGTGGACTAAGTGCTTTGCTCGGAGGCTTTTCTGTTCCCCCAAGGGCTTCATTGGCATGCCCAGGCCACAGGCTGTTCTCACACTTGCCCAGCTCTCAGAAAGAGGAGGAATAAACTCGGAGAGACGCTGCAGGGGAAGGATTAAAGCACCGGGTGATTTCTGAGAACTCCCCTCTGCAGCGATGACAAATAACCCGACACAACTGGAGAGGGACAAAGCTGTCCCCTGAGTAGGATCAGGGCTGGCTAGCACAGCAGGAAGAGCTCGATGGGATTCTTTGAGGTTTTTCTTTCTCTGAAAAAGAACAGGCCATGCCTCAGAGAGTCCTTACCAAGTGGTGCTCCCCTCTGAAACCTGGCTCACTCTGCCAAAGGCCTCTCCAACCAAGGAAAAGTTATCCAGTTCCTCTTTATTTCCCCCCATTATTCACAATCTGTTCCATTTGGCTATTTTTTTTGTAATTTGCCATTGAGGTAGGCACCGTCTGGAGCTGAAGACATCCAAAAATGCAGATCTATCATCTCCCATGACTCTTCTCCCGTGCGAGTAATCGAGTGCTTTGCCAAAAGGCACTTCACTCTTAGACACCAACCCTAACTGCAGCTTTCCACGTAGCTCGGTGAAACTGGGATTCGTCTGAATACTTTTGGCTGGCCGAGGTATCCCCGTCATCCCCTGCCATCGCCCTGCCCTCTCTGCTAGCTGCTGCCCTGCCAATGCTAATATTACCCGCAGATTTTATCGGCGGCCTCGCGTAGGCATCTTTCGGGATCGCTGATCAAAAAGGGCAATTAGCACCGCGATATTTCTCGCCTCACAAAAATTATCGGAGCTGATTGCAAAATTCTTGAGATTCCACAGGCATGAAAGCTTTTCTTTAAAAGGAAAGGAGAGGTGATGCTGCACGAAGGAAATGCTCTGCGGTTGGAAACGTTTGCCCTTTTCGCCCACCCGGATGCCTACAGGTCCATTCCCTCACATCGTAGCACCTGGGGGATTTCTGTAGAGGAAGGTGAGGAGGTTTTGGTCGTGCTGTTTGGGTTTTTGTCTTTTTTTTTTAAATTTTTACTGGGGGTGGGGAGGTGGAGAACATGCCAGCCTCTGGAAACGCTGCTCCTCAACAGGATTAGCCAAACTCCTGCTGCAACACAAATACAAAAGCCCTGGGAAATTCAAGGCTGGGTAGACCTGAGGTCCTCCCTGCTCCCAAATTAAAATAGTCCAGGCAACAGCGCTGACGCTGCTTATCTTCCAACACTTTTCTGCTCCATCACCCCGAAACGTGTGTGTGAGGCTCCTGCAGCCACCTGGGTGCTCTCTCCGGGGCTGTGCTGCCAGCAGAGTATTTTCTGCCTCAGGAGTTTGGTGTTGACAGTGTTATATCTTTTGGCGGAGGCTGCTAACGACTTAAACCGGAGCAAGTGTTGTATTTATTTTTAATATCCATCCTCAATGAAGCCATTGTTGGGTATGTGACTGCTCCAAACGCGCAGCCTGAGCTTCGCTTTTAATTAACTCCAGGCAACGAAGTTAGGAAAGGATTTGCAACGTGAGTGTCTGTGGCAAAAACATGCTCCACAACAGAGTGGATGTAGAATAGTATTCTGCAGGGCTTTTTTTTTTTTTTTCCACACAAATTTGTCTGCCTTATCAGGGAGCCTAATTATACCCCTGGTACTGATCAGGAGCATTTGTCATAAGTATTTCTTTAATAAATACCAGTGAGATAAATAGATGCAGTTTTCTACGCAACACCTGATCCAGCAGAAGCCATGTGGAAGCAATGAGCAATCTGATTTTGTCTCCAGCTTTTCCACAGTTCCTCTTTGAGACCGGTGGGATGACGAGGTCTTTCCTGCGGCTTATGGGATCACTGGATGAGACGAACTGGAGCTGTCTGTGAGAAGGGTAAGGCGCAGACATTATTTGATTTGTTCTTCTCAGGAAGAACATTTTGCTGATGTTCTGCTGGCTTTTCTTTGCCTGTCTGGAGTGGACATGGGGGTTGTAGTAAAATTAAGGGAACGTTGTGATTATGCCAAAGGTTTTTCCACTGGAAACGGTGGAATATTGACAGTTTTTGATCAAGAGGCTGACATTATAAATCCATGGTCATACTTTGTGTGTTGACAGTATCATTGGACCCTCGGACAGCCTCACCTGAGCATCTTCTTGCGTTGGAGGAAGGCACAGAGAGCAGGTAGGAAGCATCAAGCCCTGGTGGGCAGGAGCAGGCCAGCTGATGGGAACAGCACCACGGGGACTTTGGGAGCTGCAAGTCCCAACAAACACTGCAGCACCGGCAACAATTCTGCTTTTGTTGAGGGACATGCGAGTCTGTTTGTTTGGGCACGGGCTGTGGCCCTTTGTGTTAACAATACAAGCTTTTGTTTCAGCACAGCTTTTGAAGTCAGAAGGCAGCCTTGGTCCAGGTTCTAAAGCCAATTTGCTTTTAATGAGGTTTAAAGGAGCAAATAGGGCCCTTGAAGCTCCTGTGCAGCCCTACACTGTTGGTAACACCGTTGAAGGTAACGTTGAACAGTAACACAGCTGCCCACGGCTTGTGCTTGTTGTCAGCAGCTGAATCTCTCCAGAAAAGGAGAATTTCAGTGGATATCAAGTCTGAATGTCCAAGCAATAATCCCCTGCAGCCTGGTCGTGCACCCCTCAGAGACGAGGTCCAAGCTTCTGCACTGGTGTGTCTTCCCTGAATGCCCCTGTGATGAACCCAGGACTTTGTTTCAGCCCTGAGGAGCCTAACAAACACCAAATGGCCATCAGTGTTTAAGATTTTAAGGATTTGTTAGGTGAGAAGTGTTTGGAGGTATCCAAATATCCCATTCTTGAATGCTCTGGGGACTCCCAGGGTGAGGTGGAACAGATCTGTGAAGGCATCGGAGCGCTTCTGCAACGCGCCCTCCCTTTGGGTTTCATCTGGGAGCCAAAGCAGGGGACTTCAAAGCTCCAAGAAGCACGTTCCTGAGCTAAAATGAAGCTTGGATGTGGACAGAGGACCAAGTTTCAGATGCAGGCAGGTTAAAAGAGGGTGTCCTGGCTGCTCCTGCTCCCAGGTACTTGTGCCAACGTCCCCAGCTCTGCCGCACGGGTGGTTAAGCTCCCACGGAGCAGCTGCTCAACAGCTGCAGCTTACTCATCCCATATGAAAGAAACCCCCAAATCTCTGTGAAATTTCCAGGGGTTTAACAGCTGCTGCCTGAGCCAGGCTGTCTGTGCCATGTACACGGGGACGCTGTTGGGGGGAAGAGGCAGGCCAGACAGCTGGGAGCTGTCATTTCCACAGCCGCTTACTTTTTCATCTGCCTTTACTCACGTCAGAGCCTTCTGAGTGCAAATTGGAGAGCGGAGAGGGCCTTTGGATTGCTTTTCCTCCCCTTTTCTCACCCCAGTCCCGCGATCGCGGTGCGTTGTGGGAGCCAAAGCCTGTCACCAAAGGATTTATTTCGGGGGAGGCTTGTCGGTGGGTTTCATCTCGACTAACTTCTAGACATCCAAGCATCTCAAAAGCTCGTTATTGGGAATGCAGAGGAGCACGGTCCTGCAAAAGTGCCATTCAGCTGAATTGGGTGGCAATTTTAGGAGCAGACAATTTGTTTTCTGAAGACTCTCAAATTCCTTTTTTTTTTTTTTATTTCGGCTGCAGCTGGGGCAGACCCCGGGATGTGCTGGATCTTCTGGGAAGGCCGAGGGGTCCTGCAGAGACGAGAAACTCTTGAGGGAGGAGAGCCACTAAAAATCAGGAAATTGGTTGTGTACTTTGAAAAACCCACGCGGAGCCATTTGCCAGAGGTTCTGGAGGGTGTTTAAAATATCCCCACATTAACAGGCTGTGGTGTGACCGACTGGCCAGCCGTGTTTGCCTGGGGAGAGGAAAGGTTTTATGCCCAGGACGTAGCGGGGAAAAGTCTGGGTCACCGGCAGGGTTTCGTTTACCTCAGTCAATAATGAAGTGGAGGATAAAATCTGTGGTATTGCTGGGATTTCGCCTAAAAATGCCTTGTGCAAAGACTTACTTTTATTTCCTGGCGTTTTGCATTCTCTCTGCATTTATAAAAAATAAAACGAGTCATTAATCCTTAATCAAAACCTGTTCTTAATTCTCCTTTTTAATTAAATCGTGTTTCTGCCACAAATCCCTTATTTGTTCTCGAATGTTATTTCAGGTTAACCAAGAAACGAGGCGTTTTTCAGCTGTGGGAAGCAGAGGTGCTGGATGTGGTGATGCTGCAAAATTGAAGACACGCGCTGAGGTCTTGTCGTCTTGGCACTGGGTTTTGATTGGCATTTCCCTGCTTCATTTCTTGCTAAATGAGCCCCCTGTAGCAGAACATCGATCTCTGTTCAGGTAACAAGAGGAATCACACCTTCTGGGAAGAGTTTTTCCTCCAGTGAGACAGAGGCAGGTCATTTATCTCTGTCTTGAGTTGCTCTGATTGAAGTTGTAACTCAAGATGTGGTTTAAACAAGATCAAAATGCATAAGTCCCAAAAATCCTTGGCCACGTGGAATCTTGTTCCTTTATCCCAGCCCTTCCTGCAGGTCTAATGGCTCCGAAGAGGTGGGATACGAGGAAAGGGGAGAGGCAGACAGGTAGAAGGAAGACCTTGAGCTGAAGCTGTCATGCCAGGAAGGCCCCTGTAACCTTTGTGGCTTCCCCAGCAGCCTGAACATGGCGTTGGTGACCCTCTAAAAGCCCCACAAACAACACAAACTGGGATTGCTCTTTGCATCCATGAGCTGTGGGATGTGGGACTCGTCTCCAAGGATGGCTGGAGGTCCCCAGACCGGTGGGAGCTGGGCTGGCCTCCAGAAACTCTTGGGATGAGGCTGTGTGCTCCTGTGGAAGGCCCAGCAGCAAACAGGGCTGATCCTGCTTGGCTATAGGGGATTTGGCACCCCCAAACCCTCTCCTTGGCACAAAGAATAGAAATAAAAACGCCCCAAGTCATCCCCGTGGCACGACCACCCTCACCGGGGGGACAGGACGCGCCATCTCCTGGATGGTCCCGTTTGGGGACACGGCTGTGATGCCACCAGGGGTAAAAGGGGACGAGGCAAGGTGACAGCATCACTTTTGTCCCTTCCTTCCCCTGTTACTGGGTTGATCCCGCTCTGGAGCAGGGGCTGGAGTCCAGAAAATGCAAAGCAGGACCCGTCAGCGCGGGCCGGGCGAAGGTTTGTTTTTTTGTTGTCTTGTTTCAAGCAGCCCCTGCGAGCAACTGGTGTGTGCGAGGGGGTGGCAAAGGGGGGGGGGAGGTTGCCATGGCAAAAGGGGATTTGCAGGGAATGAATAGCTTGCTTTTTCTCCCCCGAAATGAATGGGTTGCTAAGACCTCCCCGCACATGAAGACTTGTAGGTGCTAGGTTTGGTGGCAGAAACCGCGCACAATATCCTCCCCCCCACCCCCTCCAGCTTTACGTTTTACACAGGCCTCTTAATACAACTCAATCTTATTACACACACACAAAAAAAAAGTGATCTGGAGTGCAGATTGAGACAGACAAAATGCTCCCAGTGGGATCTATCTGTGCCTCTTCCCCAGTCCCCTCCAACGACAGGGATTAGCGGCGATGTTTGCACTGACTGTAACTAGGACATAAAGACCATGCTTCATTTCTTCCCATTCAGCTAATTCTTTACATTGCAGACACTACAGGAGCCATTTATGGTTGTTTTTTTTTTTTTGCCTTTGTGAAAGTGGGTTAGGGTGGGAGGGGGAGGTGGGGGGGAGAAATCTACTGAGGATACTGTTGGCGTCGCCAAAGAAAAGCATCCTTTCAGGCGTCAGCCCCCAGCCCTCCTCTGCTGGGGATAAAAGAAGCCGCATCTCATGCCATGCCATTTGCAGGCAGTGCTGCTTCAAGACGAGGACCGTGATGCATTTGCAGAGCAACTTTTAAGACAGAAAGTGGTTTAGGACGGTCGGTTTGACTTCCCAGATCAAGGGCTGTGGCTGTATCGGCACAGGGGAGGGCTCGCTCTCGCTGTTGACCCGTACCCTAAAAAAAAAAAAGCACAATATGGCATCAAATTTAGGTTTTTATTTTTATTTATCTTTTCTGAGAGACTTTGGGGAGTCGGGACGTGACCACGTGGGAAGGGTTTGGCCAAGACCCCAGGGAAAATAGTTTTGCCAGCCACGTTCTCGCTCGTATGTGCCAATTGACAGCGCTCGTCTTTTCCTCCCAGTTGGAAGAAAACTTCTCCGGCGGCCCCAAAAACACTTGTGGGACAAGATTTGTGTATAGACGCTGGAAGCTAACTTGGTTCTGAGCAGATTTGTGCCATGACCTTGGCTTCTTTTGGGAGGGTGAGCGAGGCAACGTCAGCCGGAGCATCTCCGGGGGCATGGGATGGGAGAAGGGACAGCAATAATATGGCCAAAACGCCTCCTGGCTGACCCGGGGACAGGCTTTATCTGCTCCAGAGCCGTGCATCGATCTTGCCTCCGCAGACAAGTTGTGCTGACTCACTGCGGGTTCGGGAGAGGTTACGGGGTGAAATTGAGGCTTGTGAGATTGAAGGAAGGGCTCATAAATCTTTGTGAGTTGGAGGGCAGGCAGGGCTTTGTGTCACAGGCAGTGCTGGGACATGGTGACCCTCTCTGCCTCCTGGCTGAAGGCAAATCCTGTACAAGGAAAAGCTACAGAGCAAACCACGGAGCTTCAAAACACGCATTGTGCTGGTTTATTTCCTTATTTAATTGCAAACTTTCAGTCTGGGAGAGTTGTGTGGTGTGGACACACCTCTTGTCATCATGGCTTGAAATTCGGTCCTTACAGTTACGGAGCGTAATCCACCCAAGGATTAACCTGGATTTGTGCAGACAGGAGAGGAAAACTGACCTCAAATTGCCCCGTGCATCTTGGGTGACCCCAGCTAATGTGCCCCAAATGTGCGTGATATTGCATCTACGACATCTCACCTCCGTTCTTGTCAGTAGGAGAGAGAAGAGATGAACCTGAGCCGTCCCGCGGGGAAATACAGCCTGGGCAAGGAGTTCACCACATGCTTTGTAGCGCGATCCTGCACGTGCTTGAAGTGGAGGATGAAGCCTGAGTACGTTTCTCTGCAGCACGGCGAAATATCCTAGGAATGGGCAAGAGCTGGTATGCACTGCGTGGTGCTGGGCTTCTTCCAGCGAAGGGAAAGTCTGAAAGGTACCTCGGAAAAAGCCATGCTCATCCCGACAGATTCACCTGACTTTAATAAATAAGAACAGAGGAAGTCTGCTGTCGGATTCGGAGCTGTGTGTTGGCTCACCCCTCACAGTCCTGTGCTGGGATTTATATCTCTAAACCTAAAGGATTGGGGATGAGAGGTGCATTTTGTTTCCACGGGATTGCCGTTGACTCAACTTCACGTTTTCATTTGAAGTCTGAAACAAAGATGGTTTTAGTTCATTGCTGTCCAGCGTGAGTGATGCTCTGCCCTTGCAAAAATGTAACATCCTTGTAAAATTTCGTGGTTTTCTGCTTTATCATCTTCCTGGTCAATCCGTGCAAGGAAAGAGATCAAACATCTGTGCTTCTCCAGAACAGAAACCAGTCATATTTGAATGAATTCAAAGTGAGGTCAGCACGTACGTATTGCCATCTGTGTCATCTTTACCTTGCCGATAGGAGAATTAGAAGGGATGATAGATGTAGGATGGAAAAAATAAATGTAACTGCGACATAACTGCATTTCCCAAACTGGAAACACTGATGTCACTCTCATCCCATGTCTTTTTGGGAAGTTGGTATTTTACACGTGCCAGGAAAATCATTCATATCCTACCTCTACTGGATACGTTTCAACACTGGGCTTAAGTTTATTGTTTGCAGTGTAACTTAACCTAATTCCCGTGCTCTTTGTGTTGTCTTTATAGTTAAAACCACGGTAAGAGTGGACTGATTTGCATGCTTTGATATTAGGAAATGTTCTGAGCTGCCAAGATGGCTCTTCAAAGAAGACCCAAGATGGCTCTTCAAAGGCAGGTTGGAGATCAAAACCACCTTTAGACTTTCTGTTGTGAAAGCAGCCAACATCACACCACGTTACATCGTGGAAAACATTGTAGGACACGAGGGAACCTTTTCAGTGACTGCTGTCATCACGAGACATCGTATAGATGGAGCTGAAGGTGACTTTAGGTCTTGTTGTGTCTTTGGCCAGATGGATGGACTCCATCCCACCCTATTTTCAATTTTTCAGTGGCCATATCACTCTATTTTTTTTTTTTTTATTAGTGAAAATTGCTTAATAATGCCAGGAAGCCAGCTAACAGTTGGCTCCAGGTGGATTACCTCAGTTATCAATTAACCCTAAGGGGTGAGTCAGAGCTTTCACTTTCATCTAGAAGCTCCGTTTCCTCATCACCCAATTTATGCAACGGTGCAGCTGCCGTGGGTACCTGCGAGAACTTGGCTGGAGGAGGAAACGCACAGACAATTAATTGCTCCATCACCAACTGCTGAAACTCTCGTAACTAATACAAACCAGGACATTCTCAGCAGCCCATAAATCATCGCTGCTTCCCACATCCAGTGTCTTATCTCAGCGTAAAGCAGCTTTCCACTCCCTCGTGTAGTTTGTCTGCAGGTTTCCTTTGTCTCTGAGAACATCTTCGGAATTAGCACCAAAAGATGCAGCTCACCTGCAAGGGGGAGTGCTGGTAGGTTGTTTCTGAGCAGATCTGCGATTAATTACTAAATTGTTCTACCACCACTGGGCTCACCAAGCTCAGTGCAATGTGTTCGGCTGTCGTTTCAGCTCAGGTATCAAGGTGGAAAATGGGAAGTAAAGATAACCCCGTAGTAAAACCACCACCCAAGTTCAACAATTTCACATTGGTTCCTGCATGGATGGGGGCCCTGGCCACAAGAACAAGTGCTCTTAGTGCTAACAGAGTGCAATCACACCTGATGCTAATTAATTAATCAGCTGGGAGGGTTAATGAGTGAAGTTGTCCCCCTTCAACGTTGTGATGGGTTGGATAATGGGGTTAGAGTAGTAGGGGAGCAGCAGGAGGCTGGGTGATGGAGAAGCAGGATCTTCAAGACACGCGATGGCTTAGAAGGTGGTCTTTTGCCTTTACTTCCAGATGAAATATCTAATTTTGGAGGAAAAAAAAAAATAAGGTAGGTGTTGGAGATGTAGAGAGGAGAAGAAGCTGTTTGGGTGTCTGCTCATTTGCCTCTGGTGGGATTTTGCTGTTTCTTCCATAAAAAGAGGAATATAGAGGCGTTGTTGTATTTTTTTTCCTCTTTGGAGACTGACTGAAGAATGTTGTACTCATAAATGAGCAAAGGGATTTTCCTTTTTTGGGGATATTACTCTGTGCAGTTACTAAACTGGCTTGAGAAATGTTTTCTGTCTAAAGGCGTTCAATGAAACTGTTGGAGAGTTGATGGAATTTGGAAGAACAACATTTAGGAAACAAGTTACTGTGAATTATTCTCTTATTTATTTTCTTAATGCTTGTCTGCCTATTCTAACAGTGTCTTTTTTCTTCGTTTGCTTTGCTTTATGCATCTATACGTTGCTCCCAGAGAACGTAGGATTTCCTTGGATGGAAATAAGGAAGGAATACTTAAATTATTAATTTTAAACAAATGTTGGGGGAAGTGTTTTTTTTTATTACTCTAATGTGAATACTTCTAATCTTCAAACCTATGGTTCATTTCTCAATTTTTTCCTTTATCATTTAAAGTGATTCTTACTGTCGGTGTAAATGTATTTAGAATAAGCTTTGATTTTTCAAGTCAATTCATGAAAATATGTACGTGTGAGCCTCCAGCTATTGTTCATTTTAACTGCAATGTTAGTGGAATAATAATTTGATTTTTTTTATTGAAATATATTTACAAAACCAGATTTATCTTCGCGCTGGGATAGGAATGAAGACAACAGATTCCAGAAGGTTTACAGAACTGAAGAGCTGAGGCTTTTTGAAGATAAAACATGAGCTCATTTCCTCGTTCAGGGTCCCAGGAGCACTGCACGTTACCAAATCTCTCGGCGTGCAGCGATCTGCATACGAACCATCCATCTCGGAGCATTTGGGGAGTTAAGGCACACCCTTGCGTGAAATCCTTTGCATGTTTTTCCTGTTTTGCAGCATTGTGTTATTAGATACAAATTCTATTTGCAGTATAGCAGTCTTTGATCTCTTCTTTATTGTGTAGGTGAGCGGTGTCTCACCATCTCACTTTCCTGCTGAAGAAGGAAAGGATTTGGTACAAGTTAGTAATAGTTGCTAGATAGAGAGCTTAAGGAGTTGACTTGATGATCCTTGTGGGTCCCTTCCAACTCAGGATATTCTATGATTCTTAAGGAAGTAATCAACCTATTCCTTTTTTCTCTATTTTTTTTTTAATGCAGGAACAAACCTCTTCTTGAACTCATTTGCCTAGGTATCTTCTTGCATAGTGATTTTTATGTTGGGACAATCCCTCTGGAAATGCTCTCCTCCTTCTCCTGGTTGTAGACGAGATGCTTCCTATGGAGACAGCTAGATCAAGGTGGAACGACGTTTCCCATCAGTGTCCTCTTCACAAAGGTGTTTGAGACCTGAAGCAGAACTTGTGGGTCCCATTTCAATGCACAATACTTATATAATATTTTAAGCACAGTGGCTGCTTAGATTTTTAATTTTCCTGATGAAAAGCAAACCCAAAGTCCTTGTGTTTCCTGGAGGTCCCAAAGTGCTTTTCTCCCTCTTACATTTACCTCTCATTTCCTCCTCCTAGTTTCAGATGATGGTGAATTCCTTTGGTTTCCTTCTAAAACGCAGCAGAATTAAGGCTTTTCTTTACCCAAGGGGCCACCCCTACTCTCCCTGGTAGGTGATCCTGTTTATCACTGTTTCTGTGGCAACTTTTGGGCTCTGCAGATCACCCAGAGCCTGTTGATCTCTTTCCTAGTGGATGTTTTTTTTGATGGGTGCCAGGACAGCCCATCTCAGAACATATCATGGTTTGACTTATTTTTAACAGCTTAACTTAGCACGGGTGAAACCACTTGTGGTTTCCTGTTTTCATTATCTGGCTTTCCTATTGTTTGGCAAGGATGTTTTTTAGGGGCAGAGTCAAGCCTCTGGGCCCGTTTGTTGCCTCTAACGTGGGGCTTGGAGCTCCCGTGTGGGTACTGAGGGCACACGTGGGCTTTGTGGAAGGGGTTCGCATCCTATTTTGAGAAGTATCGGCGTTGCGTTGCAAAGGAGCAGGTAAAGAAAATAGATCTTAGCCTCATCTTGTCACAAAGTCAAGTCTTTCATCGTTGATAGCCCATGTCTCATAGCTGGAGACTGTCGCTGATTTATAATGTTGCATAAAGCCCCAAGTACCAGAGTAGACAAAACAGGAAGCCAAAAAGTTCTTCAGATAAAACAACTATTAAGAAGCTGATGTGTGCTGGAGAGTCCTACAGAATGATGGGGCTTTCCCCAGAACTGTGGGAAAAAATAGACTTTCCCACTGGAAGATATAATTTAATCGCTGAAATGGTCCAAGTTGTTCATCTACCTTCTTTTTATACTATGTAAACTGTTTCTAGAGGTGACTGTAGGGAGAAATCCATCTCTTTCCCCCTCCCCAGCCCCAGGCTACACCCCCTGTTGGTACAACCATGGAAAATGGGAGGGATATCTGTGTTTCTACGCACTGAAATTTCCTAGAATTAAAGGTTATTTGCCAGCCCAAGTGCACGAGGGGAAGGGTGTTGCTCTTAATGGCCACCTACCCTCAATTCCTACAGAATTGGTGCAATTTTGTGCTGCTTTCTTGGCTATGGGTTGGCTTACAAGCTGTTACCTGCCTCCAGGCTTTACATGAAATGAGGACATGAGGGGAGAAAGGAAAAAAAATAAAAGCAGAGGTGCTGTTCTCCTTGGAAAAGAGCCTCTGCTGCTTCAGAGCTGGGGGTATGGGTAGCTAAAGGAGCCTTAACAATAGGATTTTTGGGCTGCTGATGGGATGTGTCCCTATAACATCTAGAGGCCAGGAGGGACGGGCATGCTTTGGTCGTCCGTTCACTCCCAGCTCTGTCATCTGTCCAGCTCTTCCCAAAACACCTTCTCTTATTGCAGTGACATCATGGTGGGCCGCAAGGTGACCTTGTTCCCTAAAAACATCCGAGAGACCCTCGGCTTTTTAGTTCCTCTCATTAACAAGGAAAGCTTCTCGTTTTTATGGGCTGAGCCCCGGAGGTCGGTACGGGTGAGCGGATTTCTGTCATGTTTCCCCGAGAGCTGGCTAATTTATAGCCCAGGATTTCTTCTATAAAAAGACGAAAGCCCTCGCGTTGTTTAAATGTTTCAAGTCTTTCAGGAAGCACTCGCTGCGGTGAGTGCTGATAGAGCTGCCTCACGCCCGGTGCCCTGGTTTATGTTCCGCGGGTGGTTGATTCGTGGTGGTGAGTTTGTGGTTTGTTTTTTTTTTTTCTTCTTTCTCTAGATGCAAGGCAATTTCCTGAGCAAGCCTGGGGCTGAGCGTACGCCACGTGTATCTCCAAAACCAGAGCTGGACAACATATCTACTTTGTCAGGTTGTTTGCTTTGAGCACGAGCTCTCCCCAGGCCGTGGGTGAGAGGAAGGTGGCACGGGAGCAGGTGAAGGGCCAGTATTCACAGAAACACTTCAAAAAATGACAAAATTAATTATCAGGGGTCTTAAAATCTTCTAACAAATGCTTCCCTGTGAAGCAAGAGTGTGCAGGCAGCACCAGGTGAGAGGGGGCTGATGCTTGGCCTACAAAGGCCTTGTGAACGAGCGGTGCTTTTCCTATGGCAGTTCTCAGCTGAAAATGCTTGAAAATGCTTTTATTTATCTATCCTACTGCTCAGCAACAGTAAACATCATCCTCTCTTCCTTCAAAATGGCTCGCCAATGTTTATATCAAATATTTTTACCAGAAATAGATGTTCTTGAAAGCTTCATCCACTTGAGCTGCCGCAACACAGTGAGAATTTGGGGCTGGATGGGGAAGTTGGACTGTCTGGCCCTAAAAGCAGAAAACTCATCCATGAGTGGCTTCTCTGCTCCTTCTGGGTTGGATGGATTAGCTGGATTTAGATGTCCACCTGGATGAGATGCTTAATACTGAGCCGGTGACATTTTCCTCCTGTACACAGGCCGAGTGGCTGCACATCCCTAGAAGAAACTTAATTTTTCTGTTTTTCTAAGAAGTTCACCGGTTGTCACTGCCAGTAAATGACAACAGGAACACCTGAGAGGTAGGAAGGAGAAAATGTGGTTTTCTTTCACAGAAAGACAAATTCGGGGAAACAGAAGAACAACAAATTGTAGACCTAAAAACTCGAGCTCCCAGGGTCCTTTAGGATTTTCTCTCTCTTTTGTTTTTTAAACAAAAACCTACACAACTTCAAGGGTAGCAGGGAGAACATTTCTGGCCAGCTCTGCCCACCAGCTTTCCTTCTGCACTTTATATTATTTTGGTTTCTTTTAGATACGAGTTGCAATAGGCAGATTATGGGACAACAGTTGATACTGGGATTAAAGCTGGTAGAGATCAGAAGTCAGAGCTGTGGGGCTGCAGATATTTCCTGCTGGAAATGCAGGAGGAGCCACGCCTTCATGTCCTTGTTTCATTTAAAACAAAAATCAAAGCTGACAATGCTTGGAAGAACTTAACCTTTTCAGGGCGTCTGCTGACAGTGAGTGGGGAATAAAGTGAGGGTATGAAAAATGTGAACTCTAATGTATTTTTTTTTTTCCTCTGCAGCCAGGAGGGATTCTCCGGGCATGTTCATCCCTTCCTAAGAAAAACGATAAACACAAGGGAAGTCATCTTCTAAAGTGCCCATTATCTCCTCTGACTGCAAGAAACCTCTCGCTGACGCTTGTGTGTCAAACATCCAGCGGCCTGAGCTTACGTGAGGTGACTGTGACTCGGTGACCTGCGAAATATTTATTTTTGCTCTTTTGTGGTGGACCACGGTGGTGTCTCCATCCTGCTGTGTCACCCGGTCTGGTGGTGTGATCGCTTCCACGACCTCCCAGGGGTTTCTTTCTTGGGGTCCCACGGGCTGGATTTTGGTCATGTCACAATTCCAGGGTTTTGTTTGAAATGACAACTGCTCCTCACCACAGCGGGGAAATTCCGTGGAGAACAAAACAAACGTGCCCCGGGCATTCGGACGTCACAAGGGAACTGTTTCTGTCTTCTGATTTTTGTGATGTTTTAGAGGGCCTGACTCATTTTCTTTGAACGCCTGGGAATAGCGAGCCCCTTCTCAGTTCAGTCTGTACAGCTCTGAATCTTGGCACTGTGTCTGCAACAGCACAGAAACAAAATCCAGACAGTCAAGGACACTTGGATTTGTTTCCTAAATTCTGTCCTTCACAAGAGCCTGGCCCACAGGCAGGTGCTTCAGCTGGATCACAGTGCCTCAGCCTATGGATGCTTTAATCTGTGCTTTGGCAACAGAATTTCAAGCCTATTTTCTGCTCTGAGTCCTAATTCTGTCTGTTTTTTCGTGTATTCTGTCCCATAAGAGACGTCCCCAGGTGCTGGCAGTGCAGTGTGAGGCCCTTGTGATGTGCTGGATGCTCTCTGTGCTGCTCGAACCCCTGGCTGGAGGCATTTGGCTGCTCGGAGTGGGGTGCTGTGGGCTCGGGATGCTTTCTGGATGATCCTGCAGATGATGGATGGGGTCAGATGTGTAGGTTAGGAGTAATCGAGTCCATGAGTAACAGGCTACGTCATGCTGGGAAGGCAGGAAGGGGAGAATTTGGCTTAATTTTAACCTGCAAATATGACTCTTGTGATTTTTCTGTGATCAGTCACAGCTAGGAACTGAATCTGGATAAAGTATTAAATCCAATTGTGTAACTGTGGACGTAACGGGTCCCTAAATATCTTCAGGCAGTTCATCCAGAGCAGCGCCAAGGTCCCCTTTCCTCTGAAATAATTCCTGGGATGTTTTACACATCAATGCAAGAGACTCAAGGAGCATCTTGGACCTCACTGGGGTTTGCTCAAAGGTCTCCTCTGCAAGCAGGTACCTTGAGACTTGCGTAGAGGCATGGCCAACCTTTAGACTCTCCTCTCTCTTCGAAGGCTCATAATTATGCTCATAACTGCTGTGCCAGCTGCACTCTCACCCTCTTTACCCACAGAGAAAGGTGGTTGTGCTGGATGTGTGCCTGGAGCAGGGGATGCCTCACCCCGACTTGGTGATGATCAGGAATTCACCCAGATGCTTCAATGATGAATTTTTTCTCAAAGCATGACATTAATGTGTAATCCAGCCTACGTGGCCAACCGAGGAATTCAATTCAGCGGTGCAGAAGTTCCTCCTGCTGTTTTGGCTGGAATAGGGGATTTTCTTTGCCCCAAGCCCCCCGTTCGACAGGTGCTTTGTATCATCTGGAAATAGCTGCCTTTTAGCACGCGGCTCAAGGGGATTTCATGGGGAGCCCACGATTTGCTTTCAAGCTTGGCTTATGTGACGTTAAAAGCTGACTCCACATGTAATAAGCCCTAATTTTATTAAAGCAGATTTCAGGGTGGGCTCTCTGACAGCAAATACCATGATCACAAATACAGAAGAGGGTTTTTTTGGGGGGAAGGGTTTGTTCAGGGCTTAGTTATTGTTCCAAATGACGGTGAGTCCAACCTAACCCACAGTAATGAAGAAGAGATCGTGTCACAGAGCTGCTGTTGGTTGATAACAGAACAACCTGCCTTGGCAGCTGGCTTGCTCAGGATCAAGTCAAAGCAGGAATCTTGGCCCTGCTTCTGAAAACAGGATGCCAAGCGAGCTTTTTTGGGTTTCAGTCGATTATGACTCCACCTGCAAAACATTCCCAACCTGGTATGTGCTTTTCCTGAGGTTGTCCTGATATGGTCAAATAGGATCGTGGCTCCCCCAAAAAACAGGAGGTGTTTTGCTTGCCCTCTCTTGCCATCTCTTTCTCTTCCTGATCCTTTTTATTGTGAAAAGGAGGGGAGAAAACTTAAGTCTGCTCAGAATAAAGATAATTTCCTGCAGCATAAGAGGAGTATTCTCGGCGGTGTCAAGAAAAAAGGGTCTTAAATAACAAGATGCTTGATTTCTCCATTTACCCCTTGTTATTTTTCCTTGTTTTTTTGCAGAGGATTGGCCACTGCAGCATCCCTCGCAGCAAGTTGTGTGAACGCACCGTGAGCCAAGCACACCCCTCCCAGCGTTGTGTGGGATCGTGGCGTGAACTTCCTGATGTCGTGCGGGAGCAGCAACACGTCCTTCATCTCCTGTGTATCACACCAGCCCATCCAAACGGGTTTAATTAGCTGTGAGTGGAGCAAACTCTTGCAGAAATCGATTTGAACGTGCTTTGCAAAGTGAGGTATTCCCGGCAAGTGCTGCAGTTTCACAAAGTCACCCTCTCGTGTTTTGTAATCTCTCTTTGAAAGATTCAGAGAGATGATGGAAACTGGGCATGTGGACAAATCCCTCACACCGGAGACCCCAAGCAAAGGGAAGCAGGGAATTCTCTCTCCTTTCAGCTGCTGAGACTTTTCTCTCTCTCTCCCAGAGGTCCTTTCTAAAAAGCTGAGCTGTTTCTCAAAGCTGATGTCAGTTACACTGCGTGCAACAATCCAAGAATGACTACCAACATCTGCTGTTCTTGCACGGATGCAGCAGTAGGTTTTCAAATGCAGGTTTCAGATGTTGAACATATCCAAACGAGCAAATTTTAAGTAAACCTCTACGTCCAGCTACGATTCTTATTTTATTCAGCCCAGATTTGCATGACTCAAGCAACAAGGCACAAATTGATTCTTTCCAAAGATAGTTCTGTGCTCTAAGAGATGTTGCTTCAATCTCTCTCTCGTGATGAAATGAGGATGTGAAGGAGTAACAGCACGCTGTGTAATGGAGGGACCTGTGCACAAAGGCTTGCTAGGGTGGTCCCTTATTTTTAGGAGCTGGGGGGAATGAGGACTGGGGAGCCTGCGTGTTCAGAAGCAGCTTAGCAGGGAATTTGGGAGTTTTTTCAGCACTGCCCTGAGGGGGCGCAGGCATCTGCGGTGTAAAGTCTGCTGGAGGACAGCTTTGGGTGCTGGTGGCCCAGCTGGGCTCAGTCCTATCCATGTTGTGCATGGGAAAAAAGCTTTCTAGGAAATGTGAGCAATTTATTAGCATGGATTATAGCAGGTTCAGTGCTTGAACTTGTTCTCTGGCTATTTTATTTAAGGGTGTAGGTGCAACTTCTATGGTTCTTGCTTTGCAGTGCCTAGGTAGGAAGGGCAGGGAGTCCTAGATGCAGTGCCCACGCGTGCTCCATCATCTCTCCAGTAGGTACAAGCTGAAAAAGTTCCCCTTTTGGGAATAGGGAGGGGGACAGAGCTATCTTGCAGAGCTCCGAGTCCTCTTCTTTGTCCTTCCTCCAGTTCTTGAAGCTCAGGGAGTTTACTTTCCCACAAAGGCTCTTTCCCTCCTCTTAAAAATATTTACTCCATTAAAATCCCTTCCAGGCTGTAAACGCTAATCCTCTCAGCTCGCAGTGATGCTGCACTTGGCACTGAAACAGTAATTAAAAAAAAAAAAAAAAAAAAAGGCAGGCTTCCCAAATTTTGGGGGAAGGGAGGTCTTGCTTGCAGTTAAACTGATTGTCCTCTCAGTTGTCACTTGGAGGAGTGCTGCAGAATCGTCCTTGTGCATGAAATCCCAGTACAAGTCACTCCGAACAGCCGGGGATGTTTTCATTTTCCCCAAATCAAAGCATTCGGGACTAGACAAAACAACCTGCCGGGAGACAGCAGCTACAGGCTCACACCGGGCTTCTCGGAGGGATGATGGATATGGGGGCAGCTCTGAGGCTGGGTTAAATTACGTCTTGAATATTCAGGTAATTGTAATAAAAGTGGCTTCTACTGCTGGTTTTAGGAGCTGAAGGGAGCAACGCTGCAGAGAGAAAGCTTGCTGCGAAGTCGCCTGCCCCTTGGGGCCCAGCTCTGCTCTCCAGTAAGCGAGAGTGTTAATTAACATATCTTATTGTTTCTATTTCCCTGCTTTGCATTGGTGCTCCCAGCCTGCATCAGGGAGAGCGTTTGCCCTGAAAAGGCTTTTCCAAGTCTCTGCCCTGGCACTTTTACGTGGGATTTCCAACCATAGCGAGAGAGGCAGCAGCTGCTGACAGCAGGGAGGTGGCCGGCCCTTGGTGCGTGCAGCAAGCAGCTGGTATTTCTGTCTTCCTCCCGTTTGCAATTAATACGCTGTGCTGTTGTGTATCTGCAGCTTGGATGGATTCTGGCTTAGAAGTGTCTAACCCCACCTACACCCTGTTCACATCGACACCTACACCATTATGTCCCTGTGGCTGTTCTTTTTTTTTTCAGTTTCATTAAGCACTGGATGCAAAAGGACCTTCCTGATGCTTATTTTGAATTTTCTGCTTGATATTTTAATTCATTGCCTTCATTTGGGAGAGTGGATGTGAAAGAGGCAGCTTGGGCACCGAAGTCATATCTGCCATAATCTCTTTGATATGGCACAAAAGCATGCAGTTGCACCTGTATTTTTGGAAAAAGCACTTGTTATTTATGTGTGGATACTAATTATATATATAATCTTTGATTCCTGGAAGTAGTTACAGCACCTTCCTTTCTTTTACTGCAGATCCTTAATTTCCCATAGGCTTATGTGCAGCTGGACATTGTCCAACATTCCTCTAAAATCAGTGTCTACATCGGATGCACACTTTTCCAAGACATCTTCATTTTGCACATCCAAATGGAGCTGAGAGCCTCGAGCAAGCACAGACCTTTCTGACATCCCAAGACATCCAGTAGACATGGAAAGCTGAGGCTTTGAGGCTGTAGGTAAGGCCGTAGGAATTGTGCTGGGGAAAACTCAAACCCAGCACAAGCAGGTGCCGTGTGGCCAGCCTCAGAAGGTCCCTAGTCCTTTATAATATTAGCAGTGAGGTTTGGCAAAAGCCACAAAATGTTAGGCTTCAATCTGTGCGAAGCTTAACGGGAACTGAAGTCGCAAGTACCAACAAGAACCTGCTCAAAGGTGTATTTATGGATTGTTGACTCACATTGCTTGGGGTAAGCAAGGCACAGGCAAGATTTTGGGCTATTTATGCCTTGAGTTCTGTCATTTCTTTCCTCAGAGATAAATACCTAATATAAAATAATTACTTTTATATAAGAAAAGGGGCAAGATTACTAAATAGCTGTGCAGAGCATGTCCCAGGACTGTGCATTGCTCTGCAGCACACCTCATGCAGCACATTAAATCCATTAAAGACTTGATATGAGATTTTAAGGAAGTGGAGGAAGGGGAACACCTGAAGGATGTTTCTAAGAGCTGAGCATGGCACGCTGGAAAAGAGAAGTGATGAGAAGTTGCAAAGATTTCCAAGTTTATTTCCTGCTCCGGGAGAAGTCTGAGCTCACAGTAATGGCTAAACCAGTGGGAAATAGAAATTGCGGTGGCTTGTTGGTTGTTGTTGTTGTTCTTTGGTTGCTTCAGTTTGTTTCAAAAATGCTTTTCTTAAATCTCTATTTCTCTGTGGATTTTTTTTTCATAGCTTTTTTTTTTTTTTTTTTAAACCAAGCACAACTAAAAATAGAAATAGATTCTCTAAAACACTTTACGGAAAACAGCAGAACTACTTTTTCTTAATGTTGCACACAACACCAAAGAAAAAGTCAAAAATGGCAAAGGAAGGGGGGCTAGCCTGAATCTTTTTCTGTAGCTAACTTGAATAATCTGAAGGTTTGGTCTTCCAGAATTGACAATATCATGCACTGAAGCCCTTTACAGCTCTGGATGCTCCACGTGTCCCTAAACTTTGTGGGACAAAAAGTGATATTTCAAGAAGATACGTAATGATATTGCAAGGAGTATGGTTCAGTTAATCTCAACCCTTTTATATATAATTTTTTTTTTCAATTTAAGTAAGCCTGTGTACCAGTTAAGTGCAGGGAATAGGTTGGCCATGAAGGTCTTGGTTGCAGTGATTCAGTGCGAGGTGATTGCTTTCAATTCCTCTGGATTTTTATGGGGTGAAGGCGAAAGCCAAAGATAGTAGGATTAAGACTGGTTGGCTTCAGGCTGGGTTTGAAGCTGGCTCTCCAGCCCAGAGTTTCTTAGTACGTGCGTTTTCTGAAGCCCTGATTTCTTAAATCCTCAAATTCCAGCATGTGACTGTAGCGTTGCCAGGTCACGGGTTTACTTTCACAAGTCTCGCAATTTGCTGTGATGCTTTTTCTGAAGTTTGAGTTCTTCTGTTTGCGACAAACCCAAACAAAGTATTAAATAAATAAACAAAGCCTCTGGCTGTCTTTGCTGTGGGGGGGAAAAATCTTAACAAACATGACCAGAGCATAACCCGATGGTGTGAGCGGATCCTTGCCCCAGGAAGGAAGCGGCATCCTTTTGGGGTTGGACCCAATGATCTCTTGAGGTCCTTCCAACCCCTACAATTCTGTGATTCTGTGATCCTTGGGTCTGCAGGGATGTTATTTGCTAGGGAAGGTAGAGCTGGGCCTGCTGGCTGGATGTTGTGCTGTGGTGCTCTCAGGGCACTGCTGTGGGGCTGGCACCTCTAGAAATGATGAATTTGGGTTGCTTTGAGGTGCAACACCTCCCAGAGAAGAGCTGGCCCCTTGGGTTCCACAGAAAAAGGGCTATGTTGTAGCCTCCCTACCGCATGTATGGATTGAGGGAGGTAAGGCTGAGCCATCAGCTACAGAAACTTGTGGGATGTACCCACAGAGCGTGGAGGGGAGGCCGAATCATCTCTTTCTGGCAGTTGACAGGCAGAAAGCACTCAATGCATTGAAGCAATGACCCCTTAGAGCCAACGGTGGCTTTCTTACCTCCATTGGTAGCTGCAAAGATGTTATAGGGGTTTAAGAAGGGCCGAGATCTTGACGCTCTCCTAACTTCCACCGTAGGCCCAGGTGCTGGTGCTGAAGCAGGACTTGTTCTGTTTAATCACAGTAGCTTCGCCTGAAGAAAAATGGATTTCCTGTGAAAATCAGAAACTACTTCAGAACAGAGAGAGGGACTTGGAGTTGTTCCTCACCGAATCCTTTCACCCAGTGAGTATTGGTGTCGTTAATTCAGAAGATGCATGGGCAATCTACTCTGACTCAGAGATAGAGCATAATGAGGTCAGGGAGTCGTGCCAAACGTAGGTGTGTGCAATTTGGCAGCGAAGCTGTGTGGTACAAAAAAAAGGAATGTGAAGCATTTTCCAGAGCCATTTTGGGAAGTGAGCAGGTAAGGGTTTTGACTCACTGAGGCCGGGGGAAGCCGAGGTCCTGCTGAACATCTTGCTCTGAGCAGATGCAAGCCCAATTTTCATCTGGTATCGAACAAGAAAGCTACTGTACTTTGACACGGAGTACTTCTTCTTGGTGTTGTTTGTCTGGAGGCCCTGTCAGAACCAGATTTATTGCCCTCGATGCTGTGCAAACACGTGGGAAGGTGTAGCCTTTCCCTTTGAAGGACTGAGTGATACGGAGATCCAGATTTGACACAAACCATGTGTATCCAGAGGTGACTAAAACGGCCTGATTAAACTTAGGGAAAGGCCTGTGTACAGTGCATGGGCAAACTCATCCATCACGCAGCTCTTGTGTTCTTCTTGTTGGCCCGAAATTGGAATGATGTGTTGGGGATGAGGAGGATTAGCAGTCCTGCAGTGATTCTCCATTTCTGCTCTTCTTTGATCCCAGTCTTAACACATTTCTGGGAGTTACAGTCTGGGCAGGAGCAAGGCCTTGGCCCCGGTACAAGGCTGACTCGATGGAGCCTTCCAGAGCAGCCTCCCAACTGTTTGCAGTTCGGCCTCATGTTTGGATTTGATCCACTGTAGAAGTAAGAGCCACCCAAGGAGATCTGATCTAATTTTAAACTTTCCAAGAACATTCAGAGGTTCTGACAGGGATTCTCCGTTGAGAGTTGAAGTAGAAGGAGAAAAATATATACACAAGCTCCGTGGCCAGATAAATAAGATCCTAGCAGGGAAGGTTTGTCATGACATAAACACAGATGCTCCTTCACAATTATATATTCACGGGGAATTTATGTCTGTCTGGTCATTTATGCAATCCCTAAAGCACTCCACAAAAGCGAAGGCAGCCAAGCAGGGTAAAGCAGAGCCGCCTGGTTAACTTGGCTCAAAATTACCTGGAGCAGTCCCAGAAACACGAGGAGAAGCTGATGAATGCCCACCAGGTAGAGGCATCTGGGAGGAGGAGCACCTGATGGAGAGAAGAATTGGCGGTGGTTGTTCTTGCTGCAGCAAGTTTCCGTGGGTTTCCCATAACCAGAACTTAGTGTTCCTGTTTATGTATTTCATGTGTGTGCTTTAAACAAGGGCAAATTACATTTTTGGCAGGAAAGAAAGAATCTCTTGATGTTTCTAGGTTGTCAAAACTCACTTCCTTGGGGTAGGGTGGTCTTCGTTAGCACCAGGAGAAGACACGATGCTCAGAGTCTTGCTGGACAAGTCTGCCATACAACAAAAAGTCTTATCCTAAATGACTTGAACACAAGAAGGCGACAGATTGGGAGTGCCAAAAAAGTGAAGATGCACCTCTAGGCAGAGCAACAGGGAGCAATCCACACTTGCCAACTGCAGAATTCCCCTTAGCAGCTGCATCCAAAATGTTTTTTAATCAATCCATGTTGTTTTTCCCCTTCCTGTCATGCAATCATTATGATTTGTCTTGTTTCCTCCCCCTCGCTTTTCTCTCATGCTTTTCTGATGTTTAATATCCTGATTGTTTCCCCTTATCTCTCCAGCCCTATTCCATTTTTCTCCGGGACTTTCCGAATACCCAGATCGCAGGTGCTCAAACTACAGAAGTGGCCGGATGAAAAGGCCAGCTCCAACCACTAAATCCCCAGAGCCTGGTGTAACCTGAGTCCTGAACACAGATTCTGGATAACAGATCTTTTGGGGTGGTGCTGCTGGACTTGAGCAGAGCCTGATTAAGCACAGCAAGCCCTTAAAATGACCCGTGAGTGAAACAGCATTGCACACACTGCATAATACATACTTAAATTAAGAGAGAGAGGTATGAATATCCAGGCTAGTGTTTACTAAGCCCCTGAAAGTCTACTGAGACCGTGTTTTGCAGCATTGGGCTTTTCCAAGCAAAATCAGAGAATACCAGTAATACTGGGAGGGAGCAGTTCTCCTGCCCAGTTTTGCAGGTTCATGACATTTAAAGCATTCAGGCTCTCAGATGCTGGTCCAAACCTTATGATGCAGTCGCTCCAGGCTGCGTTTCTGAGCATTCAGGGGAGATTTTTTAAAAGGTCAGGCTGTACAGTGAGGGCCAGATTTAGGAAAAAGCTCCAAACTGCGTTTGGGCTGTTGGATAAACCTAAGCAGCTCCTTTCAGGATTTACTAGGTGCAGAACCGGGTGTTCCACCATCAGAAAAAAGTACCGATCTGGCCAGGCTTTGAGCTACTGCAGGATTAGGGCTCCCAAAATATTGTCCTGACAAGTGTAATGCTGACCTGAGAGATGCAGCGAGGTGTGGGAAATCTGTGTTTCTGCACCAGAAGGAGCAGATGGATATTAAACGAGCAGACTTCCCTAAACACGTGTAACCGATAATTTTCTAAACAAATGCTTCAGGTAGAAAGTCTACAGGCAGAGCTTTTATTTACTTATTTTAAGCTCAGGAGAGTGGTCTCTGTGCATCAGCCTGCTGCTGGCTAGGCTCAGGGACTGGTGGATCAGGTTTCTGCCTACATTATTTGCACGTGGGGGAGGAAAAGCCCTTCCTCCTGTGACACAGCAGCAGCCCCGAAGAGGCCGGGGCTGGATTTTCAGCTGCCTGAGTCCTGCACATCGGAACAGATGTTCAGAAGCCAGATTTCCAATTTTTCCCTCAGATTGCTAAGGAAAGGCACCTCCGGTTTTGATCCTTGCAAGCCAGTTCTTACGCACCCCTTGGCATTTTGGTATTCCCTTCAAGATCTAGGGCCTTCATTTGGTGTCTAAGCTTTCTTTGTGGCTGACTTTGATGTCAGAATTCACTTGTCTTTGTGTCTGGGCATCCGATGAATCACTGATTCTCCCCCAGCATCTATCATTTCTGTCATATGTCACCTGAAACAACTGTTTTATATCTCCACGGATTGAGTGTCGCATCCTGTCAACTGACCTCAGCTCTTTGACTGTTCTTGACTCCTTTCCATCATGTGGGAGACTGGTGCGAGTTCACATCCAAGACGACTCAACTATATTTAGGAACCTGATGATGCTGTGTTTTGATATTTTGAAGCCCTTTGACTCACTCCCTCGTTGCATTCCCTGTTATTGTTGAGGTTTTTCATGCACGTCGTCCCCATCCAGCTTCTCCCCTCGTCCTCCATCGACCTCGCATTTCTGGTAACCTCTGGGACGTGTCTCTTTGGGACTGCTTGGAATTGTCCCGTTTCATAACGGGCCTCAGCTGGCTGGGGCTGGTGGCATTTCTGAACCCAGACTCAAACCACCCTGTCGTCTACCACATGCTTGCTTCCTACTGTGCTTAGTTTTTGGATGATTATATCCATTCTAGCCTTTCTTCATTACCTTTTTGGCAGGATTCAACCCTGATTTTTATGCTCTTTGTCTCATGTATTCTACTTCAATTTCCTCAAGCCTTGCTCTGTCATATCATAACTAATTTACTGAGGCCACCACTCCTTGCTCAACAAGCTGCTCAGGTTCAATTTAACTATTTTCCTCAATTTTCACAGAATCACAGAATTTCTAGGTTGGAAGAGACCTCAAGATCATCGAGTCCAACCTCTAACCTAACACTAACAGTCTCCACTAAACCATATCCCTAAGCTCTACATCTAAACGTCTTTTAAAGACTTCCAGGGATGGTGACTCCACCGCTTCCCTGGGCAGGCTGTTCCAATGTCTAACAACCCAAATTTTGGCTGATTCTTAGCCTGTTTTAGCACAGTGTGGTTGTCACAAACAGTATTATTTGGAAAATGAACCAAACGCTGAAGGAGCTCTGTCTGTTTCTGCTAGGCACAGCTTCTCTTCAGTTGGTTTTCTTGCTTTTTGTCTCATATTTTTCATGTGTCTTTCTCAGATCTCTGAAACTGCGTTAGTAGTTAGTTCCTCTACTGCTGCTGTTGGGTTTTAATTTTATTTTTGTATAGATAGGGAATTTTGTAGAAGCCTTTCAGCAAGATACACCGGTGACCAGGACAAGACCCTATAGGTCTAAAACTGCTTTTGTGACAATTCCTGCCCTCACAAATTCTCGGTAAACTTTCTTGTCATATTTTCACCATATTTTTCACCGTATTTTCACCTTCTGTGACCAGAAGTCTAGGCAAGCATAGAACTGCAGAACAGTTTGGGTTGGAAAGATCATCTAGTGCTACATCCACAAACCCCTGCCACGGGCAAGGACACCTTCCACCAAGAGGTGATCCTCTTCTACCCACAAAAACTTTACGGTACTGAGGGCATCGCTAAAATGTCTTTATGTAGGACATCTTGTACTGCATGGGTGCTACACCAACAGAACAAGAATATAGAGGTGGCCACCTAGCAAATAAATTGCATTTAAAATTTTAAGCTGTAGCACAAAGATATTCCCAATATCTGTTCCAGCTTTAAAAACTGGCTAATATAGAAAGGATTTTACACCTGTTCCTGGATTAGGAGCTCTGTGGTGTGGGCTACTTGACTTCTTAAATTTGTTGAAGCATTTATCACCTAGTAGGTGAAGAGATGAGTCCTAAGTAGGTGAAGAGATAAATGAACAAGTCCTACTGGGGTTGTTACTTGGTTGAAGTGGTATTTTGCCAAATAACTTGAAGAAATTCTTATTTTTTGCATTTGTGCCACACCATTTTTGTCTTAATCATGCAAGGGGTGACCACGTGGAAGTTGAGAAACCGGGGCTCTGTGTTTTGGGCAACGGGCCCTTAGCTAAAGTGAAAAGAGCAGGGTCAAAGCTGATGATGTTTTGCCGACCGAGGGGAAAAACTGATCCTCCAGTGACATGTCACACAATCTTCCTCTTCCAGCAACACAAGAGCCAGAGAAGTTCTGGCTTCTTCTGTACGAGAACGTTTCACTTGGATAATGAACAAGTTCCTGTGTAAACAGCGTGTTTACTTCTGACAGTGTTCTCCTAAAAACGATTAATGAGGACTGCATCATCGCTTCTACCCAGAATGACAGAACAAACCCAGCTCATCAGTTTTTGAGATGAGGACCTGGCTCTGGAGGTGCACAGTCCTTCATTCCCGTGCAAACCTGCAGTCTTTCTATGTGGTCTCCGAAAAGGAGAGGAGACAGCCGGGGATGATGTCCTCGGAGGCGTTGGTGAATGCAGAGCCGTCGGCTTGTGCCAAGTCCTGGGGTAAATAAAACTAAACCACCCCCTCCTGCTAAGCCATGCATCAAGAAAACCGCCTGGGAATGGGCTCAGTGACTCGCTTCGAATGCAAATCGCCCTTCGTCCCCGGTGGAGGCACAGCTTCACGTGCGCACACCGCCATTCTTCCAGCCCTGAAAGCCAGACAAGTCCTAAATGAGTAATAAAGTACCTAATTGGACTTGACCCCCTACCGAAATGGGCCCGTGTGTAAGCGGCTCTGTGGCCGTGTGTGTTTTGCCCTCCTTGGCCGAATTCTCCCCTCTGGTGCCTGCTGCTGTCTGCGTGGTGCGGGTCTCTCCATCATGGTCTGCTGCATCTTGGCTGCCTTCCACCTGGCAGCGTTTGGGCTAAGCCCTTCAAACAAAATAGCCCCTCTGTAGGGTCTGCCTTGCTTTCTTTGGGGCTGGGAGGAGCCAAAAAGGCCCCCGGGATCACGGAGCTCTGCGCTGCTGCCCACCATGTGTCCTGAGCGGGGATTTATCGCGTCCCAATGCGCCAGCCTTGTCATGAGACCGAGGTGTTTCAAGCTTCAAATCCCACAGCTCTGCATGGTTCAGAAAAGACTTTGCTTGATCGATCCAGGCAGAGAAAATGGATTGGGGAAGATTTTTAAGACTTTTAAGAGAGGAATCACGGAGTGTGCCCAACTTCTGTCCTGGTTGTTGGCAGAGCAGCACCAAGACGCATGTACCTCATGCGCGAAATTTCTCCCTCCAGCTCTGCAAACCAGGGTGCTGAGCCTTTGGTTGACCCGCTCCTTCCAACTGGAAGGTTTTCTATATTTTTCAAGAAGTCTTTAGGGTTTCAGGGCTATTGTGTGTTATTTAGGGGGGTCGTTCTCTTAAGGCCGTGCTTGCCGACAGACCTTGAGCTCTTGAGGCTGCCTGGAGGACGTAGGAAGGAGGCAGTGCTTCCCCACGAGGTTATTTTTTTCTTTTCCTTTATTTCTCTTTGCACATTTCATATTGCTGCTTTATGCAATCTGATCCCTGGGGAAGGTTGTTATTTAGGGGATACCCCTACAGCACCTGGCAAAATGAGATTTTGCTCAATTCTGAGGCCTCCAAGATCAATTATCTTTCCCGCACCAATTAAGCACCCTGGAATAAACTCTGTTTTATTACCCAAAGTGATCTACAGCCTTCTCTTTATCTTCTCTTGATGCTGAGCAGCAGGAATAGCCAGGAATAAAGAAAACCAGCGAGAAAACAAATAGGCCCTGCCAGAGCCAAATGGGCTTCATACGGAGTCAATTTGTATTTTGCTGTTGCACACATTGCAGTGATTTTTTTTTGCCATCATTTAATTCCTCTCTCTCCCAGCCAGCACGGGCTTGCAGGGATGCAGCTGACTGTGGAGTGAGACCCGTGGTCCGTAAACACTTCAGCTAAGATTAAAGGTACTCCGTAAAGGCTGAGTGTGTTTTTGGAAGGTGTTTCCAGATGAGAGAGAGCTGGATTATCCCTCAACCCCGTCAAGAAAAACGCCGTGTTGCAGAACCAGGTAAGACGACAAGGAACGAGACAACAGCACTGTGCAAACTGGCTAAGGAAGCAGAAAAAAAAATGTTGTGTTTGTGATGCTTAAGCAGGCTTTATCGTGACGTGGGGCAGAGCAAAGATTTGGGGATTTGACCTGCTGAGGATTTCAGGTGCGTAAGAGGCGCTGGGTCATTGCTCACCAAGGATTTAGCATGGAATATTCCTAAAAAAAACTATTTGTGCTGGCCAGACTGGCCTGGAAAAGCACTCTGTGATGTAAATCGGCTAAAACATATGTACCTGGAGAGAGGCAATTGTTTAAAGATGACCCAGCAGGACAATTCATGGGAAGTTTGGCATATGGTGCTGTCGGTGTGCTCTTAAATTCTGCGCTCCCCGCTGCCAAGCGGCAGATTGGCAGATTTTTGTCAAAACAGTCGTTTTTCACTACCTGGGGAGATGATGGCTTTGGGTGTTAAAGTTCCTAACGTCCATTTAAAAAAAAAAAAAAAGGTGATGCAGAGGAACGTAGGATAAACTCCAAAAGATCAGGAATTGCATCCTCATCTCAGGCATTTAAGCTGGATCTAAACCTTTGGTGTAAGAAGAGCTGAAGAGTAGACAATTTAATTTTATTTTTGGTTGATGTGTTGTTTATTTCTTAAGGAAAACAAGATAAAGATCTTCATGTAGAATCTCCAGAGGAGTTACCAGGGACAATCACTTCTACTGCTGTGTGTAGTGATAGCCAGACCAACGTTTCAGCTCCACGAACCTGATGGATGCTGCAGGATGTCGACAATTTAGGCAAGGTGAGAGTAAACAAAAGGTGAGTTGGGCTGAGACAATGGAAAAGGGTTGGGGAATGGTTTTAATTCTGCTGTGTTTGAAGAGCTCGTCTACTTATTGGATCAGCAAGAGGGTTACGTGGTGACTTCACTGTGTCAATGACCATTTTCAGAGGAGAAAATCCTAATTGGTAAATAACTAATTTAATCTAGGAAAAGGGGACACACATCTAGCACTGGTGGCTGAGCTGTGTGGAGTAAAAGGAAAGTCACCAGGTATTTAACTCTTGGCACAGCTAACCACAGGAAATGATGCTTTTTATTTCTTTATGGGGGTGAATCAACGTGAATACTTTCCTGATATATGTGCTCTTGAGCTGTCGGGCTGAAGTGGATGGAACCGTATCGCCCGTGCTCGGGATCAGGTGGGTTTATCATCCTGCAAGGAAAACCTTGACCATGGAGAACAAACCGTTCTTAATTTAAAATGCCCAGAAAGAAAATATAAACCTTTATCTCACCACGTTTTTAGAGCAAACAAACAGTAATAAATTATTTAGCGAGGAAAAAAATCAGCTCTGATTTGGAACCGGTGCCTTTCATACCTGAAGCTGTATTTCTGCGTTCACCAAATAAATGGTTTTAAGGGCATGTAAGTGGGAAGATTGTGTCTTCAATATATAATAACAGGAACTTTTTTCAGAAACAAGTTCCAAAATGCTACTCCGGCCCTGGGGCATGGGGTTAAAAATAAGTATATATAATTCTGCTGAAGCAACCTCTTCCATTTGGCTTCATGTAAGAGATAGCTTGGGTTTTATTGCAACAGCCCACGAGCGAAAATCACTCACTTGGGCATGTTAATGCACATCCTTTGTATTTACTAGGTATAAATGGAGTGCTTTGAAAAACTTTCTTTTTTTTATTAGGAAGATATTTGGCGTACTACTAAATGAAGTCCTATTTTCTGTCACTGACCGTGCCAGGAGTTGGATTTATTATTAATAATAATTGTTCTTCTCTTGAAACCTACAGTGGGTCCTTCTCAGGTTTTCCAATTTTGTATGGCGTGTAATTGCTGGTCATTTCTAAAACCTGTCCAGAGCACAAAAAAAATCAGGGTGGAGGGGCTTTATGACTTATGTGTATATTCTTGAAAAGTCAGCTTGCAATTTTTCTTCTGTTCTTCCTGATAACGTTCTTCTGTCCTTTTGTTCCCCTCCCATTTTTCCCTATTCCTAGACTTTTCTTCCATTTTTCATTAGTAACACACAGCTTAGTTACGTATTTTCCATGCCACATACCTTCAAATACCTCTTATATCTCCTAAGCTTTGCCTTGGTCTCCTTCATCTTCTAGCACAGATGTCTGGTGTCGTCTGGTCCACTCTGTATGGGTGGGATAAATCTGAAGTGTACCTTGAGGGTGAAAAAGTCAATAGTTTTGCATGGAAATATGAAAAGCTCATGTCAAAAGAAATGCAGTACAATGTGTTAAGATAAGTTTTAGTGAAGACCAACCTCAACATAACCAAAAAGGGGTCAAAAAGCAACAGTAGGTGGCTCTTGAAATAATTGTTAGCTGTTTGGGAAGCTCCCTTGGGTTTTTATTCTGTCACGTAGACAGAGATCCCCAGCTGGGAGCAGAACCCCTTCGTGGTGGGAGGCCTTGCCTGCCTTGTGAGGCTCTTGGCACTCAAAGCACCTTTTTAATAACCTCAACTTGCCAATTTTCACACCAAAGGTGCCGAGGACTTAGCAGTTTGAGGAGTGATCCGCCGTCCTCTCAGTTTGCTTGGGCCAGCTTTGCTTGAAGGTGTGAGGAAGAGGAGCTTGAGGAGGCCCAGACAAGAGGCCCAGACCCTGTGCAGCAGGTGAGCGTAGACTTCAGAAGTATTTTATTTTTATCTACAGATCTAGAAATCGGTGCTCAGAGACTAAAATTCCTGTGTATGTAGAAACTCCTGTGCAGAACCTGTGTTTCTTGTCTCTTCAAGAGCGAAAACATCAACCACAAAGTCCATAAAACGTCGAGTCCTGGTGGGAGCGCTTGCAAACATGCTGGAGAACTGGTCTGGGACCTCAAATTTAGGTATGTCATGGTCTCCTCTGCCTTAGGAGATGTGTGTGGGACTCAGATGGGCTTGGGTCTTTCTGTTTATCCTAACCTGAGCTTGCACACTGCTGTGTATGGGATTGCCACATGGATAACTGGGGGCACACTTGGCACGTCCTGAGATGTCCCTCGGTAACCTTCACGCGGCTCTGCAACGCTGTCCTGCGTTTGCTGTGCATCTGCAATACGAATCAAAGAGGGAAACCACAAGCTGGAGATGCAGCCAGCATAAATGTTTGTCTTTCAGCAGATTTTACCCTGGAAAATCACCTTCAACCCGGCGACATCGATCGTTTCCCACCTTCCGAGCTTCAACAAGCAGCTGATGTCCAAACCTGGAGCAGTTTCACCTGTCGTCGGGGCCTGTAGGTGAGAATGGGGTTATCAGAGTGGAGGAATTTGTGGGCTCAAAGCCCAGATAAATTGGGTAGGCTTCAAGCATCCTGTAGGAACAGAGACAAGCGACCTCAGAGTCTGGTTTCGGCAGCTTTGCTGAGGGGTTTGGAGCATATTTGGTATGTCTGGGGCCAGACTGTGACCTTAAGGTTGTCCTCAAGGATCGTTGTTGATGACCAACCTTGGATCTACTTCTGCTGTTACAACCAGAGCCCCTTCTTGTGGTCAGCCAGCCAGTCAAAATATTCCAGCTGCGATTGCTTCAGCGTAATCTCCAGGGACTCTGGAGGGTCACCAGGAGTCCAGAAACCAGGAGGGGAGATGCCTGGCCTGCATTTTGCAACGGGTCAGCCCTAATTGCAGTGCCCGGGGAGGCCATCTGCAGTCTAACAGGCACTGGGAGCTTTTCCTTGGCTTCTGCGACCTCCCACAGACCTTTCTGCTGTGGGGTGGAGGACCCATCCCGAGCACGATTCACCCTATCAGCTCCTGAAACCTGCAATCCCATCCTAAAAACTCCTTTTCCCAAAAAAAAGCAGGATGGAAAAGCTGCGTTAATACGTGCCCAAGCCCTGTCTGCATCCTTTGTTTCTCGAAGCTTTGGGATGGGATATTAGGGGCAGAGCACTCAGGGCAACCTGGCACAAACAGCATCCAGGCTTGTTGGAGCGACAAAACGCTGCTCAAGCTGCTTAGGGAGGTGGGATTAGAAAAACAGATTTCACTTTTTCTTTTTTTTTTTTTTTTTTCTTAATAAAGCTTTTCTATGAAAGTCGAAAGCTGATTCAGCAAAACCGGGGGGAAAACAACGCAGCAGGAATTTGAGCAACAGTTTCTGTTTGTCAGCCAGGGCCTCGGACAATGCCCATCTTTGTTCAGACGATGCGGGAATGAAATAATAAATAAAAGGGCTGCTGAATGGAGCTGACATGCCGTGCCTCCTGGAAGATCCTGAATCGAGAGGGATAAATCAGCCTCGGTTTACAAACAAGCAGGCTTGCTCGTGTGCCCGTTATCTCGAGGTGTAAATCAGCCCCTGGTCACCCCTGACGCTGAGCAGATCTTGAAATTCTCCCCTGCAGGTTTGGAGCTGATGCATTCAGGTTGCTTTATCCTGGCTGAAAAACCCAATGGCTGGAGGGAGCAAGGAGCACAGCTCTGCTGTCCTACAACCCCTCTCAACCCCCTTAATTTTGGCTGAGGAAGGACCCAAGCCTTCGCTTCAAATTCCCAGATTTACCTTAAATTCAGGTAAGGATCCGGTCACCTGTTGGTGACGGCTTAGGAGCACGTGAAACACGTATAAAATATTGAGGATGGAGCCCATAAAGGCTTTTGGACTTTTATGTTTAACGACAAACCTTATAAATAAGGCCAAACCTCATAAAAACACTTCCCCGACCTTGGCTCTGGAGCTGTAGGGACACGGGAGCCTGTGTACACGCTGTCCTAAAGCAGCGCCATCGACCAGCTTGTCCCAGGTGTTACTGGGGCCATGTGTAGGATTTTTTTTTGGATGGTTGGACGTGATGTTAAGGGTCTCTTGCAACCTAAATGATTTTAGGATTCTGCTCTGGGCTGGGAACAACTCATCCTCAGGTGCTTCGAAGCTCGGGGGCTCTTCTACACCTGGCAGTTCCTCCGCTAAGGAGGGGGAGAGGATTCAGGATCTTCCCCCCCAGGGAAGTACCGGGGAGGAGCAGTGGGATCAGCAAAGCCGAGACTCATCCAGAAGGGACCCGAACCCTCTCCTCCCCCAGATGCCTGGCAGCAGGAGGAGCAGCTGCAGGAACACAGATGGAGGATGCCTCTCCAGATAAGAGGAGTTGAATTATGCAGAATTAACTGAAATAGTTGCCGTTTTATGTTATTTTTTTAGCAATTGATGACAAACAGCAGAGCTCGGCTTTGGCTCCAGTTGTCCGTACGGGACGGGATGCGAATTAACATCATCTTCATTAAAATATTTTGGAAGCGCGCTCTTTTGGTACAAGTGGAAGAGTGGAAAAAAAAAAAAAATCAGTGTTCTTTCTCCTGTCCCAGTTATTTCCAGTATTTGCAATCATTATTTAAGGAGATGCTGTCTATGTAAGTATCACAAACATATTTGATTTCCCCCCACGTGCAAACTTCTTAACTTGTGATGGGACTAGAAGGAAATAGGTAAGTACATTTCCATTTTCTTCCTTGCTCATCTGACAGCATGCCACTTATATCGTGAGGCTCCTTGCTTCTCCCACGTAGCTGGCAAGTTTTTCCCCGGTCATTTCTCATGGTATTCCAGCGGGGAAAAGGAAACCAGCTCCGAGGGGCACTAAAATCCCACAAGAGCAGCAAAAGCTCTCCGACAAAACTGAAAAAAATCGTCTTTTGGCTCCGTTTTGAGAAGATGCACGAGATACGAGGTTCCTCGCGTCCTGGTAAGTAGCTGTTGGACAGGATGCAAGATTTGTAGGTCAGCGCTTTGATGTTGTTCCTGGAGCTGGCTGGGAGGCACCGTGCGGCTTGGACCTCGGACAGGAATTTAGGCTGAGGATGCCGGGAAGAAGAAACAGGAAAAAAATAGAGAGATGATGATTAATTTTGTTCGAAACTTACACCTTTTTGCAAGCCCTGGGACTTGTGCGTGTCCCTTCGAGAAGTGCCCGGGTGGGTGAACTTGAATAGAAGAGGCTTGTTGGGCTTCGTGAGATGAGGAATTGGCCACGAACGAATGCTCAGCGAGGAGGAAGCTTTGCAGGCATTACGGGACAAGCCAAAGATGGAAAAGCAGGGGAAAAGATGGAAAACCTTAATTGATGAAATCATTAAAGTGAGCACGTGCAATGTGTAAATGCATCGACTCTTGTCTGAGTTGAGTTGTGGTGCCATAATAACCATCAGATCCCTTCTCTACCCATTAATTTTCAGTTTCTTTTACCTCCTGGCGTCTTATATGGGAATAGGGGTGCAGACCCTATTAGACCAGGCTGAATGAGCAGAAGGAAGCTTCAATAAGCAAAAATCCCAGCCCTTCAACGATTTTTCCGTGCATAAAAACTGCTTGCTGGTGATACAGGCCTAGTTCCTTTGGGACTTTTCCGACATGGATTCACGTTCCTTGACAATGAAGTCAACGCTGATAAACCCTATTTAAAGAAAACCAACTTTTCTGAATAACCTTACTCATCTGGAAGCCGGCCAGGTCGATGCCTCTGAAATTCAGAGGGAACTTTGAAGCGTTATTACCCAACTGATGCTTTGGGATCCGTGGCTGGAAATTCCCTCTGCTGTGCTGGGTGAATAATGCTCAATCCATCCTTCCGTGGGGGTTTCTTAATTAAGAATTTTTTTATTGTAATTAAGATTTTTTGGGTTGTTCAAAAAACTGACGGATCTGTGGGGTGAGGATCTCCTTCTCATTAACATCTGCAGATTTTATGGCAGAGGAGGATTGTTTCGGTGTGGCTCCAGCTAAGCTCGAGTGGCATTTCTCTTGGGAATTTGGTCGGATTCGGCTGTTTTCAGCCCAAAACAGGATAGGGGAAGATGTATGGAAAGGAGCAAAGAATCAACCAGATTTGCCTGAAGGTTTCATCTAAATCTTATATCAGTATTTTCTCTGAACTGCTTTGCAACCATTAGGACAGCTGGCTAGGAGAAGTGAAACTAAGGATAAAAATCCTTTATTTGTCCCTTTTCCTTGCTTTTCGCTCTTATTACGAGTCAAATCAGAAGGAAGAGATTTGAAATGCCTGAGCTCCGGCCGGGAAGTCAATGAGCTGTGTAATTTATGTTGGAATGTCAGCAGCCAAGCAGGCATAAAATTACAACTCGTTATTGCTGGCGGAGGAGCGAGGGCTTGGGTTTTTTGGGTTGTTACAGCCAGCTTTGGGTGAGGTTGTCCCGGGGAAGCTTTACCTGGTGCTGTGGGGCTGCCTGGTTATCTCAGGAGGGGAAGCCAGCAAAGAACGTGCTGTTCTTGTTCCTAAAAATGCTGCCAGGTCTTTCCCTTCCCCAGCACAGCCGTTGCATTGAATTTATTCTATTTTTTGCAGCTTGGAAACTGCCTGCGGGATGCAGCCGGAGCCTCCTGAGCCGTGTTACGCAGGGAAATGGTGGAGAAGCAACCCGCAGGCAGGTTTTTTTGTTCAACTCACCTCAAAAAGCCGCGATGCTCGGGTGTTTCTGGGGGAATAGTGCCCGATGGAGGCTGCTCGCTGGAGCTGGGGTGGTGTGGAGGGACGGGGAAGGTTGTAAAGCATTCCCCGTGTGGGGTGTGTTGTTCCTCCGGAGACGCAGGCTGACCTTCGGGGGAACCCGGCTGGCGGGGCTGAATGGAGGGGCTGTGACAAAGCAATCCCAAAAAGAAAAACAGGGGGAGGGGGATGCTACGTCGAGCACAGACCCCAGCCTCAGCCCTGCTTGGCGTATGGGGCCTGCTGTGCCCACCCCAAATTTATTAGAGCTCAGGAATAGGGCCTGTCTCTTTTTGCTTTTTCATTATTTTTTAATTTAATTAGTGCATAATGGACCTTGTAATTGGGGAAACTTGCCTGACCCAGCCGGGAGAGCATCACCTGCGGTCCCTAACTCCTGGAGGAAGGGCTTGCAGCCCCTGCTTTACTTCTAGGAAAAGGTTAACCGAGTAATTTCATGTAAATCTCCCCCAGCTCGGGGCTCTTTGCTTTGTTTGCAGAGTCCTGCTGCTGCTGGATTGGAGCCACCCGCTCGCATTAGGGTTAAGCAGGACGGGGTGGCCGCTGCTGGGGGGAGCAACGCTGGGAAAATGAAGTTTGCGCTCACTTTTCTTTCATGTACTCCTCGACAGGCTCACCAGCAAGGTCAGGTAATGATTTAACAAGGGCAGCTGTAGACTGCATCCACCTGGCTGCTGGCCTCTGGGATTTGCTGGAGGCAGGAGACAGAAAACACAGCCCTAGCCTGTTGTTGAGGAAAGCCTGGGATCGATTAACAGGGAGACTTCCATGATTTTTACAAAGCTCTTTATTTTATTTTTGTCTTCAGGCTTATAAAAAGTGTTACTCCGAACCAAAAATCTTTCAATTTTTTACATATGTACAGCACGAGAAATAAATAAGGTTTTGAAGTCGTACAAAAACCACAATATACAAACAGGGCTTTGAAGCCACTCTGAGGATGGCATGGTGACAAGCCTCAGCTACTTACCAAAAAGCTCCACTTATTGAAGCCTTTGCTTAAAACCATGGAAAAAAAAAAAAGATCTCCAAATGTGCTCGCTTTGGTTGGATTGAAGCTCTACAACAAAAAAAAACAACTCTGAGAGCTCTGAGGTCTTCAGAACTCAGTGCACCATGTGGCAACACCCTTTTCAGACTGTCTTTCTGCACGCCGATCGTTCGGGAGTTGTCAGGCTGAGTCTCCTTCCGAAAATTAAGAGCAATAAATAAATAGTTCACCCCGGACAGGGTCCACTCTGCTGCAGCAAACGGGACGGCTGCGGGCTGTCCGACTCGGAGTGAAGCCCAGCTCATCTGGCACCGAGGAAATCCAAGCGGGGCGTTGGGGCAGTGAAGGCTCTTGTCTGTTTGGCTCAGTTAAGTGCTTGGCCTAAAAACCAGGTCTTAATTCTGAAAGGAGGTCTTAATTACACGCCGGGACTACAGCAGCAACGGAGCAGGGGCGAACGGGGTCTCAGTAGTTCCGAGGAGTGGTGCAGAGCTCTCCTGAGAGGGTTCAGTTCGTTCCCTTCCTCCTCTGCTGCATTTGGTGGAAGGGCAGCTGCCGTTTGCCTCTTGTGAAGGGATTAACACCTCAAAGCCTTGCTGGGGAGCAGCTGCCAGCACCATCAGCTGCCATCAGCCCTGTAGCCAGGGCTAAATACGAGGGGGGGACGGAGTGCTCTGCCTTCAGACAGGGCGACAGGCACAGATCTCACCATCGGCCAGACACAGGACGGATTTTCAAGGCACGGGACGAGGTGAAGTCACAGGACAAGGGGAAGTGGCGTTGTGCTGATTCCCACCCCTCCCCTAAAGAGCTCCACACCCCTAAAGAGCTCCTCATGCTCGGTGGGTGCAGGTCTCACCTTCCCCCAGCCCCCAGTGCTATAGGATTTGCAGCGACGCCTACGCTAGACGCTGATTTGTTCTTGGCAGCTCTGTTACCAGCAGGCTGATGAGCAGCTAGCACAATTATCTTCTCAGCTCCCCCGGCAGGCAGACCAGAAGATCATTGCTGAGGTTTAAGATCTCATCTGTAGCTCTGGTTAGTGGGAGCAGGCAGGAAACGCAGCGTCTAACAGGTCAAGGTAAGGCTAAATGCATAAGCCAGGCTCCCCAGGGAAGGGAGGACGTAGTTCTAGTTATTCTAGGTCCATCAATGTCTCCTCGGTTTCTTCCACCTGATTCAAGAGGTTTTGTCTTGAAAAAGACATTTGCTTTAAGTGCTACCAAGCCAGGTTTTTGCCAGAGCATCCTTCCACTTTCGTGGTCCTCGTGCATCCTGGTCGCTCCGTGGTAAGTCTTGGGGAAAGTCTTCAGAGCGAGTTTGAGACAGGCCTGGGAAAAGCAAAAAGAGGGAAAAAAAATAAGAGAAATAGCAGAGAATTCCTGAGAAATTCCGGGACATTGAGAACAGGTTTAAATGGAGGGTTGGTATTTGAGTTTGTCAAAAATAATCAAGCAATCCCTCTGCCCAGTAGCTATTCAGTGGGAACCTGAGGCCATCACGCACTCAATAAGGTTGCAAACAAATTTTAAAAGTCTTGACTCCAGCCTCTGCCTGTTCAGAGCCACTTGGGGTGGCCAAATGTTTCCAGGCTGCACCTGCAGGAGCATTCGCTTAGATCTTTCCAGGCTTGTGGCAGAGCAACGAGTTCTCACGCAGGGTTTCCATTCACAGAATTGTTTGCTACTGCACACACAAACCAGCCTGCTGGCTTCTGCCAGGCCTGGAGTGGTGCCAGCTCGTGTTTCTCAGCTGACTTGTGCAAAGCAAGATTAGCAGAGCTGGAGATGAAGCAGGAGGAGCCACTAGTGCAGCCCAAACAGAAGCAAGAGGTTTCTCTGCAGCTCGAGGTCTTCCATCAGGAAGAGGTGATGTTTGGGACACTCCCCTCCACCCCTAACTTTCCTCTCCTCCTTTTTATAGGATAGTAGCATTATTTTACAGGGTAGCAGCATTTAATAGGTGCACCTAATTAGCTCTCCACTACTGCAAGGCTCTTGGTAGATGCTAAAAATGAGCAAATTGAGTAAAAGTGATAATATCAGCTAGCTTGTGATAGGTGAGGCACACACGGAAGTCCAGCACCTGGGAATCTTAGGCTGGGATTTCGTTTTTTGAAAGAAAATTAGGTTCTGAGAATCTAAATGAGAAATGCTGGCTCCACGCATCCCAGCACAGCCACACGCGTCAGACAGGATTTCTCCTAGCTGCTTTTTCCCTACCTTTTTTTCCAGTCGTCTGCGCACTTGACAAACCAGAGCTCTTTGCCAGGAGATATGCGGGTCAGCTGGAAGTCCTCTACACAGAAAGCAAACCTAGGAGGAAGAATCAGAAGTCAAGAGAAGGAACCTGTTGTCTCCGTGGTCAAAAAACAAGATTTAATATGGATTGCAGGGAATTCTAGGGCAAATTGTTTGGTTTGACACCTTCTCTCTGGACCATCTTGATGTATCAGTACCTCCTCAAATGGAGGAGGCAATGTTTGGAATGGAAAATAATACCTAAAGGATGCTTTAGGTATTATCTGAATCACCCTGAAGTAGGCCAACTCAGTCCCCAAAGGCAGGGGAGACTGTTACAGGGTCTAAATAAAGGAAAAGAACATCTCAGAGCTGATCTGCAGTGACTTAAAGTCTGGTTTGTGGCATCACGCTGGCCAGCAACCCACTCCCCTCGTACCATGAAGGTGCATGAGTTGGTTACAAGGAAGATGAGGCGCTCAGACTGCCGGATAAGTTCAAAAAGCCTTTTTTTTTTGCTGCTGGATTCTGAAAATCGCTCCTTTTGACTGACGTTTTGAGCTAGGTGTATTAGGCTGCCTGTTTGCTCCTACCTCTGCTGCGTTTCCCCCGATTTCACGCGTATCCGCCTGATGTGCAGTTCCTGGGCAGCCTTGGCGGGCCGATACCAGTAACTCTTCAGCTCCTTCCACAGATCGTACCAGGACTGCGACGTGCCCTCCCAGGTGAGCTTGATTTTTAACAGCTCCCCCATGTCCTCTTCAGTATAGACCAGGAAGGTGTTGGTAGCATTGAGGCCGATTTGATCCAGCCTGGAATTAAAGCAGAGAGTCAACATTTCTCCCTTATGGAAGCAGGCCAGATGCTTATTCATCCCCTTGCAAGAGGTTAAACAGAGCCTCTGCAGCTTATCAGGTGCTCCACAGTCACCTGCCCCCAGTTAATTACTGATTGCACTGCAGAAATGGAGCTTGGGTAGCTGGTTCAGTGCTACGCATCCCAAATTCGGCTGCTCAGCCAGCTTTCCATAGCTGAAGGGTGAATTTCACACCTTGGCTCTTCTGGGAGAGGCTAAAGGAGGTCAACAACACCTCCAGAGATCCAAGTGCTCTCCGACTACCCAGATGGTGGAAGGAGAAAGCAAAATGCTTCACCCACAAGCCCCAAAGGCCAATACAGGGAGCACTGGGCACAATTTACTTGATCAGCAATTCAGTTCCCAGCTGAAAAGGTCCTGGATGGTGAAGTGGGGCTGCAAGGCTGGAGTTAGCAGAGGAAAAAAAAAATGCCACCTTGCCCAGCCCCTGGTTAGATCAGCCTACTTACATCTCCAAGGAGAGGGGCTCGGAGTCTCCGTTGGTGCCATGCAGGGTGACAGAGAACGTGGGGTCAGCCTCTGCCAAGTTTTTGTAGCTGAAGACGTGCATTTTCATCTGGTAATGGTAGACTGGAGGGAAACAAGAAGAACACACATTGAACCAGCTGTGTGAGCTGAAAATACTGCTCAGAATTACTCTGTGAAGTAGTGTTGGCTGGCAAAAGCCAGACCCTTTCCTTACTTTTTTTTTTTTTTTTAAGAGCAAAACCAAATCAATCTACGGAATTTCAGGTGCACCCCGCGCTTCCCCTCCTAGAAATCAGCCTTGGCTCTCTCAGAGGGAGGCAGCGTACCTTTGAAGGGCATGTCAGCTCTTGTTTTTAAGTACATCTTGCTGTTCCTTTTGTTCCGCGTTCTCCTGGCGTTGTAGCCGATGCCGCTGCAGCGGTTCTTCCGGCAGCTCAGGCAGATTCCCTTCTTGAAGCGACTGGAATCAGTACATTGAAACGCGAAGCTTTGTTTATCTTGGTTCACGAGGGAGTCCACAAACAGGTGCACAGACCGCTCGTGCTCACATTTAACCACTTCACCAAGTGCTAGAGGAGCAGAGCGGCAAGGGATACATTTTGTTTAAGTACTTGTCACCCCAGCAGCTGGTAAAGACACAGTGAGCAATACCTTTTTCAGCTGAATGAGGCCAAACTGGACTTTTTTTGGTTGGAAGAGCAGCAATTCGAGAGGTTAGTGCTAGATTCTTGAAGAGGATGGGTCGTTTAGGGCTTATAGAGGATTCCAGAGGCAGCACAGGACAGCCATAGGTTATGATGAGGTGTTAGTAAGCGTTATTCAGAGCTAAAAGCAAGTCTAGTTTCCAAGGGTACAGACAGTTTAGGAGGGGAAAAAAAGTCATTTCCTCTGCTCTTGTAAAATCAACTCATCCCCCAGCATCAGCCCAAGTCTATTTGTGAGCAGCCTAGAGGTTAAAGAAGTGATGAGGAACTTACTCCCGTAGGCAATCGCTCCTAAGACATCGCTTAATCCGCAGCCGGGCTGGAAGTCTCCCCCGTTGGGGTAGATGTCAACGTGGCCCACAGGCATCTGGATCCCAATGCTCACCCCCAGCGTCTCCCTCGTGTAGGTGTGCAGGACGTCCACGAAGCTGGCATCGTCAGGGGAGAGGCGCTTGCTGGGGTCCACTCCTTCAAACATGGGGCCGGCTGGATCCAAGCCTGGCGTACCAGGTAAGAAATTGGGTTATTTCACACTGAATCAGCAAGAATTTGATGCTGGGAGCCCTCCCGGCCAGGTGCTGCACAGCCAGACCCTGCCCCGTTGCAGATACTGCTCCCCAAGAGCCCTTCACCATGGGTTCACAAAGAAACAGATGAAGATATCCCATAAAAGTCTTGGGATGACACCATCTAGGCTGCTCCATTTCCAGCAATTACATCCAACAGGCAACCTGGAGCCATCAATCCGTGCCAGGTCAGTGACAAAACATTTCAGAGGTGGCAGAAGACTGCAGACCAGAAGAGGTCTAGCACCCCACAGGGACTGCTGGCAGCCAAAGCTGCCTTGGCTTACATTTAGTTCATTTTCAGCCTGGCCATATGGAGGGACTAATAGGGGTTTAAGCAGCAGCCAGGTAATTCTTACATCTGAGATCCCATCAGGGCTTTGAGTCTGTTACCTCTGAGCCTCGCTCGCAGCCTTAAATTGGGGAACAGCTCAGGTGCTTAACTTGTTTGGTGCTTTTCCTGCTTTACCCATAGATTTTTTTTTATTAGGCTGAGGAACTCACTGCCAATGTCGGATTTAAACACTTAAAGCTCTCTTCTATCACATCCTAAGTTATTACACACTGGAATTGGTTTCTCTAAAGTACAAAGCATCCCATCCAAGATGCTGTCAGAATGAAGAGTTGATTTCTTTTTGACCAAGCATCCCATGGGACAAACTGGACCCAGGGGAGCTCACCCTCATTAGTTTGAGCTACGATTACAGAATCAGTAACACTCAAAGGCTTTGGATTTCGAGCCCACGTTTGAGTTCAGAAGCGTTTGAGATCAATGGGTCCTCAGATTTTTTCCACTGACACCCCCCCCACTTCGATATTTGCAGTTCAAAATTAAAATGGTTTCACGTGGAAAGAGAGCCGTGCCCCACACCGCAGCCACAGGTAGGAAGCTTGTCATTTCTGACGACACCAGCCCAAAACATCACAGCAAAACGAGACGAGGCTTTTTGGGGAAGCCTGCTGCCCCTGTTAGAGGTGAGAGGCTGCTTACAGAGCCACTTGCCTGTAATTCTGCCGATCGTCCCGTGGACGTGGTTGCCAGCGAAGCCAGCGACGTGGGCGCCCAGGCTGTACCCGATCAGGTGGACGTTCTCAAGCTTAAAAAGAGGATTTTCCTGCGAAGGAAAGAGAAATAATCCGAGCTGATCCAAGCAGCATCTCCCAGGTAAGCACCGCAGCGAGGCATTGCTCCACTCCGCCTTGGGGTCGGGATTACACCAGCTCCTTTCCCTTGCTCGTGAGCATCGGGGCTGGCGTAAACTCGGCTCCCTTGTGCAAGAATGGCTCGTGGAAGGTTGCCACAGCCCCCGTTCCCTCTCCCCCTACCTGTAACCAGTCGAGCAGCCGGGCTATGCTTCTCCCCACCACCTGCGTGTTGTTCACCGCGTCCGTGTAGAGCTGGTGGGCCAGCGAGAGCCAGTCCACCACCACCACGTTGGCCTCCTTCTCCCGCTCCTGCAAGGCGGCCACCAGGCTGCCCAGCCACGTCTCGAACATGCCGCTCATCTGGGGGAGAGATCGGGGTCAGAAGGTGGGTTTTAGGGCCCCCGTTAAGCATTCTAGGAAGTTTTCATCTAGGATGTGTGTGTCCTGCCTCATATATGGGCTTCTCTGCAAACCCCATTACAGCGTGCTCATGGGGTAGGACAGCCAGGTTTTGACAGACCCTGGCTGTAATTAGCCACCCTGCCTCTTAGGGTGGCCACCTTATCGCTCGTTCCTCAATGATTTGAGGAAACCTGACGGATTGCAACACGATTTTTCAGCCCTGGAACTGAAGAGTCCCCGAGCAGCCCAGAAAAGGCAGGAGGGGAAAGCTTGGCAGGCTTCATCTGCCCTCTGCTGCTTCATTGAGGAGAGCGAATACGGGATACGGAGCTACACGTGTCCCAGCTACCACTTTTATGGGGTTAGTCCCATTTTAAGGGGATAAAATGAGAAAAAGCACTGAATTGTGCTCACCCCATGAGGCACGGAGCCATATGGCACAGGTGCATTTGGAGATTTGGGACTCCTCAAGCAACCCCTACCCTACGGTACGGGACTCGTGAGGGGTGGCAGCACCCAGTAGGGTGGCAGCTGCCCCCAGGGCTGTGTCCCCTTGTCCCCCAGCACCCCCTGGCCCTATATAGGGTCCCTTCAGGGCTCACCGTCCAGCCGTGGATGATGAAGAAGCTCTTGGCGGTGGCGTTGAAGCCGCACTCCCGCAGGCTCCCCTCCTGCCCCAGGGCCAGCGGGCAGCCTTCGGCCTCGGAGGCCGAGTGGAGGCTGAACCTCACCCGTGGCGACACAGGGGTCGGCGATACTGTCGGCGACATGGGTGGCGATAGGGGCGGCGATAGGGGCGACCCCCTCCCTCCTCGTCCTCCCCCGTCCCCGCCTCGGTCCCTGTGGGGTCCCCCCTCAGCAGTGAGGCCGGTGCTGAGGAGGAGGAAGGTGAGGAAGAGGAGGAGGAGGCTGCTCATGGCCGAGGAGGGGGGTTCGAGGCTGTGGGGTTGAGGCTGGGGCCGGCCGGGAGCCGCTCTTATAAGGGGCCGCCTGTGGGGCGGCGCTGGGGGCCGCCCTTCAAGGGGCCGGTCCCATAGGGCACCCCCCCCCCCCTCCCTTCCCAGTGACGTTTATGGGGTGGGGACGGCTCGGGGACACCTATAGGGACACCTATAGGGATAGGGACACCTATAGGGGGGTGATGCCTATAGGGGGGTGGCGCTTATAGGGCCGCGGAGGTGGAGAGGGGGTGGGGGGGCACCCATGGGACACGCGTGGAGTGGGCTGGGCGGAGACCGGGGACCTGCTTTGGGATAAGAACCACACACCTCTTTTTTCCCCTTCTTTTTTCCTTTTTTTTTCCTTCTTTCCCCCCGTTTTCCCCCTTTCTTCCCTCCCTTTTCCTCTTTTTTCCCCCCTTTTCCCGTTTCCCATTTTCCTCCTTTTTCCCCCTTTTTTCCCCCCTCTTTTCCTCCCCCTTTTCCCCCTTTTTCCCCTCCCTTTCCCCCCTTTCCCCCCCCTCCTTTCCCCTCCCTTTCCTCCCTTTTTCCCTTATTTCCCCCTCCTTTCCCCCCTTTTCCCCCTCCTTTCCCCCCTTTTCCCTCCCCTTTCCCCCCTTTTCCCTCCCCTTTCCCCCCTTTTCCCTCCCCTTTTCCCCCTTTTCCCTCCCCTTTCCCCCCTTTTCCCTCCCCTTTTCCCCCCTTTTTCCCCTCCCCTCTCCTCCTTTCCCCCTTTTCCCCCTCCTTTCCCCCTTTTCCCCCTCCTTTCCCCCTTTTCCCCCTCCTTTCCCCCTTTTCCCCCTCCTTTCCCCCTTTTCCCCCTCCTTTCCCCCCTTTTCCCCCCTTTTCCATCCCCTTTCCCCTTTTCCCCCTCCTTTCTCCTCTTTTTCCCTCCCTTTCCTCCCTTTTTCCCTTATTTTCCCCTTTATTCCCCCCCTTCTCCCCCCTCTTTCCCCCCTTTTCCTCCCTCTTTCCCCTTTATTCCCCCCTTTTCCCCCTCCTTTCCCCCTTTTTCCCCTCCTTTCCCCCAAAAAGATGCTCAACCCAAAGCTCGAGCCGGCCATTTTAGTCCATTTATTTACATTATTCATCCCACCCTGGACATCTTTATTCTGCGAACATGAAAACGGGGGAGAGCAGGTCTCATATCTTCATTTCACACCCATTCCTCACCCTGCGGACCCTAAAGCTCTGACCCTACAGCTCCGACCCTACACCCTTTGAAGCACAGCCCCTCGACGAGCACCCTCAAAGCGGCGCGAGGCCCCGTAGCCCTTTCTGGCTCTGCTTGCTCCCAGCTAATCTCCGCCAGGTTATGAAACCACCTCACATGCTTCCACAGCGTCACCCATATCCCCGGGGACCTCTCTTTGTCCCCTCTCATCCTTCCGAACCCATTTCTTACACCACAGCCTTAGGATCCCCGGCCCCGTGGCGTTTCGACCTAGTAAAAAAGGACCGAAGGGAAAATAAAAACGCTTCGGCTGCCTCTCCCATCACCGTCTTGACTCCGAACGGTCCCGTTGGTTGCAGTTTTACTCGACCACCGAGCCCCCGGCGCGTAATCCTGAGCTGAATGCCTTTGATTGTGAGGGAATATTTACAGCTCAGCCTGCCAGCGGCCCTACAAAGCCGCCCCGGGCCTCCTGTCCCACATTAAATCCCCTGGCATCTGGGCCTGGGGGGGTCTTAGCGAGCACGTGCTCTCGTGGCCGAGCTGTTTGGGCGGCCCTGGTGGGCCTGGAGGGGTAAATCCCCGCATTCCTGCCGAACCCTAATTCCTCTCGGCGTTGGGAACGGGATGGTTCGTACCTGCCTCCGACCATCTCCAACGGGGGGAGGTTGCCAGAAGGCTTTGATCCCAAATTGGCCGCCCTCTCCCTCCCCGGCAGGTCCCCATCATCAAGGACAACCTCTTCTCGCTCCCTTTTTGTTCTCACAGATGTGCTTGAGCAACGTGATGTGGTTTCTTTGACGACTTTTCTCTCTTTTTCTCTCTTTTTTTTCTCTTTTTCTCTCTTTTTCTCTCTTCTCCATGTATCGATCTCATCCTGATCATACGCGGGACGTTACAGCACCTCCAGCCACAGCACGAGCATGGGTTGGAAGCCGACGCCCGCATCGACACCTCTGCAACCAGCAAAACGAAAAATAAGTAAATAAAAACACCTTTTTTTGGGGGGGTAATTGCACCTTTCTACCATGCATGCGTTCCCTCCCTGTTACAGCCAGGCTGGAGCTGCTGTGGACTCCGGAGAGGAGGAATTTGGGGTTGATGCGCGGAGAGGGTATCCTCATCCACACGCTTATTCCCTTAAATTTGCAGATTTTGCATGAACGTGGCCAAATCTGGAGGGGAAGCGTGGTCAGTAAATGTCCTCAGAGCTCAGATTGAAAGGGGACGTGGTTGCCCAGCTCCCAAATGCCTTCCTAGCCCCCAAAATGCCTTCCTAGCCCCCAAAACACCTGCCTTGCCCCCAGCCTGCGGGCAGCAGCAGCAGCCTGGAGGGCTCTTCGGGACCACCACGCGGTGATCGCCCTCTAAGAGACCCCAAAACAGAATAATGGGAAAACTTCCCAGCCTATATCCCGCACCAGCTGTCCAGAGCTTGGTTTTGAGCGCTCCCAAATCCATCGCTTAGACGTAGAGCTCAGTGAAACGGTTTAGTGGAGGGCTTGGTGGTGTTCCTGAAAGCCAGGAACAAGCAGTCACAGCCGTGCACAACCTGCGTAAGTGCTTCGCTGGCAGGGAACACGTCGAATAAACACCGACTTTGGCTACAAGGTTATTCAGTCGCACGGGAGGTTTGTTTTACCGCTGATTTCCCCCTATCTGGGTGCGCAGGGGGTGGATGAACCCATCACTCTTGGCTGATCCGCCAGCAATCATCGAGTCTTACAGCCTCACCTATTGATGTGCCCTTTTGCCCGTGCTCCTGGCAGGTCCCCACTTTGTTTTATTAAAAAAAAACAACATGAATACATCATTATATTTAACGTACATTTATTATACAATACGTATTTTATATCTATATTTAAACACACGCATGCATAAGGCATATTATAGAGCTCAGGGAGAAGGCGCGGGCAGCTGTGGGAAGGCTGCAAAGCCTTCAGCACTTTCCAGCTCTGGCGTTCAAGCTGGTTTTGATTTAAAATAGGTACTGGGTGCTTTTTGCCTTCAGGTTTTTCTGCTTAACCATTAGGGCAAGCGACCCATTTGTATGGATTTCTGTGAAAGAAATTTTTGGGCTCCACAAGCCGCGGCTGTAAGGTAAATAAATGCCAAGGACCAAGCAGGACGGGTAGGAACATCTTTGCCCCTTGTGGTTAGGATGTGGCTTCAGATTCGACTGATGAATGACCCCGGGGTGATTCCCATCGTGCTTATTTTTCACATCTCCCTTCCAGCTTTCTCTCAATGTCCCGTTGCTCCTGGGATCTGCTGCTGAGAAGCTGCCTGTAAAGGTGCTGCCCATGGTTTCCTTCCCATGGAGAGCAGAAGTAATGATGGAGAGTTGCACTCAGGCTGGCCGTGAGTGGAGATTGCTGCAGTGGAAGTGCTTGAGGACCTCAGTTTTTGCTCAGTTTTAATCTATTACATCTGGACGCTTAGCGTTCCCGGAAATAGCACCATTTCTGTTCCACAGAAAAAGAAACCGAGACACTAAGGAAGTGTCGAAACCCCTCTCTGAGAGATCTTCTTCCATTTTTACTGTTCCTCAAAGCCATGAGTCTCTTTTTCTCTAGTAATCCTTGGCTTAGAAAGGCTGTTGCGTGTGTATTTTGACAAGGCTCATCCTCCTTCGCATTGCCACCACGCTGAGGTTGCTGTGTGTACCAGCTTGCTGAGTGGCTTCTGCTCCCGTGGACAACGATGGAAGCATTAATTAATAAAAAATGAACCTTGAGTGTCCCAAATAAGCACCAACACCAAAAGCTAGCATGCATTCCTGACAGCACGGGCTTCTATTTATTTATTTTTTTCTACAGGAACCTCATATATAAAATGAAGAAATAATATCTGCCCGTACCCCAGCAGTGCTGCGAGGTTTCTCTGCTTTGAGGTTGGTCCTGAATGAGTTACTCGGAGACATTGAGGCTGTAAGAAAAGATGCAGAAAGCATCTCCTCGACAGCAAAGTCAAAGGAACCTTTTAAGGCAGGTGAACGGGGAACTGCGCTTAAAATTACGGCTCTGCGCTTTCCACCCGTGTAAATATTTGCGATAGCTCAAATATTTTCCGCATCTCATCTGGGCGAAATCCTAGCCTCAAAGCTGTGGAGTTTCTTAGTGTTAAAGAAGAGATCTGAAAATATCCCAGTGGTCCGAGCATTCACGTGGGCACTAGGATCTTGCTCTGCCTGCTTAATCTAAATAGAGTTTATCCCGGACCTCTCTCACACCAGGGATGTGCCTGGACAGCAGATCAATGTTTTTTTGTGTTGCTTTTTTATTCTTCCACTCCATCTAACTTTTCTTCTAAGCGTTTTGCTGTAGCTGGGTACCACTTTCAGGAGACGTTTTTGTTTTACTGCAAAGCTGCTCGGTCAACTTCCTGAGCAAACACAACCTACAACGAGAAATGCATTTTCCATTAACACATAAAGGTTCGATTTTTTTATATATATATATAAAATGCTGCAATAAATACTAGTTGTGATCCATAAATATGAATCTTTCGGTTTTTCCTCTCATGCTATGTGGTGTCCCTGCTCTCTAGTCTAATCCTACCCTGCCACCTAGCTACAGCGCTTGGACTTGCTTCAGCCTCACCGAATTGATCTCCCAACACTGGCCTTGGCCTGAGGGTGAGAGAAATTGGTTTGTTTGGGTCTTTTTTCAGATGACCAGGCTTGGCTTTCCTGAATAAAACAGGTGTCATCCCTGCATAGCCAGGAAGCCGCCAGGGCAATTTTGCCATTGCTTCAGTCGCGAATCTGCCTCTCCACGCAGCCCATCTCACCCCCTTCTTCTTGTCCTGGTTATGGGGCAAAGGCACCGGCAGAAGCTCCCAGAAGTGAAATAGGGTTAAGGACAGTAGGAATTACCCAAATGTGCTACAGGTGGACAGAGGGGATTAATTTCCCTGGCCCTTCGGTGCTGCTTGCCCCACAATAGGCAAAAGACCTGCATGGTTCCTGAAACAGGGCAGCCCTGGATGTAGAATCCTATAATCATTAGGGTTTGAAGGGACCTCCGAGATCATCCGGTCCAGCCATCACCCTACAACCAATGTCACCACTAAACCGTGTCCCCAAGCACCACGTCCAACCTCTCCTTGAACACCCTTAGGGACGGTGACCCCACCACCTCCCTGGGCAACCCGTCCCTGTACCTATCGACACTTTCTGACAGAAAATCTCCTCATTTCCACCCTGAACCTCCCCTGGCACAACTTGAGGCCATTCCCTCTGGTCCTATCACTAGTTATGGGTGAGAAGAGGCCGACCCCAGCTCCCCACCCCTTCATGGAGTTGTAGAGAGCAATGAGGTCTCTGAGGTCTTTGGGGAAAGCAATAAAACTTCCCCTTCTCCAGATTAAACACCCCCAGTTCCTCACAGGACTTGTGCTCCTGACCCTTCACCACCTTCTCTGGACACATCCCTGGCCATTATGTCCTTCTTGTACCGAGGGGTGCAAATATGTACAAATATATACAAATATAGACAATTTTACTTGGCCATTTGGGGAATTTTGGACCTTCCACTGTCCCTTTATCCTTTTAACCTCCTCCCCACCGTTATGCCAGCACGATCCCTTTAGGATCTGCAGGACTGACGGGATTTTTCACTGCAAAATCCTAATTTTGAACCCTTAAAAAACGGGACAGGGGAGGGGCGGGCTGGGCGTTGGGGCGAGGCTCCCTGTGGAGCTCAAACAGCGTTTGGACCCCGCTCTCAGCCACTCTCTCTGTTTATCGGGTGCTGCTCGGCTCTGTCGCGACAGCCGATGTCACGACAGAGCTGAGGCACCCCCGCGTTTTCTCGCGAGAGCGGCCCCGGCGCTCTCCCCGCCTCCCGCCCGGCGCCGCCCTTCCTCTTCCCCGCCGCCTCCCTGAGGTGAGGGCTCATCATCCGCCGCCATCCGGCATCATCCGGCCCCGAACAGCTCGGGGAGGCCATGAGGGGCCTCGGAGGAGGCTCGGGCTGGCTGCTGCCATCGTTGTTTGCGGCGCTGGTGCCGCAGATGGCGGAGCGCGGAGGTGCCGGGGCTGTGAGGGGGGAGCGGGCCCTGAGGCAGCGGGGAGGGAACGGGGGGGGGGGACACACGCTTTCTTAGGACATATTTAGATTTAATTGTGGAAAATTTTATCTCTGAGGGGCCTTTTCAGCTCGCTGTCGGCTCTGAGGAAAGAGCTCAGCCTTCTCCATGTCTTTATTAGAAGCTTAATGTGATTTTTTTTCCCTTTTCTTCGCAGCTGAGCCCCCAGGATGGTCCGCTACTCGCTGGATCCGGAGAACCCCACGAAATGTGAGTTGTTCTCCAGCCTCTATTTCCATATTCCTCCCTGAAATCGTTGTTTTTTTAATAAATTGGTCTCTTCTCTCCGCAGCATGCAAGTCCCGGGGCTCCAACCTGCGGGTGCACTTCAAGGTACGTGGCCGGTGCGCGGTGGGGAAACCCAAGCTGGATTTTGGAAGCAGGTGGCCTTTATTTTCCCATTTTATTAGTTAATTACTGAAGCGTGGTGGTGTAGGTTACGGCCTGCGTGTGCTCAGGCTGCTTGTTATGACCTTTATCTGCAGGAACAAAAATAAAAGGGGCTGTTCTTAGATTGCGGCCTAATAGAGAAGGAAATAGGCAATTGGGGGGAAGGTAGCGGGAGGAATTAGACTAGAAATAGTGATTTTGTTGTATTTGTCTCTATTGGGAAGGATTTCCCTGCTCGTCCTGTCATTTTAGTGGCCGAGAAGCATGGCAGCAAGCTTCTGGCATGAGTGGTGATACAAGTTCATACGTTGCTCTGGAAAAGGCTTAGCAGCGAATATAAGAATAATTTGGGTTAATCACAAAAATAAAGCTGAGAATCTGCTTTTCTGATGAGTGTTATATAGTGCAGGTGAAAAAAGCTTTATTTTGGTTTGTTCTTCTATTATAATCATATATTAAATGCAGAAATCAACGAGTAAATTCATTAAGCACTGGTAACTTATTCTTGATTTTTCTTCTGATGCTTTTCACTCTCTTTTTTTTAATCCCCTTACATAGATGTTAAATTTTGTGGCTTGTTTGTATAGCTTGTGTTCTCTTTGCTTCCTGTGAGGTGCCATACTGGGTGTTGTGACAGGAATTTGTCGTTCAGGCTTCCGCTTTTTTGGATTAGTGGCCAAAGAGGGAGCTGTGATAAGGAGAAATCCTGAATTTTAAATTTGTTGGGTGGAAAGCTCGGGGTATAGAAACAGTATAAAGGCATCACAGAGCTGTGAAGTCGGTAATGGGGGTCATACTAAGAATTGTAAGTGGAAAAAAAAAAAAAAGATGCTAATTATTATTCTTTTTTTGGTGGCTTCTTTTAAAGTGAGTTTGTGGTAATAAAGAATCTGATTGTGTCTTTCCTTGGAGAAAGGAAAAGAAGGGTGAAAATGCAGGAGAAAGGGGCGAGTGCTTTTACTCCCATTGGAACGTGAGAAGTGTTAAGAGGAGCTTTCAGCTGTGTTTTTATTTTTCTTGTCAGAACACTCGTGAGACTGCCCAGGCCATCAAGGGCATGCACATCCGCAAGGCCACCAAGTACCTGAAGGACGTGACCCTGAAGAAGCAGTGCGTTCCCTTCCGGCGCTACAACGGAGGCGTTGGTAGATGCGCCCAGGTGAGGGCTGGGATGAAGATGCGGGAAGGGTTTTGGGTTCATTTCTTTACAGAAAGAACAAAAAGCGATGTTCATATGGCATGGATGAGCCAAGAGTTGCTCTGAGCTCCGATACAGCAAGCATCACACCTATTTGGGGTATCAAATACCAGATTATATTTAATTCTGTTGGTTTGCTCTTGTGCGAGGTGTAGAATCGTGCCCTTCGATTGCTGTGATGACTTTCTTAGGACACCTTTGGATTCAACGTGAAAAGAAATTCTTATTCTGAGCAATCGAAGTAAAAGGACGCGTAACAACAAGCTAATAAGAATAAAAGGGTGAATTACATCGTGCTGGGATCAAAACCCTTCTCTTTTTCTCTCACAGGCCAAGCAGTGGGGCTGGACGCAGGGCCGCTGGCCCAAGAAAAGCGCGGAGTTCTTGCTGCACATGCTGAAAAACGCGGAGAGCAACGCTGAGCTCAAGGTGGGTGGGGTGGATGTTACTAAACGCACGCCGTCCCCGCGGCTCTGTGCGTTTGTGCCCTCCTAAAATCCCCCAAAAGCACCATCCCTGGGCTCCTGGTTGGTTTGTACCTATTGTAGCACACTCAGTGGTTTATTTGGAGATTCTGATGGCGGTGATGACTATCTTAGGACACCTTTGGAATGACCATGAAATAATCTTTGTTTTTTTCTGAGCCATCAGCACGAAATAAGTTAATTATGACACAGAGGGGGAGAGTTCGGTGCTTCTCTGCCTTGCGGCGTCGCGGTTCTGCTGCAGGATTAATTTGTGGAGCGAATTAAGGCGCAATAAGGCCGAATCCTTTTGGTTTTATCCCTTTTCCGCAGGGGCTGGACGTGGATTCGCTGGTGATCGAGCACATCCAGGTGAACAAGGCCCCCAAAATGCGCCGGCGCACCTACCGAGCCCACGGGCGGATCAACCCCTACATGAGCTCCCCCTGCCACATCGAGATGATCCTCACCGAGAAGGAGCAGATCGTCCCCAAGCCCGAAGAAGAAGTGGCTCAGAAGAAAAAGGTAAAAAACTGAGTGCTTTTAAGAGGTTTTTGGGGTTGTTTTGGTGTTAAAAATCCCGAATTTGGGTAAGGGGGCGTTTTGGGGACGGGAAGGTTGCCGTGATGACTTCTCTTAGGACACCTTTGGAGTACCCATGAAAAAAACCACACTGATTCTGAGCAACCTCAGCATAATTAGGCGGCGGTGATTAATTAGGGGGGGTGATTAATTAATTAATTAACCAATTAACGCCCCCCTGTGCTCGTTGCCCCCGCAGATCTCGCAGAAGAAGCTGAAGAAGCAGAAGCTGATGGCCCGGGAGTAGCCCTCCCCCCGCCCTCAATAAAGCTCTGTTCGCACCCGCTCTGTCTCCGTCCTCTCCGTGCCGATGACGTCATCGCGGTGACGTCACGACGGCGTGACGTCACGCCCAGCCGTGACGTCACGCCCCCGAGCCTTGGGGGGCGATGGTGCACGTGACCCGCACGCGGCGCTTCCTATTGGTCGGGGTGGGCGGGGCGAGCCCGCCGGAAGTGCGGGGGCCGCTTCCGGTGCGGCGGCAGTCGGGAGGGCGGCGCGGCGCGGTGTGGACGGGGGGGAGCTGCGGTCTCAGGTGAGGTGGGGAGGGGGTGCTTTTTGGGGGAGCCACCGCGCCGCCGTTCGTCTCCAGGGTTTGGGGAGAGGGGAGGGAGGCAAACGGCACCGGGAGACGGGGCTCGGCCGTGTAACGGCGGGTGGGGGACGGCCTGGTGCCGGGGAACGCCGCGGGGATGGGCTGCGTGAGGTAGCCGGGCTGGGCCGGCTCGGCCTTAAGGGGCTGAGCGAAGCCGTTTGGGTGCCCGGGCTCTCTGTGTTTACGTAAGGATGAGCGGGGAACAAAAAGAGCGAACGTGCTTGTATTTGCAGTGTCACGCCTGCCCTCTGCGCTGGTTTAGGGAGAAACAAAAGCCTTTAGCACAAAGGAGCAAAGCCTAAAGAAATGAACATTTCATCATTTGCTGTCGCCCTGTTTGTTTTTCCTAAAAATAAACCCTGCCAACCACACAACAGCATCACAGAATCACAGGGGAAAGTTGGGGGGAGGGAACGTTTTAATACGTTAGCCACTGGAACTAAAACAACCGAATGTTGTTCAGTAGCTGGCAGAAGTTGAACTTATTTTTCAGCCTGGACTTGATACCCAGATACCCAGTGACTGCACAGACTCTCAGTCCATTCTCAGAGAGGCAGCCTCTGTTGATTCCCCCACGTACATTCTTTAGCTAGTGGCTGAGTCCTCAGCATCACACGGAGGATTTAATATCTAGGAAGTTCTAGGAGAGCATAAATCTTTTCCAAGGGTTTTAATAGATTACCTCATTCCTATTATGTTTTTTTTTTTTTCTGTTTTTGGAGACTCAGCTCCTGTAAAACTGCCTTTGAAGTGGCAAAAACTACACTTGGAAGCAGTCTCCTGGAATTGACGTTACCAGGGAGTGGGGCTACACTTGTCTAGGGCAGTTTGGGAAGAGCAAAGCAAGGATCCCAAACGAGGATTGACCCTTCGGATCACTGCTTATGTTTTTTTAGTTTGGTTTAAGCAAAAACTTTTTGGATGTGTCTTTCAAACCCCCAGCTGGAGGGGTGATGAATTAATAGCGAACTTTGTTCTTTTTTTTGTTAAGATGCCAGGAATCTCAGCATTATTGTTCCTGAGGACTTTTTAACATGGGAACGTACAGCTGTTCTCGAGGAATAACGGCAGTGTTTTTGAAACTTTAAAGTTCTATTGTTAAAGAACCTTTTCTGTTTAAACATTAACTAAAATTCTTGAGACTTTGTTTTCTTACCTCATTGCATACAGGAAGTGTAATCTGAGGTTGTTTTTCTAAATTTGAGGTGGTTTTTCCTAGCAGCTTTGTCCTAGAACAAGAGGAAACCATGGTGTGCATTCCCTGTATCGTCATTCCCGTTCTTCTCTGGGTCTACAAGAAGTTCCTGGAGCCGTACATCTATCCTGTCATCGCACCTTTCATTAAGCGCGTGTGGCCCAAGAAAGCCGTGCAGGAAACGACAGCCACAAAACGAGGGCAAGGAGGCAGCGCTGGAAACCCCCGGGCACCTTCAGCCAGCGAAAGGGATAAGGAGGATGAGTCTGGAGTTCACAGAGTAAGATTAATGCGTTTAAGCCCCAAATCATCACATGTAAAATCATCAGATGTAAATCTGGGGGCAGATTTCTGTATAGGTTTTCACTGGCCTTGCTTCTGAAAATCATTTTCATCACCAAATGTCACTATTCTTGTTTCTTTTGATGTCTTTTAACTGTGCTCTTTTATTTGCAGTTTGAAAGCAACGGGGTTGCGAATGGAGTTGCTGCAAAGAGAGCCACAGAACTTCCTGACAAGAAGACAGATTAAAGGAATTCATTCCGAAGGATTTCATTCCCTGGTATCCAATATGAACTGGTGATTGATATTTCTCTCACTTGGAGGCACTTCTTTGCACATTTCAGCTGAATAAAACCCCTTATCACATACAGCAGAAGGTCTCTTTTGCCACTAAAATGGCAGCTAGCAGATTTCTTATTTAAAACGTTTGAAAACCGTGTTAAATTATTCTTCATTTCCCTCCCTTGGAACCACTTTGCATCTATAACCTATTGGGCATGACTAGAGATTTAGGTTAAATAGTTTTATGGATTAAGCTAGCTTTGGAAGATAAACGTGTTGCTTCTTAGTTTCACTGACTGCGAGTGCAATACTTCATTCTTCCACTTCGAAACTAAGCTGTTCTTGACCTCGCTAGAGAACTATTAATTGCATTGTGGCAGCATAAACATTACGGTCAACTTCTGAGGAATACAGACTGCTGTGTGAAATTTGCAGATGAGCTAAAAGAGTTACGCTATATGCAAAATTTCCTTAGCAAAAAGTCTTGATTTGATACTTTCAGTCTTTTTTTTCTTTTTTCCTTTAAACGTTGTGCCTTTCTTTCCTGAAAAGGATCAGCAGGTGCATGATGCAAGAGAGTTGTTGCGTTATATTCTGTTGCAGTGGTTTCAAACGATGCAGGTCTGTGTTTAGAAAAAAAAAAAAAAAGGGACTAAAATCTTTTACTGTGCTTGTGTAATTTGAATGATAATAAAGCAGGACTTTATTGAAAATTTAGCTGCTTCGTACAGTTGTTCTTAGGAAAAGCTGTAGACAGTCCCCAGCCTGAAGGAGTTTAGAAAACTACACACTTCATGATAAACAAAGCGAATTGAGCGAGTCCACCTCTGCCTTCTCCTGGGAAGATGTGTTCTGGTGCTGAATTGCATCCCAAAATGATGCCTCTGTGCTTTGTAGGAGCAGAACTAATAACTCCTGCTTTGTCCTTCTCTGCCAAACCAGAGGACTCTCTAAATGATTCCAAACTAATAATTAAAACAACAACAAAAAAAAATATTTCAGCAATTTGGGGTTGCTATTTAGGATTTATCACTTTCCCAGAAGACATGTGGGCATACCTTTTTTTTAATATATAAATGTTTCATGGATAGTACGTAGAGGGTGGTATCTAGACGGTATTATGATAGCAAGAAGAGCTGGAAAATATTTTGGGACTCATTCAATCCTATTACACATTAAAGGGCTGTGCATCGAAGTGGTAAGAGGCAACTCACTGTCCTTGAACTGACACTGGGGTCTGGGTTCATTCTTGAACCGTGTTTTCTTCTACCGAAGACTTACTTGCCTGGTAGGCCTGTCAGATGCCTCTGGTGAGGAATGTTGCTTCCTACCACTGCCTGTTTTTTTGTGAAATTGTGGGGATCAGTCTGCGGTGTTCACAGCTGGGTATTGGACCATTGTAATGAGTCAAATTAGAGAAAATTCCTTGTCCGATGTCACCTGATGCTGCTTTTTCTCCCTTAATAAACCAGCCTATAAGGAAGTGAATTTCATATTACTCCAAAATCAGCTTTCACAACACCCTTGGAACATAAGCCTCCATCTGATCGGTGTTTCACAGACAGAGCTTTCTCCTAGACTGGTATCCCTTTGTGATATTAAAAGCTGGTTTTGTTATTCTGAGCATGTGCACGTGGTATAACTCATGCAATAAAAGACAATACTAACTGTGCACGTTTTGCACTAAGGAGCTCCATCGTGCTCCCTCATGCTCGTGTCTTTTTTTCCCTAGTGAAATAATTTGAGGTGAAACATCTCATTTGAAGACACCAGAAGCTTATTCCATGCTTGGGGCAAAAAAAAAGAAAACAAGTGGAAATACACAGTAAATCAGACTGCAGTGGAAATTAGGCTTCTGGTTGTGTGCTTAGCACTATTTAAACACGTACAAAAAGGCCTGTCAAAAAGCAAAGCAGGCAGATAATGCAAATCTGTCTTGTTTGTTAGAATCACACCGCTTGTGCTTTCTGGCATGTTTTAGTACATCCAATAGCTGCAGTTAAACACAGGTGAGGAATACACAGTGTAAAATTTGCCTGAATGAGGCATTCACTAGAAGTCTGGACAGGAAATCTGTGTTGCAAATCTGTTTCTATGCTCTTCCAGGAACAGGTCAATAATCCTATCGGAGTGTAAATAGTTTAGCACAAAAAGAATGTGAGAAACGGGTGAAAGAAACAAACTGCCTGCTTTTACATCCTGAAGCTGGGCAAAGGTGCAGGAGATCATCTGCAGAAAGTTACGTATAAGAAAAGCAAGCAGAGAAAAAAGAAGGAAGTTCTGAAATGAGAGTACAAATACCAAGAAAAATTGAGAAAAGTTCTTAATGTTACTCAGTAGAAGCAAGATTTACAGACGGATTCAGGCACCTTATGGTAGCAGGTGGATGGCTACCAGAATTTAGTAAAGCAAGGTAACAGCTTCATTTCCACTGAAGACTTTTAGAAAATAGCAGACTAGGCATCTTTAGGCACCAAACCACTCGTGCAGATCTCGCTCTAAGATCTCCAGTGCTAAAGTTGTCTGGGCGGATTCAAATCCTGTTGGGGATGGATCAGGAAATCCATTTGCTTGAAAATACCTGAAGAAAATCGTAAAGAAATCGATGAGCGCAGAGCTCCCTCCCAAACTCTGCCGTTCTGTGAAGCGCACCTCTATATTCCAAATATGTTCGAAAAACGTAAACTAAAGTTGGAAAAGCTTTATTTTGCGAATTATTCAGCGTCCTAAGGGCCTGAACGTACATTTGTAGGAGGTTCTGTGAGGTAAAATGGGGCGTGAGCGGCCATGGCTGTGGTACAGAGGGATCTTTATGCTTATCTGCCAGGTGAACTCCACCCAAGGAGCAGCAGGAATTACTGGGGGCAGCAGGAATTACTGGCGGGCAGCGCTTTTGCACCACTTTGCATTTTATTGTGTATAAAAACCCCACAGGCCCCGCCGCCGCAGCTCCCTGCCGAAAACTACATTTCCCAGCGTGCCCCGCGCCGCGCCCCTCTCCCCCCTCCCACCGGCGGCCCGCGCGCATGCGCACTGGGGAGGCGGTGGCGACGTGGAAGGCCGGGAGCGGCGGCGGTGCGTGCGCGCATGCGCGAGGGGGGGCGCGACCGTTAGGGGCCGTGAGGGGACCCTGAGGGGACCCTGAGGGGGCGGCGGGGGCCGCGCTCGTTCCCTTCGCGTGCTCGGTTTCGCCCCCCGGCGCCGCTGTTTTTGCTGCTTTTTTTTTTTTTTTTTGTCTCCGGGTGCGTTCTGTGCTGGCTTCCTGAGCCCCGAATCTCCCCAGGTGTGTTGAGGTGCGGGGCGGAGCGGGCTGCCGGGCACCCAAATCCGCCTCCTGCCGTCGCCGGCGCTGAGGGTAAGGTGCTGGGTTCCCCTGGTGGCGGTGTGAGCTGGCTCTGTGGGCACAGCGCTGTTAATTCCTCCAGCCAACGCTTCCTGAAGGCAGGGGAGCAGAGAAACCCCTGCTTATTGGGCTCGTTGCCTGGTTGTAGGGCACCGTGTTATGTAATCCCCGATTTTACCCCTTTTTCAAGCAAAAAAGCGGCCAGGTTGCTCCAGCTGGGGTGAGTGGTGTCGCTGCTCGGCTCGCAGGGTGCTGAGGAAGGCCCTGTTCCCTTTTCCACGCCCTGCTGCCTCAGGGGTAGCCCCTGGCCAGGTCCTGCTCTGGGGTTTTAGCACCACAGCACCTCGTGGGATCAGTTCAGCAGGAAAAAAAATAGAGATATAGCAAATAAATGCTGAACTTAGGTGGCTTTATGATTTTATCAGATGGCCAGGAGGATCCCAGGGTGGTTTTAATGCGCCGATGGCTGACAGTTGTGCTCGCAGGTTTGTTAAGCCTCCTGCATAGAAGAATCCTCCTCCTTTTGTGTGAGGAAGGTATCAAGAGTCAGAGATCCTGCTCGCTGGCTGATGAGCTGCTGTCAAAGAGGGTGGATAAAGGTGGTGATGATATTTCCTCAACGTGGGCTCTCCAGGGTGGAAAGCCTATTGTACCTGCTAGTAATTATACAGCTTGGCCACACAGCTTCATTCGCAGTAGATCCAGGAGAGGGGATATAAATCGTGATGTGTAGGGCAGTATAAAATTACGTATGCGTGCAAAACACATTTGGCTTTCTCTACTACGTGCGTCTTTTGTGCTGGAGGTAGATTTCTGGTTGTGGGAAACATTTCAAGCAGAAAGCTGTTGTAAAAATGCACGTAATGCCCAATTACGGGAGAGCACAGATGCCAAAATAATTGCGTAGCCTGTGAGATAGATCAGGATTAAAAAATTGCAGTCCTTTTTAATGGTGTCTAAGCATCTTTCTGAGGCTTAAAATGTCATGTTTCTTACTGCCCTCGTGCCTTCCCTCTGTGGAGGGATGTGCTACAAAACCTGACGCTGTCGTTCTACCCTCAGATTTGTAGGCGTGATGAAGTAATTATTTAATAAAAAGTTACAGCTGGAATTATGTAGGAGAAACAGAAAAGTTGCTGGTTGCTTTTCCAGCAAAGCAAGCAGTGGACAACTCAGATAAATTGCTCGTAAAGACTTTAAAATGTGGTTTTCTTTTCTTGCAGCTGAGCATTCCACTTCATAACGGTGGTGTCCAAAAATGTACCTGTCCCGAGGTGCTGGGACAGGTATAGATCCTAAAATCTAGTTCAGATCCTAAAATCTCCCCGCCGTTGGTTGTAAGCGCCTGGTAGATGAGGGAAGGTGAAATCATGGTAATGGGTCGATTGCGATCTGCGAATGGCATCAGTGAAATATTTCAATACATTATTTCAACTGATCAACTTTCAGGCTGTTCGCTGAGAACCGAGGTTGTCCTGAAGATGGAAAAAAATAACCAGTGAGGGTGAATTGGCAGATTTTGGAGGTTAACCTTGATGCTTTCGGAGGACATCTGGAAATGTTAGGCTCAGATCCTGCATGTGAATATTCAACTGTGAGGAATAAACAAGGCTTAGACTGTTTATTATCCACGGGGGCAATCTCTGCTCATATGTTTTGTAGATAAACGCTGCATGTGATGTTTAATCCACAAAGATTTGACTGTAGGTATAAATATTCCTGTAACATGAGGGAGCAGAGAAAATCTGAAGATGTGTGGGTAGTAGAATTCAAATATTGGAGCTAAATAATGCCTACTGTTCCTAAGTCTTCTGGGAAGCTCTGTCTTAGGATTTTGTGGGACGTTTTAACATTTCACAGGTGAAATGGGGTTTGAAATGCTGGGTTCTTGGATGCAAACAGGAATTAGGCGTTGTGTCAGCTTCCTTGGTACTTGAATATGCAGTGTGACATCTCATGTTCTTGTCTTTACAGTGATTCTGGCTACTTTGGCTGAAAGGAAAACAATGTCCATTTGGATTAGTTGAGAAAGCAAAAAATGGTAAAGGTAAGCCAAGTGTTTATTATATAGAACTGACTTTTTTTTTTAGTTTTTCAAACGTGATAGCATCAGTTCTTCATTTATTTTCCTGAGATTGTATTCAAGACACAGCCAAAAGGCTAGATTGCCCCAAAGCTGTCTGTACAACCATTTCTTATTCTTTTATTTTAAAATGAGCACTTTATAATGTATATATATTCGTTTATATTTTGCTTTATAGAGATATATTGATAGCTGTATCTTTATCTGCGTACGCAGAGTATTTTTCAGGCTGTCTGCAGATTCAAGGGCAGCGTGGGAAGGGGGAACTGCTTTGCTCTAAGCCAGCTTTACGGACTGGATTAGTAAAATGTCAAAGTTGTGCGACCAGTTGGGGACTTAGTACAGGAATTATAGGTCCAATATTAAAACTGTTCAAACAGAAGGTGTAGAGGGTGTGACAAGCTTTTCTCCAAGCCCAACAGTGCACATACTGCTCCTCCATTTGTTCTTGGAAGCTGCTGCTGTGTCGAAGCTCAAATTTTTTGTTCATGTGAAGGGACAAAGGAAGATTTGGCATGCGCCAAGCTGTGAAGAGACATCGTGTGTCTTGCCCAGCTGCTTTTAACTCAAAAAGGAAAATGATATTCTTATAACCACTGTTAATAATTAACATTCAGGTCCTTTATAAGATCAGTTGGCATAAGATTTATGAGTACCCCGATCTGTTTGGGATTAGGGTGGGTCCCGATGCGCAAAGCCACCTCTTGCATTCGGTCTGAAGCATCTGCTTCTCGTGGTGGAGCCGAGTTCCGCCACTGAACAGATGTTGGATGTACAACAGCATGACGCAGACCAGGTTATGATCCTTTGGGGGTGTTCCCAGCTTGTTTAGGATCAAAAGTTGTTACTGGTAGTGGTAACAATACCATATTGAGCTAAATGACTTGCTAATAAATTGTTTCTATATTTTTTGAGCAAACAGATGAATCACTTTTCAAGAGAAATATAACATTTTTTTTTTTTTTCTCAAAGAACCATCATTTATTTAGTGTATTTGGGTTGGATCTTAAAGCCAGTGGGAGCTGTTACGAAAGTCAGGCGTGGGGAAAGTCACGGGTAAGTGAGGATTAGGGAAATTTTCAAACGACTGTGGTAATTCGTGCTCCAGTTCCTGACCAAGCATCGTTCTGTTTGGAGAAGTAAGCCAGGATATAGGGCCCCAGGGGAGTCCCCAAGGCACTCTAGCCAGCAGCTCGCTGCCTTACTTGAAGAGCTATGGCTTTGGTCACGGTAGCTGGGGAATAGGAATCTGAATCTGCAAATGGACAATAAATATTTTGTTAAAACTTGCTTTACAAGGACTGTTTGTTTGGGGGGATTTATGTTAGCAGAATTTAATCAGTTGGGACTCTGCAGAAAATCTGGAGAGTATGCCAACTTTTTTTTTTTTTAACAAGAACTAGTTTAGAACTCGTTGCCACCTGAACCTCAGTTCTTCTACCTTTAAACGATGATCCAGTATCCTCGTACTATGCAATTTCGTCTCTCTTCTGCTTTATTCTCTAGCTTTTTATTGGCTTTATTTCAAAGGCAGTACACACTGAGTCTTGTGTTTTTGTTTTATTTCCTTGAAGTGGCAACATTTCTTTTCAGGTAAGATGCGTTTGTTCTGTTCTAGGAGTAAACATCAAGAGTTTTGGAAATCTTTTTAAGCTCGTGCCATCTTACAATCCCCCAGTGCTTCTCTGCAGAATTCCCTGGCAGGATCTTACACTAGACCACTTAAATTTTTCTTCCTGCAGGTGATCCCCATGACCAAAGGGCTTCTGCAGGTGCTCCGGGTAGTGTCTTCAGAACTTTTTTTTTTGCAAAATGCAACCTCTGTCAGGTTATTAGGTTATTGTACCTATCTCCGTTTTGGTCAGGCTTAAAGGGAGCCTTTTAAAGGAGACCTCTTTATTTCTTAATAGTCTCCCTTATTCAATCCTGGCTGTACTGGCATCCAGCTTCTGAAATACTTGGGTACTTTGTGCTCACGCTACATCTCTAATACAAGTTCTTCAAGTAACCTCCACAAAGGCTGCAAACATTGCAGATTTTGGTTGCATCTATTCATTTCTTTTCAGTTTTCCTTTTTTTTTTTTTTTTTTTTTACTCTTCTTTATTAAACTAACTGCTGCGAGAGTTGTGTTCTCTGGAATTAGCTGCTTCTGCGCAGATGATGAGTCTCAGCAGTTTACTACTAGAGTGATAATTGATCCTGCATCTTCGTTGAGACCAGGAGTTGCTTCTGGGAAGCATCTTCTACTACATCTGTTCCTGTTCTTACTCCTTGTGCAAGTCTGCATGAGAATTTAGGTTACCCTGTCATATGTTGCACAGTGAACACCACGTCTTGGTCTCGAAGTCTCTTTCGAAGTCTTGCTCTTCACACAGAAAAGAACACAGCTAATAATGAAAAAGACATTTGGCGTGCATCTCTGTCAACTTCTGCAGTGTATCATCCAAAAGAAGTTGTGTTTCTAAGTTACTTTTCAGCTTTTTTTCTCCTTGACTGCAACCTACTACGTTATTTCACAAAGGGATCTTCAAGGTGTAGATCACTGCTGGTATACAGCAATCTGCTGTGTGACCAGCTCCCTTTCCTTACGCTAGTATGCATTTTCCTCTACCTATCTCTGGATATTCAGCTGGAGAATACATTTTTTTGAAGAGCTTGTCACCTTATATCCTGGTTTCAGCTAGGATAGAGTTAATTTTCCTCCTTGTAGCTAGTAGGGTGCTGTGTTTTGGATTTAGGATGAGAATAATGTTGATAACGCGGCGATGTTTTAGTTGTTGCAGAGCAGGAATTTCTCCGTGATTTAAATTGTGGATTTCTTGCAGTTTCCCCCACTTTAATATTGATACAGCTGTGACACTGTCACTTGGGTTTTCCTCCATCACATACATTATGAAGTATATAGCCTGCTAACTTTATTTTTTAGATGAAGATGATGTAGACCTAAGTTTGGTGAAAGAAAATACTTTTAATGCCTTCCTACGTGCCTCTGTTTTCTACTTTTCAGTAACTCTTTAAGGCAGTGAACCAAAGCCTTACGGATTGCTGGTTTAAGATCTGGATATTCCTTATTTGTACCAAAGGTTGTAAATATTTCTTTTATTTTTTTTTAAGAAATGAAGATTTAGAAGGTGATTTGCCAAGTAAAGAAGATGGGAGCGAATAGCAGCAGCATCAGCGAGCTTCCAGAAAACGAATACCTAAAGAAGTTGTCAGGAGCAGAGCCCATCTCTGAGAATGACCCCTTCTGGAATCAACTGCTGTCTTTTAGCTTTACCACTCCAACAAACAGGTAAGATGGTGCTCGTGAAAGAACTAAACCTTGTAATATATTTATAGAAGTGCCAAGTCTGAAAACAAATGAGTATTTTTTTATATATATTCCTATTTTAGGTAGCAAGGGAATAAATGTCTGTATAAAATACTTTTTTTTTTTGGTGTTTTGTTTTGTTCTTGTGAGTTCCTTTTGTCCTCATAGCTATATTCGCTATTTATTCCCCCTGATAGACAGGAAAAAAAATAAATCAAAAGTGCACTCTGTAGTGTTAGGGAGGATTTTTTGTTTGTTTTGGGGTGGCTTTTTCTGAGCGAACCTCCGGTGTTTCTGCAGCACCAGAAGAATATTTCCTCTGAACTTACAGTGAATTGTACATCCCCTGTGGCTTAATTGTAGGTTAGCTGTTATGTTCCTTAGTCTCTTTTTTTTTTTCCTCCTCTTTTACGATTTAAAGGAAGTTTGGCAGTTTTGTACATCTTACCACTCTAGCAAATGATGTGGCAATAAACGGAACGTGCTCTCCATAGCACGTGTCCAGAAATATGTGTGTTCAGACTCATTTTAACCCAAGTCCATTGCCCTGCATAAGGCTTATCAGTTTTACAAGAACAATCTGGAATTCTTAATCTCTTCTTACAATTTACAGAGTGACCTGATACTTCTCTGTCAGGTAAACGTCTTACTTAAACCCTTTATTATTAGCAGTATTCCCTTGTGAAGTGCTTAGCTTTTGAATAAATGTTCTTAAATGTCTAAACACACTTATAACAGGTGTAAATAGACCAGTACGTGTTACTGCTGAAATATGGACCAGTTATCATCTTTAATCAATTGAAAATGTATTTGAGAACTGTTCTGGCCGATGTTATTCACATCTTTCAGTTATTTCTTAAACCAGAGCTCCTGTCAATGTGAATGAAAATCAAAGATTTTTTTAAAGAAGGGGTAAAACTGGTGCAGAATTTGACTACCCTGACTGAACTCTTGAGTATTTTGTATAAATGAGTGATTGAGTAAAGGATGAAACAAAATTTCTAGTGAGATAGTTGACGTGTTTTATGACTTCAGGGAAAATGGTCAAGGTAAGCAACCGAGTGGCATTTACTAACCTCTGGTTTTTGTAATGATTGCGGAGAGGGAAGGATTTTGGCTTCTGCGTCATGGGAATAGTCAGAAGTTAGCAAGAAAACCTCCAAGTGTTGTAAAGCTTGTAAAGGACAGTATGTATTTGGCAGTGGGTGAGGGAACATTGCTGTCTCTAAGTTCTCTGAGGAAGCAAGAATTGTTTAGAGCCCACCTGTGACAAGCTGGACAGTATTCTAAGAGCTCATGTATTGCTGCATTGGGGCTTTTAGGGGGAAGTAAAGAAGTAAAGAACTTCCTACCAAGGTAAAAAAGTCTTTCGTAGCTTGATTTATAATTTTTTTTTGTGACTATTTCATGGTGTCAGATCTGGTGCAAGATGAGTGTGTTTAAACAAAAAAAAGAAAGAAAAAATATTAAACAAACAAACAAAAAAACCCACAAACTTGATCCAAAAGCAGGTTGAAAGTTTAATTAGCTGAACACCAGATGGTGCTCTTGCCTGGCAGCTGGAAGAGATGTATTTTTAGAGACATCTTTTGTCCAGCTTAATTGGAAGGAAGCTGAAATTTCCCATGAAGTTGCACCTACCTGTGAGAACTGTTTGACAAATGATGTCAGACAATGTTGGCTGCACAGCACCCTCAACCGTTGTCTAAATCAGATAACCTTGCCTGCAGGAACAGAACAATAGAGGTCAGTGTTCATTTTAGAGATTGAAAGCTTGTGGAAGACCAAGTGAACCCTGTTTTGTTTTAATGAGGATCGAGTGTAGGACATACTTTTGACAGGAGCAAGGTGCTAGTTTTGGAATGTCGGGGAGAGGAGCCAATTTTCACCTGTCAAGACAGAATTTAAAGTTTTCTGCTCCTCGCATTCTATTTTCTCATTAGTCTGTAGCAAAATTAGTGTGTTTATGGTAGGTGAGGCAATGCCTCAGCCACCAATCTACCAACGCTTGAAGGAGAATGTTTGGAATCTTAGGCAGTTTTCCTTCCTCTCTGTTCCAAATGAGTCTGACTACCTGCTGATCACAGCTGCTAAAGGAAAATCTTCTGGGCTGACATCCTCAATTGGATCTTTTTCATTATTTGTTTAATCCCCAGACTCAAAAGCTCAAGACCTGGGCTTGAGAGTTGATGATTTTGCCTTTTTTCCCTTTCAGTTTAGTTGATTTCTTCCTCCATTCATCCATTATTTTTCATTTTCCTGCTTCTTTCTTTTGCTTTCTCTCCCCACTCCTACCTGATAGCTTAGTAAATGAGTGTGCTTGAGAAAAACATATTAAAAAAGAGGTTTACACACAGAGTGTCTTCACTGGGTTTATTTTTTTGGCTCAGTTATCTTATGGATCTGTTTTTCTGATGAACACAAGGTGGTTTGCAGGTGCATAGTTTGCCAACTACTGGTGCTGGTGACTCCAAAGTTGCTGCGTTGGCAATCCTGATGCAAGATAACACTTACCCACGCAGTAGCCCTTCAGCATTTATGTGGATCCTGCCCCTGCGCTGCCCCTTCCAGTATTTAGAAGGATCTTCTGTGAGTTGAATCAGGAATTTGTCACGATTATTGAGCAGGTAAAATACCTGCTGCAAAAAATCCTGTAATTCTGTAAAATTCAACGTTCTACTTAGCAGCGTTGTGAGTTACAACACTTTTAAGATGGAAAACTTAAAACGGAGTGAACTAACTCAGAGTTTGCTGAAAATCATGTGCTTAATATTTACTGTCCCGCTTTGTTCCTTCCCTGGAGTTTTTAATGAGTGGCTGCTTAAAGAATAGTGTGCATGAGCCTTTAATGGAAAGACATAAAAACGAGCAACTTTTTATGTTGCCTTAATATGGTATGTTTTGAAATTGGTGCCATCAATTATGTGCAGCTTTTTATTCTTTGACGTCTTTCCTCTGAATAGTCCATTAAAGTCAGCATTCCCACAGTATGAATTTACTGAATGGGATGATTTTTCTGTTTTTTTTTTTTGTATTCAGTGACAAGGAGAAAACTGTCAGGAAATCTGCCCCCTGCTTTTTTTTTTCTTCCTTTTTCAGAGGGGTTGGCTGACAGCTCCAATTCGGATCTGGTAGGTGTCACTGTCTGTCTAGGTGTGTTTATAATCACATTTTGTGCGCAGAGCACTTCGACTGGCAAAGCTGAGATGTTCTAAAACAGTAGCCTCTGCTGCTTAAAAGCCTCTTGCATCGTGATGCCTTTAAAATGAAAGCAGAAGTAAACATATTCTTCAAAGATAAGTTCTGGGAAGTAACTTTCACTCTCTTTTATTAGTTGCAGTTTTGCTCAAGTTTGTGGGGACTGAGTGTTGGTAAATATCAAGTCAGGCAACTGAAACAAATTCAAGCACTCTATTAACTCCACTAATTATTTCTTATTTTTTTCTCCTTCTCTTTTGGAGTTAATGTGTTTTTTACAATATATGCCAGAACAGCTGTCACAGAATCTGGCTTTCTGGTAGGGTGGAGGCAGAAATATAAATATGTTGTCAATTAAAACTGATTTTTCTTTTTTTTTTGAGCAGTAGGCTGTCTAATTTACCATTCTTCCCCACCTTTACAAAAACAACAACCTGCTGATGAACTTCCTGTTTTCTTAGTAAGCGTAAGTACCAACAAAATAGAAAACTTGACTTGAGATTGGTGATTAAACAAAAGAAGAGTGATTTTAGCAGGACAGAGGAGAATACATGCTGTTTAAATACCCTTTCAATATTGTTTTACTTGGTCCATAATTGCTGCCTAAATGTATGATAACTCATAATTTTTGTTTCATATTTTCAATACACTCTTCTGAAATACAAAGGGGCAATCCTTGCACTTGTTTCCATTCCTTTATGTGCATCAAATCCCCAAATGGCATTTATATGAATCATTTAGGTTGCAAAATAACCTTCAAGATCTTTCAATTCAACCATCAACCTGACCTGCTGGGTTCCATCACTAAACCAGCGTCCCTGAGGGGGCTGCAGGTGGGGTGCCTGCACAATAATCCTCAGTGGTAACATGAAGCAGAGCAAGAGTTCACTTAGCTTGCTTGTTTATTCCTAGAAAGTTTTCTTAACAGAAGCTTGTTGGGCATGTGCTAATTGTTCTCATAGACCAGGCGATGTTCTACTCTTCCAGGCCAAATCAGTCTCTTCTATAATCGTGTCCTGGAGAATACTGTGCCTCAGAAGCTTAATTTCAGTTCTGGAAAAAGTGTAATTTTATTTTCTCAGGTCTTGGAAGATCGAGGCAGTCCCTGTTTCTCAGGTGAGGGCTTTCAGAGAGAATTGCATCTTCTGTTTGGGATCAGCGCAGTGGAAGAGCTCCTCTCTCTCCCTCCATTAGTGCTTGCTCTTGCTGTTGTTGCTGAAATGCAGTCTGAACACTGCCAGTGCCTCTCTTGTGGATTAATGAAGGGAGGGATGTCTTAGTGTTAGCTTTCCAGTTTTATATTCACTCATTAAGCAAATGTCATCTCCGTAGGGACTGTAGAGAAAAGTCAATGCCATAGCTGGTTGTAGGATTTCTTTTGTGCCACCTCAGGAATCTTGGCTCTGGCATCTTCCACCAAAGTGTTAATATAACGTTATCTTCTGTGTTCACAGCACACGAAAAACCACGCAGACAGCTTTTTCCAGGCCTCTCACTTTTCTTTCCTGCCGGAGTTAATGAAAACTGCTTCTAAGCTAGTGCTAAGCTTTGCCCCAGGTACCTGGAAATGGGCTTGTATTTTTTTTTGTGCCCTTCCCACAGCCGATATGCTCTCTCCATGAATTTATCCTTGCAGGCCTAACAATTAGCAATAGTATTAATTCTCTTGGGTGTAAGGACATTGTGTTGTGTGCATACATATTTGGGGCGGCGTTCTGTAGTTGCCTCTCCCTAGGTGTTTTTAATACTCAAACTGAAGCTTTGCAGATGTTGCCTGGTGTTCAGGATGGCAAGATTCAGGCCTGTACTCTTGTTCTGTGAGTGAGGGGAAAAAGGGGTGGTTTATAAGCATTAAACTTCATCTTGGTTTTGTTAGGAGAAAGAATCGCTCCGTTGTTTGACTCTGAAGTTCTGAATTTCTTGCTTGGTTTGCCCCCGTTCTTGATCCTGGCAGCTGTGTGATTTGTTCCAGGGTTGTCTGTTTTTGAATAACTTGGAGGGGGGGAAAAAGCAACGCTCGGAAGAATGCTGTGTTTTAAAACCTAAATGCTTAGAAATTAGGGGAAAATGAAATGTAATTAAAAGATTAGGGCATACGTCTACAGTTTAAATCAAAAAAGCAATTACAATAATCACTCAGGCTGTATGAAAGAAGTCCCTAGCATCTCTGGATAATGGGAGTTGGATTGTTTTTTGTTGGATTAAGATTATTCAGGACCTAAGAAGCCTGTAGGAGGTTGGTGTTCAATATAATGTTCATCTGGCTTTTCAGCACTAGGGAGGGAATACGTCCTGATGACAAGTGGCCAGCTGAACAAAGTAGAAATCAAAACAGAAAAATCCTTTTCATCCAGACCTAGCAAACAGCACTGTCAGAGATCTTAAAATTAAAAAAAAATGAATTTGTTTCTTTCTTGAAGTATTTCCTATTGAAAAGCTTAGAAATACTTCTTTCAGTTCCTGTTCCTACCCATGTCTTTACCTCTTCTAGCCCTTGATTCTGGGCACAGGTTACTCATCAGAACTGAAACTGATGCTTAGGAAGCAACAGCACCTTTGGCACTCTGATTATGGCAATATTAATTTTTTTGCAGTGTTTTTATATGAGAAAAATATGTGTGTGGAGGCCACAACCTTGAGTTGAATTAAACCTCCTAAATTTTATCTTAGCCTCTTTGAATTGAGGGTGAGTGGGAAAGGAGAGTCAGCCCAAGAACTCCTGGAGAGCAAGCGTCTTCCCCTGACTATTTTTTTTAGGGATTTATTCTTTTTAACACCTTTTACTGGAAAAAAGTGAAATATTCTGTTGGAGGCCTGGAAGTAGTGTACAGAATGAAGAAGAACAGTTTGTAACAGGTGTAGGTAAGATACGCTTCGAAGTGCATGAGAACTTTTCCCCCCTGAAAGATGATTTCATTCTGACATTTCACTGTTTACCTACCAGATTCAGTTTTACCTTTGTGGTAGCTGCTTTTCTTGAGGCATTGGTTGAACATCCAAAGTTTATTCATCTTCTGGGCCTCGTGTAATAATTTTCTGATGAAATCCATCACTGTTTCATTGTTTCAGAAAAGCGTGTTGGTTTTCTTAGCTGTTTTGAAATGTGAGCTCAGAAACTTAACTGTATTTGAGTGAGTTTCTCAAGCAAAGTGGCGTAGGAGACCCAGAGAAGTGTTTCATCTTTGAGGATTGATTACTTCATACTGGTAGGTTTGTAAAGATAGAAGTATATAAATATTTCTACGTGTTTGACACAGCTGGAGTTTAGTTTCAGTGGCTGTTAGCAGGTTCTGTGTTGGTGTTTTATTGCTCTTTTAAGCTGATGTTTTTCCATTGAGGCATACCAACAGGCGATTTAGTGAATTTATGAAAAATTTGGTATATCCGACATGATTCTTGCAGTAATATAATAACATTGGCTGACAGAAAGGGGTCCTTGGCATGACGTTCAATGTCAGAGTGAGGATTCTGAATTTACACTTTTTAATAAAATGTTACTTCACAGGCTAACTTTTGTTTTAAAAACAAAGCACTTTCTTCTGCAGGCTGCAGTTCCATGCTGGTTTTCAGTAGCATCAAACCAACCATGGCAACATCGAAGCCAGAAAGGTGGAAATAGAAACAAGAGATGGAGTGACATCATCTCACTGATGGACAATTCACTTGCAAATATTAATTTCCTCTTTTAATAGCTTCTCTGCTTCTGCAGCTGCAAGATTTGCTTCACGTTGTACTGCTCAATACCTGTGTAAATCAGCTAAAGGATGGCTAAAACGAAGTGCTCCATAGCAATGCGTAATTATTTTGTAAAGAATTTGCAGTTTAAGTGGGGGAACTCCAATTATTAATATAAACACCCTTTTTTTTTTTTTCCCCTTAGTGCGGAATTAAAGCTCTTGGAAGAAGCCACCATCTCGGTCTGCAAGTCTTTAGGTGAGAAATTGTGACATCTTATCTTTTTGCCACGTGGTTGGTCAGTAAAATTAAGAAACACGATGCGTACATCCATGTCTTTGGTATAATTAACTCTATCTGTATGCACTAGGAAGATGAAAATAGTGTAAAGAGTGCCTTATATATCCTAAATTTTCAGAAACTTAAGTCTGTTAACTATTTTTTCTAGAACTTAAAATGACTAAAACAATGAAATAACTCCATCCCTACTCTCTCTTTCTTTCCCTCTGCCCTCTGAGGCAATCGGGGTGAAAGGAAGGGATAATACAAATAACATCAACGATGTTCAAAGAAAGTAAAAGCTAGTTGTGAAAAACCTGCACAGTTTCCCCGATACGAAACTGCTGTGCTGTATGCAAGCCTTGGTAAGGAAGTGGTATGGGGCTTCACATTTGGAGTATTTTAAATCGAGGCTGAAAAGTGCAAAAAGAACAATCTTGGAGTAGTAAGGCATGTACTGGGGAATCTTAAAAGTAAAATAACAGCTGCATGGGAAAACATGCTGCATTTGATGTGGAAATATTTAAGGCATTAAAGTTTGTTTTCACTCTGAACTAAAATGTCTCAACTTATTAAAGGTACCTAATTATCATGTCTATTCAATTCCTTATCTAGTTGAGAAGAATCCTCGAACAGGAAACCTTGGGTCATTGATAAAAGTCTTTCTTTCTAGAACCAAAGAATTAAAAATATCAGCAGAATGTCAGAAGTAAGTACCCAGAAAAAAAGCTGTGTGCCATTTCACGTTGTTTACCTTCCTTTTTTTTTTTTGCTAGCTGCTTTGCTCTAGCTAGTTAACATATTTACAGACTGAAAGTTAAGACATTGTTTGAAATAAATAAAAGCCTTTCATACTTTATCAAGGATAGATCGTGAAGTATAATAGGTTTTTTGGGGAAAAAGTAGATGTTTGTGTTCTGTGTGATGCAGAGCCATAATTGTGTACAGAAAAGATGTGACTTTAGGCTAACTTCTGCCTTCCCTGTTGTGAAGTCCTGAGGGGTTTTTGTCGTAATTTTCTCTGGGTGGACCCCACAGTAGTAAACATGCAGCACGCATTCTCTGTTACCAGGTGGATAGTTCAGAACTCCAACCCCTTGGAACACAAATCAAATTTAAGAGAATTGACTAGCCTGTTGATGCATGAGATTTCCTTCCTATATGATAGGTGTAATGGTTAGGAGTGTATATTATTCAAAGCAAATGTTAATTTAATTCTTAAGTGCTTGATTTTGAGATATTTAAAAATCACCTGTCTACCTAAATCTTGATTAATAAAGTTTCTCGGGAATACTTTCCAATTGGATTGGGTTTGAGCATTAAAAAACAAAACAAAACAAACAAACAAAAACACACAGAAAAAACCCACTACTTCTGTATAAAGACACATTTCAAAAACGTTCTTTTTATTGTCTTCTGCTCTAGGAATCCCCTATGTTACTCTGTCATGTATCGTGTGAGTTTTGATGCACGCTGTCACGTTACATGTTACTGATTCCCATTTGTTTCTGCTTCCTTTCTAGTCACCTCTTTATCTGGCAGGCTCACAATGCCTTATTTATCATCTGCTGCTTGCTGAAAGTGTTCATCAGTAGAATGTCAGAAGAGGAGCTGCAACTTCATTTTACTTACGAGGAAAAAACACCAGGCTCATATGGTATGTATATGGCATTGCTAATAAAACAAATATTCCACAAGAAAGTAATGAGTTCTGATGTTGTAGTAAGAATCCAAAACTTTGTTTGAAAACCAGAAGTAGTAATATCGCTGCATTGTACACCACCTTTCACTATTCAGGACAACCTGCAAGATTGAAAGTAGATAGACAGTATTAAAACTGGCTTCTTTCTTTGGAGTCTGAAGTAATTAAGTGTTTAACAGAAATATTCCCAGCCATCATTTGGCTTTTTTCTTTTAAATAGTTATTCAAAATAGGCATTGTAGATTTACAATTGTAGACTTACAGTTATGGCAATTTTGATCCAACTAAAAATGTGGCAATGGTCCTCTTCAAAACATCCTCTGGCTCCTGTCTCTTTATTTTGAGCTGTGCTATTACCAGGGAGTAGGGGAGTCTGCAGAGCACTGCAGTTCTGTTAGTAACAGTGACAGAGCTCGAATGGAGGAAAGGGATGAGGTTTTTGGCCTCTGAACAAGTGGGGAGAACAAATGAGAGTTGTAGTAACTGTCCTACCACTAGTATAAGATAAAGGGCTATGTAAGAAAGGTTATCAATGACTCAATGAAAAATTATTGGTCATACTATTTATAAGCAGTAATGATTGAGGTTGTAACAGCTCTTTGATTGGAAGTGATCCTTTGTGAAGGCAAAAGCTAAAATGTCGCTGATGGGCAATAGTTCTTCCAAAAGTACAGGAAAAGTGAATTTAAGCAGAATGATTAAAAAGAAAAAGTGCTTCTCTAGGAAAAAAAAATGTGCTGCATAAAACAAGGAGATGGATGGGGGGGGAACGGCTGTATTATTTAAACAATTTCCCTGCTACCAGCTGGTTAAACAAACAAAAGAAATTTAAAAAAAAAAAAAAAAAAAGCCCACTTCTTGCTTTAGTGGTGTGTTGTAGCACGGTAAAAGAGCTGCAAAAGCTGCGATGTTTCGTTAGCTCGAACCTCAGCAATCTTTATTCTTTACTCTGGGAGTTCCTAAGAGCATAGGATGACAAGTGGCTGTTATCACTGGGGTAGCTCCGTGTTTATAGGATCTTTGTTAGCACTTGACTGTAATTCTCTGTGACATTTATTAGTGATAATTTCGTGCATATTGATGGCAGGCGTACTTGGCAATTATCTTTGAGCTGAATGGGAGCTGGATGTTCCTGATTAGGAAGGTAATTGTGTGTGGTCTGCTGTTAGAGCAGGGGATTGAAGGCAGGAAATGAGTTCCTCATCAGCTTTCCCCGCTCAACTATGGGCTGAGGCCAGCTTCTTGTGCCTTGGGTTTCCACTTGGGGACCATTTTTGGGACCTTTTTTGAGGTATTGAGGTTCAGAGCATGTTATGCTTATGTAGCCATCCGTTTTTGTTGTGAATAAATCCTTCGTGTATAAATAAATCCTTTAAAAAAAATATATGGGGTGTATATATCAATACCTTCACTATATGAAATGTATTAATATACAGTATATTAATTATAATTATAATAATTATATATCCATATATTATTGTATAATATATGAATATATAATGTATGAATTCACTATATGAAAAGCATCATTTGCAGAGTGTAATGAAATGTTCTTGTGTTAGGGCTTATTAAGCGGAATAAAATGATTTTTGTTTTTATTTTCATAATTAAGCATAGCTTTCTAGAGTATAGAGTATTCTTTACATTCTATAGAGTGTTCTTTCTAGAGTATTCTTTTAAAAACAAGAAAAACAGAATTTGTTCTGAAGTTCATACAGATTTATTAATACTTTGGGTGCACTCTTCAGTCTCGGCCTTCTGAGAAAGGTAAATAAATTTCATCATAAAACCGTCTTTTTTTTTTTTTCTCTTCAAACTATTAGCATTATTTTATTTTCCTTTCAGCCTGGGAATCATAGTAACATTGATTTTATTTATTTTTTTTTAAATGACATCCTGGTAGCATTCTTTGAGTGTAAATACAGCACCTGTTAGCTCAGAGAGCCTAAGTGCAGCGTCAGCACGTTGATCTCCTCGCTCTGCAGTCACAGTGTCAGTCCCTGCTGTGTAATGTTTGGTATTTCAGGCAGAAATGTAAATGACAGTAATGATCTATGGAAAACATCCTTGTCACTGGCTGCTGAGAAATGTTTTGTCATGTATGACACATCCACTATTTAGGTAGCATTTTATAGCTGTCTTATCTGGGAGAATCGCCTCCCAGACTTTGCAGTTCATTGCTTTCACTCTTTCTGAATGTCTTGATCCCCTTCCAGAATAATAGATCATTAATAGAAATTTGCTCCTTTTGGCACTTTTCAGATGGTTCCTTAGGCCAGGAATTTACAGCCTTTACCACTTGATCCGTAACTGGGAATATGTGTGTAACTTCGGAAGGTATTGCACAACTTTTGGTTGTAGGAAAGTGCTTATAGACTTAAATCACATCTTAATTTCAGCTAAAACTTCTTGATATTAATAAATCCTAAATTGGAGCGGGCTAAATTGGACTGGAGTAAGACATACTAGCGTAGACCATTCATCTTTTGCTGTTTCAGGATTTAAATACGGCTGGTGAAGAATGCATAACTGGCCTTTTTTAGAACCGTATCTCTTTGCAGTTGCTTCTTCACCATGATAAGTTAGAAGATGTGCTTGTTGTTGCTCTGTGCAAGCGTGCTCTAATCTTGTCCGGACAGATTCACCCTTTGCTTCTTTTCCCCCCGAGGCTTTACATGGGTCTTTTGATCCAAGTATGTGATCTATTAACGCGAAGGAGCATTGTGTGTGTTGTCTTTATCCTGCTATTGAAAGCCGCTGTTTATGAAAACACTGTGTTCTGTGTTTATAGCCCTCTCTCACGTTATAGATTTGGCACGCCTCCGTGTCATTGTCTCGGAAAGACGAGAATTCAACAAGAATGCCTGCGCCCCGATGGGGGGAAAGGATACATTAATTATTGGAGCTGAATGACATTGATTACAGCAATTAAGTTGGTTGGGGGGGGGGAGGAAAAAGTAATTTGAGAACAGCAGGAGAGGCGAACATCTTCCATTCTACGTGATTGTGCCAACCTAGTAGTTTCTTCCTTTATTTTGAGTATAAAGTGTGAGGGAAAGCCCTCTAATACTTAGCTAGATAACTTTTCAGAACTTGTTCTGTAAGCATTTTTTTTAGATTCATAAAACGTTGGAGAAATGTCACCTTCAAGTTGCTGTAGGATCCATTCTCTGGGCTTCATTATTTGGCTGTGCTTTCTGTCTAAGGTTAAATGCTCCTAGCAGTTCTCATTTTTTTTAATTTTTATTTATTTTTTTTACTAACAGGAGCTGCATTGTATTACTCATGGGGGATCCTATATAAAGGAAACCATGTTTCCATGATAAAAAACCTGATTTCCTTTAGAATGTGCAGTTCACTAGGTGACGATTTTTAATGCGATCTTAATAAACCGATTGTGGAAAGAAATAATTTGTGCTTTATTGTGGGTATTCCCCCCGGCGTGCTTCTTAAAATTAAGTGTTGGAATTGAGAACAACCTGGGTTAAACGGAGTGACACTGCCATAACCCGGCTATAGCGCTGTGTTTATTGCACGACCCGTTTATCTGAAAATACAATATCAACAAGCATTTGTGTAATCATTTTGCTGTAATGCCAGTTTGGCAGCACAGAAGGAAAAACTGTGCTCTCAGGCATTCAGCACTATAAAACCCTTCACTTTCGTGTCATGTGTATCGTCTTATTTTATTCTGAAAGCATTAAAAAACTCCTCCTGAGCCAAGGGATGCATCTTCTCTTACTTCTTATTATATGCCATCGTCAAATGGCTTAATGAACTTTTTTCCTCTGGCAAGGAACTCTTTTGTTCCACTTGCATTGAAAAACTGCAGGGCTAATTTAAAACACTGCCAGTTTTGTTGCTTCCAATAGCTGTAGCTTTAAAATAATTTTTGATCATCCCGTGAATTTTAGTTGCATTGTAAATCAGCCGAGAATAATTTTGCACTTTTAAAACGCACTCTGGAAATTCAAGGATCTTTACTTGTCATTGAAAATCTCTCTTCCGTAAGTAAATCTGTGTTGTTGCAAAATATTTTGTGGACTTAATTGTTTAAGAGTAGCAATACTGGGTGCTATAGGCTGGATTCATTTGGAAGTCCACCATTTAGAATATTGTTCAGCATATTTTAGATGAATGAAGCTATTTTTTTTAATCTGTCTCTGCTTATTCTTCACTTGGGGGAAAAAAATGGTGGGGAAATAGGAGGAGTGCAGGGAATTTTGAGAGGAGACTTGAACTGTGGGCTGGTTAAAGTCCCTAGTGATCAATCTGTCGAACTGTTAGTAAAAACACCATTTAATAAGAGCTTAGGTAAGTAGTGAAGTAAAGCTTGATGTGTTCGATATTAGCACACATCCGATGATACCAGTATCTAATTTAATGTATCCAAATGTTATTATTATTTTGTTTTATATATAAAAGCCCTAATATTGCTGTACTCTCTGGTGACAATCCCAAGTGCGTTCCATTTCAAGCAAAAATGCTGTCGTCTTAAATAGAATTCCTCTTCTGGTGTTTGTCCCTAAATTAAAATGTTGATCATCTGGATCTGTGCTTAAATCTATGCTTTCTTCTGGTGTTTGAAAATCCAGAAAACCTTTGGTATGCTTCTTTTTCAGGAACAGAGTGTGAAGACCTCATAGAAGAGTTGCTGTGTTGCCTCATCCAGCTCATTGTTGAAATTCCCCTCTTGTAAGTTGCCTTTTTTGTTGTGTTTTTTTTTTTTTTTCTTTTTCCAGCCCCTTTCTGTTTATTAAAACAGAAAACCCCCTCTGTTTATTAAATGGAGCATTTGAGAGAACATAAAACTCAGAGTTTTGGATTTCCTGAGCAAAGTTGATCTGTTGACACTGCTTTTTCAATGCATTTGCTTTATCTGATTCCACATCTCATTGCAGTGTGAGCCATAGGTTGAGCAGCAGTAAGTGGGATAATAAAACTTAGGAAAATGCATATTATTGTCTTGTTCACCAGCATAAAATATTTACCATGTTGTAATGCCTTAATTAACACCTTTTGCCTGCATCATGGAAGGGGAAGTAAGGAAAAGTAGATACAGGAAAAGATTAGAGATTACTTTTTACTTTCTTTTCTCTTAATCATGTTTACTCTTTAAATTACGTCCCCGCTTTTTATCAGAGGGGTAGTTCCTTTCCTGCCTAGCCGGAATAAATCAAGCAAATTTTAAACCAAGCCTGTGAATTTTGGGAAAGAATAGATTGTCTGGGTGGCCTCCATGAAATATTCTGATCTGTAATGATTTCCATAGCGGGGTTTAGGGCCACTTGCTAGAGGATAGGCAGCTTTGGCGGCTTACAGCAATGCTCCTAACAGCGTGTGCCTGTAAAGCTGCTATTAAAGATGACTTTGTTGTGACAGATCATTCAAATCTCCATGCTGAGCCTGTCTTTCAAATTGAATTCAGAACAGGAAAGTTTTTGTTAGGAGCATTCAGTAGTCTTAACAGAGGATTGTCACCATTAGTGTGTCCCTTGGGTTCTATAGATGCAGTTTCAGGAAGGAGTACAGCTGGCAGCAGCTGTCAAGGTAAATCCAGGTTGAAAGTTTTTTGTTTTTTTTCCTTCACTTAAATGCTGAGATTATTTTTCAGGAATGGAAGACCATCCCCATATCCAAAATGGAAGAGCAGAGGTAGCTGTGTAACAGTCCTGCTAGCTTTGCTTTTGGACTCTGAATCATTGTGGTCTGATATCTGAGAGTCACTAGAAGGATCCGGAATAACCCTTTTGAGAAGCAGGCTCCGCTGCGTCGTACAAAATGTCAGTGGGGAGAGGTTTCGCATATTAACATTTAATTTTGAGAAATTTTATAGGAGCTGCAGCGTTATTGCGTTTCAGGAATCAGACTTGTGCACTCCATTATAACGCTCGTGTTTGAGTACGTTGATGTTTGATTTATGGCTCCCTGGGGTCCGTTATGGATACTCTGCTTCTTCTTTGGTCTTGTTAACACCCAGGAGTCTACATTAATGACCCAAACTGCACAGTCAGCAAAAAGATACAACCCGAGCGTTTAGTTGTATGAGTTTTACGTAGAAGCTATCGCGTTTTGTTGCACAACGGAGCTCCCAGGGCTTGAAATTGGAAAGGTTTCTTTCAGCAGCTTGTTAAGGGCTGCTGTACATGGCTGCACATCTGGTTGTTATCAGTACATTTTCACTTCATTAAAAAACTGTAAATGCACGTGGAGGAAAAATGAAATGCTGTGATCTGGTTACATCACCGTTATGTAGCACCCTGTAGTGCCAGGAGAAGTGAGTTGATGTTTGTCTTGCATTCCATTATTTTTTTAATAGCTAAAATTGTTTTAGGCTGCGATCTTAGTGGCTTCCATGTTTAAATGTTAACCATGTTTGACTCGTTTAAGGGTGCTCCCCACGCTTCCTGGCAGCTTAAAAGTCAAATTTAACAAGAAAAATGGAGCTATGCCTGATTATAAAGCTCCCTGGAATGATCACTGGGTACAAACAATGCTGTTGAAAGATAATGAGAAATGTTTAGTTCTACTTTTCGAAAAAAAAAAGAAAACATTCAAGGAACTTTTATCACAATTGTAGTAGCTCCAGTGGTTGAAGAGCTATTTGAGCGTTTTTGGCAACCCTGTCTGAGCATCAAAGGGAAACTTCCATCTGTTGAAACTTGGGCTGAAGCTAGCAAAAGGATCCAAACTGAGAGGTCGGTGTTACTTTGCACTGAAGATCCTCAAGGTTTTAGACTCTTGTACTCCGTGTAGGAGAGATCTGAGCATGAAGGCAGCTTTGCTTGCTGCTTTACCTCGTGGTGCAGCGGAGCAAAATGTTCATCATCCTCGGAGAAGTTTTGTGTTGTGTTTTTTGGTGAGACCAGGCCTGGGATGTTTCCTTTTTGCCTCTGGAGTGAGTAATGAGCAAATTTGGCTGCTGTTCGATGTGACCGTGACGCACGATCTGCTGTGGGACTGCTTGCTCAACAGCATGGCAGAGTAGGAACACCTTTAGTCAGCTGTTTTTTTGTTCAGTAAATCAGTCTTTCAAGTTTTTTTAAATGATTATTGAAGAATTTTCATCACCCTTAGATCCTTTCTTCTGGTGGCAGACGCATGGCCTCTTACGTGTTTAAAAGTCCTATGTAGAAGAATCTTTATCTGTCACATTCTTTTTTTCTTCTAATTTTATTCCAGCTCCGTTTTTAGTTTAGACTTAGATGAGTACTTCTCTCTGACCTTCTTTTTCACTGCGAATTGCTAACTCGTATTCACCTTGCAACAGGCTTTTTAATCCCAGGCTGCAGCAGCAGAGGTCAGTGTCGTTTATCGTGTGCTTTGCTGTGTAATCAAGCTCTTGATAACGTGCTTTCTCCGTGTGGTTTTCAGCCCTGTTTTTTTACAAAAGATACTGGACACATCTTGAAAAACACCCGCTTTCTAGTACTTCGTTTGTTCTCTGGTCTGGGTAGCGAAGACACCAAGGGATTGAAGTCAACCGTGTGTCCTTTAGGTGCTTTAAGAGCTGCTCTTTGCTTTCCTCGAGCATAATTGAGCTGTAATTAATGTCCTGTAGCACTGGCTGCAACGCTGCGCCCTTGCCATCAGCGGGTGTAAAGTTAGGAGGGATTCCAAGAGGAAAGACTGCTCATTTTGAGTTGCGCTTGTATCCTGAGACTGATAACCAGACGCTCTCCTTGCTTTTCAGTTTTCAGAACCGATCCTGTTCTCTGCGGTGACTCCTCTTTCACCTTTCTGCTGGGCCCTCAGGAAGCAGGGAAATGAAACCTGGTTCCTGGATGATTTGAGAGGTTTTTTGTACGAATCAGCCCTTTTGGCAACTCTCCGAAATTAGAAAACAAGTTACCTTTTAACCTTTTAATGCTATGAGTAGACAGCTCTGGCTGGGTGAAAGTTCAGGAAAATATTGAAACAGGGAGGGGGGTTTGGTATAGCGGTGCAAGCTGAAATTCAGAGGTTTTGTTTCTGACTGTTCAGCCTGTTTGCTCTGTAGGTGTGAACTAATTTATAAGCTCTCAGCCTCTGTTTGCGAAGGTGTTGAAATAGTTGCATTTCACTGAGGTGTTAATTAACGTGTTTACAGAAGGATGTGTCTTCGGAGCAGTAAATGAAGTTCCTAGCAGAGATTTTCTTCGATCTTAATCTTGGGTCCTCTTTCACAGAGCTCTCTCCGAGGCAGGGAACGAAGCTGAATGCTGCGGTGAGCACAGAAAGCAGTTGTGAAGTTCTTGGTAGATAATACCCATCCACTTCTTCCTTTTGAATACAAAAAAAAGCAAATTCCAGGAGGCTTGGGAGCTGTCCACTTGTCTGTGGGTGCAGGCAAGTAATGGCAAGTGCTCAAATTGTTGCAGCATAGAGAACTACTGCTCAAACAAGTCGCCTTAACTGGCTGCTTGTGTGCCCTTTTCCTGTTTTATTTTTGTTCGAGATTAGGGTTTTGGCCACAGAACTCCTTAAAACATTCGGAACTTGCAAACGCAGCCTCAGCATTGTGTCACGTTTGAAATAACTCTGCAAGAGCTGCAAAAGGGCAAGGTGAAATCATCGTGCAGCTCGAGCTGGCAAAACCTTTTGAGGGAACGATACACAGCTGGATAGCCTGGTGTGTAGCTGCTGACTTCTTAGAGTTTTTGTCATTTGATTTAATGAATCGTTGAACCTCCAAACATCATGCAGTTCTTCTGGTTTTCTGAAATAGATAAATGATTCCTACGTGTGATTGAGACGTGAGTTCATTATTCCTAGTTTCCTCCTTATCTGCAAGCAGGCAACTCAAAGAGGAAGTCCATTATGAGAGTGATAGCTTCGAATAAAAAAAAAAATATCAACGCTCCCCCATTCTATAGTCTCTCAGTATAAATAAACAGCGTTTCCTTTGAAGTTAAAAGAGGTTCCTGGTAGTTCTTGTCACCCTTTTGAGATGTTTTGAGTTTCAGAGAACTGTATATTTGATCCTTGGTGGAGAAAATTTTGCTCTGAAGCTTTATCCATGTGCTGCTAAGTTAAGGGTGTCTGTAGCTTAGGGGTCACCACAGATACTGGGACTCCAGTTTGAGAGAAAATCCCCAGTTCAATGCCCCTTAATGGGGTTTGAATAGAAAGAAAATAAGGAACTTGAGTTATCTGAATTTATTAACTGTTTTCATTCAGTTATAAGGTTGTTGAAAGCAGATTATTAGAAAAAATAATAAACACACAATACAATACGGTAACTTGTTTATTTTTATACGATTCAGCTTAAAGAAATGAAAAATTTTGTGGTATCTCTTCAAATTTCCATTTCCAGTTGTATGATTTGTCAGAAAAATAAGCAAAGAAATACCTGGAACCGAGAGCCAGCATGATGTAGCCTCTGTAAAATTTGTTTCCTCCCAACAAAAAGTGACCTGGGTATTTTGGATGGTGCAGCATGTCACCCAGTCAGCCTTTTCATTCATCAAGTCATGCTGAACTCAGCTTTGAAGACATCCTAGTATTCTCTCAGCCTCGGTAATAAGTTTTATGGCATTTTGTATACCTAAAAAATATTTCTCCCAAGCTTTTGGGTTTCTTTTGATAGGAGCAAATTTAGGAAGGGTTTTTTTCCTGGGGGCTGACGTTGTAATAATCAGCAGCTCTTCCCTGCTTTGCTTGGGACAGGCGTGGGTAGCTGAGCCCAAAGCATCACAGCTTGGGTGAGGGACTGGGAACTGTTCCTAGCTCGGTCTTGCTCCTGGCGCAGATGAACGTGCAGTGGAACCAGATCACAGCGTAACCTCTGGCCCGATGTAATTATCAGCATTTCCACTGGCCAACTTCCTCCGTAGTGGGCAAAAAGTCAGGTACCTCACAAAACCTAATTAAAAGGTACCTCATGATTTGAAGGAAGAGTGTCATTTAAGCAGTAAGTCGCTTCCTGATGTGAAATGTTAGGGATTCAAAGACTCAAAGCACACCAGAAAAAATAGGAACAGTGAGTTTGTGTAACCTTCACTTTCCAAAACATTTTTATATCACAAGCAGCGTGGCTCGCGTTGGACTGCAATCCAGGAAATTGTGCTTCCCATTTGCTCTTGCCGTTGAACAAATAACTAACATTCACTTTCCTCAAACTCTGACCTAGAGCTTCTCCAGAAGAGTTTATTTTAAGCTATTTACACACCACGATGTAGGTATGAAGCGGCTCGTCCTTGTGTTTTACAGTAACGCATGTTAGTTACAGTGTAATATTCACATTTGTACAATATTAAAGTACCTGAAAGTGCTAAAACCAGAACTGATTTCATTTAATGAAAGCCTGTTCTTCTTGATAAAGACCACTCCAATTCTAATCCTGAGATGAGTGAAGACTTCTGTTTCAGCCACTCCTTTCTGCTAACTTACTGCGCTGTTGTTTTTAAGCCGTTGTTATTTGAAGGAGTAATTAGTTCTGTTTACACATGGTTTTTTAACTGTTAAAAACTGTTAAGTGCACTGCATTTGTGTGTTACATCCCTTTCTTACGGATCCGTTCTTCCTGGCAGGTGGGATAGTGTTTGGCTAGCTGACCATTTCCCAGACTTACAATGACAATTTTAACAGGACAAAGGACGTATTTTTGAGATCTATTTAATATTTTTAGTGTGAAGTGTACTCTGAAAATCACAGGTGGAATGTTCTGGGCAACGCTGCGATGTTTTCACGTTGTCTTCTGGCATATCAAAAAAAATGCTTGCAGCAATAAAAATTAATGCATTATCTGTGTGAAGTGATGTGGCTTTTTCCTGGTGAGTTTAATTTGTTGGTTAGCTGTTCCCAGTTGAGACTTGCTGTAAAACGCATAACCTCAAGTGAAGCTATTAAGTGTTCTTGTAACTCAGTAAACAAAGCCTGTAGATTAATCTTTCCAAATTTTCCCTTTTTTCCTGCAGAGATATTACCTACAGCATTTCCTTGGAAGCTGTGACAACGCTCGTCGTCTTCCTCTCCTGCCAGTTATTTCACAAGGAAATTCTGCGAGAAAGTCTCATCCACAAATACCTGATGCATGGTCGATGGTATGTCGCGTTCTGTGTGCTTCTGGACCAAATAGCAGGAAAAAAAAAGCTTCTGATGGCTTGTTTAAACTGTTTGGACTTGAAAACAGAAGACAGTGGAATATATTTTGATAGTAATTTGTTCTCCTCAGAAAAAGATAGAACGCAAAACCATATGTAAATGCTTTTGGAAGGCCTCAGGTTTAAATCTTACAGTTCTGACTTCAGGAAAAGTGTTTTGGAAGCAATCTTTTTTTTTTTTTGAGAGGAATTTCATTTATTCCCTTAAACAGTTTTTACTTCGCAGGATGGTTTTTGGGTCAGCTGCGGGCCTTTTCCTGTAATATTCTGGTCTAGAGAACCTGAACCTAATGATCCTTCATGTGATACAGATAAATAGCTTCTTGGAAGATGGCAAATAACATGCAAAGTTGAGTTTTAAGCTACAAAGTGAGTAATATCACTTGTTCTGGCGAGTAGGTCTTGTTTAAACACTTCATCGTGGTGATCTTTATCCATTTTGGTCAGGCTACCGTTTGTCCTCTTTTACCTTAAAATCAAATGAGCACCTTTAAACGCAGACAGATTTATAGGAAGTGTTGATGTCGTTTGGCACATGGAAAGTGTAGGTGCTGAGGATCTAGGGCAATGTGAAGAGCTCAAAGGCTACTGGGTGAGGGGAGTTGGAGATCATCCTAACACAGCCCTGCTCTGTTCACCTCCCAATTAAATGGGAATAGGAGCCAACTGTGTGTTTCTTCAGGAATATTTATTTAAAATACTGAAGACTTATTTAAATCCAATCAATTTCATGTTCATTTGTCAGAGTCACTGGGATGAGGATCTGTGTTTCGTTAATCCGTGCGAATTCACCCCAGCCACACAAAGCCACATATTGGGGGGGGTGCAGGAATTCTGTTGTTACCTGTTCTATAAAACCAAAGCATGGAAGGAAAACTAAATGAATATAGTTGTTTGTTTTTTTTTCCCTTGCATTGATACTTTTACAGTTGTCTTGGGGTAGAAGAATAGAATAGTTCCACAAGTTGACTTAAAAGTAGTGTTGAAAACAAAATATTTCTGCAACCATGCTCCTGAAGGTGCTCCTACAGCGTCCTGCTTAAGTCAGTGCATGGTCAAAACCCAAGAGTGCTATGCACCTTGCCTGCTTTTCATGGTGTAGTTGATTAGACTTGACTCCCAGGTGAGATAATGAGCATCTGTTATCCCTCAAATAATCAATGGGACTTTTAAAAAGAGTCGAGGTCGAAGCACATCCTCCTTCCAGTGAACAAAAGCGCATAGTCGAGCCAAATTTTGCAACTTGTGAGTCAACCTGAGCTGCCTCTTCTTTTTCCTTGCAGTCTCCCGTATACCAGCAGACTTGTGAAAACTCTGCTCTACAATTTCATTAGACAAGAAAGAAGCCCTCCTCCGGGGACCCACGTCTTTCAGCAGCAAACAGATGGAGGAGGACTGCTGTACGGAATTGCATCCGGGGTGGCAAGTGAGTCTTTTAGCTTCTCTAAACCATTCGTCAGACCTTAGGAAGCGGTGCCCCATTTGACAAAGCACGTTTCACGTTATTTAAAACGTTGGAATAAATATTCCTTAAAAGGTCTGTTGTTCAAGAGCTATATGCACTTTCAGAGAATGTGCATATGTTATTCTTTGCTGTTACTGTATGGATATGGCATCCTGCTCTTGATCTCTTGATCAGGACTTGATCAAGGTCTCTTGAGCAGGAGATTTGGACTAGATGGCCTGAAGAGTCTCCTTCCAAACTCAAGGCTTCTGTGATAAAAGAGAGTAGACTAGAGATCAATTTTTTTTTTAACATATTATGGTGTATGCCTTTCCTGGTAGGTTGACTAATGTTTTTCCTGAATATTATGAATAGTTTGTGATCTTCTGTGGTTGGTCTGTTTGTTACAGATCTCTCAGATCTGAATTCTTCAGATCTTCTGTCTGAAGAATACAAAAGACTTAATGACATATCGTTAAGAAAAAGGGTTTCACTATTTTTTACACTATATACTGCATTTTGATTGGTGGTTGCTCTCTTCCCCATACCAGATGCGTGCTTTTTTTAGCTGGGTATCGCATGTAAAAATTCTCCCTAAACTATTTTATTTATAATAAAAACAAAATACAATATCTTACGAACAGTAATAGTATCTACCACTTTCCCTTATTTGATAAATCTAAGTAATACTTTGCAAGTCAGTTGTTGTTATAACATATCCTATTTATTTGGATCTTGTGTGAAATCCAGCCACTGGAAGCATCCCTAGGGAATATTAAAGTTCGTGCCGCGTGTGGCCTGCCAAAAAATACTTCTGCAGGCTGTGACAGTGCGTGTGGATCTCCTCCTGGAGGCAGTAAAAGAGCATGTCTCTGTGATGTAGTGCCGTGTATCCTAAACACATTCCTGCTTCTGTGTAAGGTGAGGTTACGTGGAGCCCGGTGCATTCGCAGGAACACACTCATCTTCTTTCTGGCTTCTAGTTTATATGCTTGGGGCAGACCACTGCAGTGTTTGGGTTATGCCCAGAAGGGAAATGTGTCAGAAAACAGTTGTTTGGTTTGCTGTTTATTTAGACAGAGAAGAGAAAGCAATTAAATTGTTCCTTACAACGTGTTTTTTTTTTCATTTTGGAAGTCCCAGCAGGTACGTGCTTTTCCTTCTTGTCAGTTGCTGGAGAAAATTGCTTTCAAAATGTTTTCCAAAGCAGATTTCATTCTGCGGTTTGTGCTTCAGCTTGTGACTGTAGAGTGGTTTTCACGGCGGATTTCGTTGCTACCTGCACCACATGTTTTCATTCATCTTGTTTCTAGTCGTGCCTGAGTATATTTCTGCCTTAGTGCGAAGAGCTTTTTTCCCTCTTCACTTGCTTAACCTGTGAAGTCCATCCCAACTGTCACCGCCTTCCCTTCCCTCACAGCTCGTCTGATAACATATCCCCACATGACTTTTTACTTCTTTCACATCGACTTTGCATTTCTTAATGCAAATTCTCAAGGTTTCTGCCTACGTATGTTCTTGTCTCTTCCTACATTTCCACCCCCCTTTTGCTCCTTCTTGAACCATTCTCTTAACAACTCCCTTGGCACACTCCCACACTTATTTTTGTTGCTTCTTTCAGGAGTAGTTGAAGTGCCATCATTTCTCCTGGTGAATTAAGTATCTTCATACGAAGCTTTAGGTAAAAGAGCTTTTGTAAAGAGCTTTCTAATAACCCATCCAGGAAAGGGGAAAAAATAAATGCCATCTCCTGTTGGAAAATTGGAATAGTCCTTCTCTTTGTGTGCACATGGTTAGTTAATATTCTTTGCCTGCATAAAATGCTGGACTGTAGATGAAACTTAAACACACTAAGATGGGTAGAGTAAATGGCATATTTTTATCCATATTTATTTTTATATTTATCCATATTTATTTTAATATCCATATTTATTTTTATCCATGTTTTTATTTTATTGGAATTAAGCCCTTTGTCATCTTTCTTAAAGCTTCAGGTACACGTGCAATAGAGATTTTGAAAACAGCAACACAAATTGATATATAAAAAAAAAAGTGAGATTTGAGCAGATGTGGAAAAACTTCCAGAAGTGATTTCTGTATCATTTTATTTTGGTATAGTTCTGTAAGCTTTTGTGATTTTACAGGATACGTACTGAAAGAAGGAAAGAACGGAAAACTTGCTTTTATGTCTTTTAAATACTACATAATTCTTAAAGTAAGTCTAATGAAATAATCCATCATTTATTTAGGATGAAAAGAGGCAGGAGCCTGTTTTTTACAACCTTGACCTTTCATATGAAATTTTGAGGCCTAAGTTAATCACTGTACTTGTTAATTTGGAATTATATAACTTGATACCACAGTTACCTACCTTCTTTTGTATTTTTTTGTGCATATTTTGTAGTCTCTTGCACAGCAGCAGTAGGTCTGCAGGCTTTTATAAGCGCTGTATTTCAAGCCCCCCCCTTCCTTTCCTTCCTCGTGATCCTGCAGGAGTGATAACTACACACAACACGAGCAGAAGTTTACCCTTTCCCACGGTTAACCTTGTCCTGCTTCTCATCCTTTGCAGCCTGTTTCTTTTCCTCTCATGAACCTCCTTAACCCTGAAACCGTGCAGCCAACATCCTCACACCGATTTCTTCTCCTTCGTTTGACCTCTGACTGCATGCAAGTTGCCTGTGTGCTGCAAGTTCCTTTCTCTGCCTTGTATATAAAGCACCTTGATGAGAATTGTGTTGCCAATTATGCCATCATCCCATACACAGCTGCAGGTTTGGAGTGAGGGGGGGGATGATATTTTAGTTTTCTAACTTCATAAAGGACCTTTTTCAATGCAGTATCTTTGGCATTGAGTCAACTGTGTTTTTAAATCTATGACAGGAAGATGTTAGTGCTACTCAGGACTATCAAAAAATAAATGTAAATGGTTTAATTTGGAATAGTTGATCCAGTTTATGTTTTGCTGTTAAAAAGATAACTCCACCTTAACGCATCTTGAAGTACTTAGGAGTTACTGCAGTGGTAGCTTCTCGTTGCCTTAGTGTGTGTTCAGATAATTTTAATTGTGATGGGTACCAAGGTTTCTTCTCTTTCTGCTGGCATTCTCATTAACAGGAACACTTGCATGGTTATCTTTATAAGAAAACTGCTTGTTCCCATCTAGTGTTTAATGTCAATGAAAACGTAGATCTAAGACTTCTGTCCCACTTCTGTTCATCTTTCTTTTTGCTTACGGTCCATACCAGCAGCATCCTCTTGTCACTGTAATCATGGCTTTTTGATTCAGCCAGTACGTGAAGATTTAGATAGGGTCCCAATCTTCAAATTTCTCTTAGTTTCTGTGAGGACGTGTCTGAAATGCAGCAAAACATGTGCCTGCAGCTCAAGTATGCTTTCTTTGAAATTTAGAAGTTGGGTGTTAATACTAATGCAGCTGGGGGAGGTTCAGTCTGCAAGAGCTGCCCAGGAAGCCAGATTTTAGGGCAGCTTCATCCTGAGCAATATCTGTGCTGTGGGGACCAGGTGAGCAGATCTGAAGTAAGGCCAAACGTTGCAGACAAAATTTGTCTTCTGTGTTAATTGTAGTAGCACAGAAAAACATTGCCTCAGGCATAAATCTGTTCTGAGATGTCTTCTGCAGGGATTTCTTCACTGTCAAGCTCTAGCATAGTTCCTTTGACACACACTGGTGTGTTTTTGGTGTGTTTTTGTTTCTTTTTAGTTTATCTTTGTGGTTTAGAATGCTGTGAGTATACGACAGTTACACAGCAGTAGCACTTCTGGTAGCATGGCTAGGCCCCAGGTCCAGCAAACGTTTGGGGCTTACAATCACAAGGATCTGCAACCAGAAGAATCGTAATATAATTATTTATGAAGTTGTTGCTCTGTCTTGTAAACCTCACCAAGATGTTTTTGGTAGTAAATCACTAGTTAGAAGCAGCTGGGCAGGTGGCATAGACTTTGCTATGAGACCCCCCCACACAAACTCTTTCTGTAAACGTTGATGGCAACGATAGCAAAGCATTTCTTTTAAGGAAGAGCAATTTACACTGTACTGTCCTGGACCTGGTTGTTCACGGAAATCTTCCACTGACTCCAGTGAGCCCAGTTCCACTCCTGCAGGGAGCAAACGGTAGGATGGTTTCCTTCATTTCCTCTCAGGGAAACGCTGCTGGGGACCCTTACAGCAGTGACAACATATTTTGCAGCTAAACATTCTCAAAGCTTCTGATTTTATTCTTTAAGTCCTCTCAATATCCTCTGTCATACCTACCTGAAGCTGTTTTGTGGTGCGCCGAGGGCACTGCCCATGGTGCTGCCTCTTTTCTCTTGTGAATCCCTCTTTTTCTCGCCGTGAATCCTTTTTGTCTCATCCTACACGTAGGTTGTAAGCTGTTGAGGAGAGAGACCATCCTTCAGCATGTACAGTACGTAGCATAACGAGGTTGTGGTTCGTGACTGGAGCTTCTGATTTCTGTGGTAATACAGATCATAATTGCAACCATATGTCCCAGCTTGTTTACTGAGAGTTCTGCAGCGAGTTTCATGAGGTGTGTTGGTGATTTATCTGCCTGACATTTATTCTGATATGCCAAAACCTTGAACAGCTTCAAATAACCCATTATAAAAGAGAAGTTGTTTTTCTTAAGCCTATCACTAATAAACAAATAAATCAAAACCCAAGTCCCCTATTGGCTCAAAAAAATATTTTTCTTTATTTTTTTAGCAGAAATTGCTTGTTAAAGGAAAAATATATATATACATCTTGCAAACATTAAGGCAAGTGTGAAAGAATTTTATATTGCTGAAAAAAATTGAGGCTTTGCAAACTTTTTCTAGCTCTAAGGGAATTACAGAAATTGAAACTGAGAACTGCAGAATTAATCATTACAAAACGTCACCTAAAATTTTGTTTTTTCGAAAAGAAAAACACTGTTACGCTTTCAAGCTTGATCTTTCCTGAAATCCTCTACGTTTCAACTCAGGGATGGCGAGGAAGCTGTTTTGACCTCTTCACTTTTGAACCAGTGTCACCGAGGGTATGGTTCTCCTCTAAAACGTGTCTTAGCAGTAAATCTCAAAATGTTTTGACACAATTAACACCATTATTTCTGCTTCAATTTTGAGCATCCTGCAGTTGATAAAGTGGGTTGACCGTGCTGTTTACGAGGCTAAAATATGGGAATCAAATGTCAAGTTTGCTGGCTCGGGAGCTTCCAACAGGCCACTATTTCTGAATTTATACTTCTCATGATTTTATACTCGGTAGCCAATTATTGGCAGGTCCTTTGGAGGGGTTTTAAAGTGAGTGGACAGGAGAAACTTTAGGTCAGGGTGTGGAATGCTGATGAAGTACAACAAATGATTTATTTATTTTTTATTGACCTGTGTCCAAATTTGGTTTGTGGGGTCCCCGAGTGGATTAACTTCATCAGAAGCCGCATTTGTTATTAAATTATGTGTTGAAGTGGTTTCTCTTCGTTCTCCTGCCAAGTGTCTGCAACACCTTTTTGGGATTGGAGCGTCCAGCCACCAGCTTGTTCACATAAATCATAGCAAGGGAGCTGCTTTGCCTTCAGGCTGGTGTGTAGACTTCTCCTTCAACACTTCTGGGGTCTGGGGGGAGCTGCTGCCCATGGAGGACCATGGTTCTCCACTTCCTATCTACCAAACTTCTCATCCACTCTCCAGGGATGTCCCGTTTCTTCTTAGGTCAGGGATTCTGGAATTTCATCAACCTGGATGGAGCTCACAGTGTGATTTCTCTGGCATCTTGGGGGTATGTATTTAAAAGCGCATATTTACAGCGTCGCATACATGGGTTGAAGTGTTTGTTTCTGCTTTAGAGGGTTGATTTCCTGGAAAACTTCATTTCAATAGCTGTCGTTTCTAATGAACGCTTCCAACGGTGAGGGGAAAGTGTTCTCCTTTACCTTTGAGCATAAAAAGCTTGGAAATCGTCCCATCTTTCTTTTCTTTCTCCAGATTAGAGCTGTACCTCCTTGTTTGCGTAGGCCCGTGGAGGAGCTGAGTTGTGTAAAGAATGATCTAAGATTTAATGAGACCTTTCACTAAAATCTTTGTCTCGAACCAACCGAGACAAACCCTTAATACGATTATAAGGTAGTTATTTTTTACTTAATGTTCTAGAAGAGCCCGTGGTAATTAAATGTGTTCTGCCAAACTGTAGTTTCCAACACAAGTATAAGATTTTTACATAACCTGATAAATGGCTATTTTTCCTTTTGAACAAGCCATCAAAAACATTTTCCTTCATTCTGAGAAAGCCTTCCCAGCCAAATTAGAGCAAAGCCAAACAGATCATATGCTTAGCAGCGTATTAGAAGAAACTTTTTGAACAGTTGCAGATTTAAATGTTTATTTCCTTCCCCTGAAGCCAGTAACTGTTGTTGTTGAATAGATTTGGAACTTCTCTTTTCTGATTGAACTTTTAAGCTCTTGGTATGTGGTAGTTGTAGTATATAGCAGGGAACATTATTTTTCATGACAGTTGGGTTTGTCAATTTGTTCTCTTTCGTGGCGTTTTCCAGAGTGACTCACTTTGGGGAAAGAAAAATACTATTAAGAAGAAAAGAATGTGGCACCTAGGAGTATGATGAAAAGAATGGATTTCCATTATTGAAACATAAACTTCTGCACGACGTGGAAATTCAATTATTATCCGTGTAGGAAAGTGTGAAGTTTTACTTCTCAATAACTTGATTTTTTTTTATATGGATTTAGAATTTGCTCCAAGTCCAGAGCTGTGACCTGCCAACCTGTGTTGGTCGATGTCCGGCTGATAACTGCCTGCGACGGCCGTAAGTGTCACAGGTTGGGGACGTGGCTTAGACAGAAGTGACTGGCTCCTTCGGTGTGCAGCAGGTTGCAGCTGCAGTGGTACAGACAGAGAAGCCATCTTCACCCACCTGTGTAGCTTTATTTTGTTTTAAAACAAGAAATGTGTTGATCCAGTGGGTGGCATCCTCCCACATCAGGGGAGTTGGAAGGGGATGGTCTTTAAGGTCCCTTCTAACCCAAACCTTTCTCTGATGATTTTACTGGGAGCAGCGTGGAGACCTTGAAATGTAAATTCCATTTATCAGCTCTGAATTGCTGTTGTGGATGTGAAAACGTCGCTGATACGAACACGATGAAGTTAATATTGAAGTTGTTACTGGTAAACAAACTCTCCTTGCTGGAGTAGCATTAGAGGCTTGTGCACACAAAATGCGGAGCGACTTGGTCCAACAAGTTCTTGCATGTTATTGTTCAGCGTTTCAGGTAAATGTTTTCATGTTTGACCTTTCTAGATAAGCCCCTGCATAGTATTCCTTCCTTTGTGCCAATCATTGCCGTTCTGTGATCTTTCCTTACTCATTTTGGAAGGTTTTTGTGAGGTTTAGAATCGGCTGTTACTGTAGGACTGCTGCAATTCAAAGGACAGATTTTTATTTTATTTTTTTTTACTCGGCAGAGATCCAAACCTCGTCTTCCTGTTGCGGATATTAATAATGACAGAGTTGAGACCCTGTCACTCCCCTGAATCGTGTAGGTAATAAATTTAGAAACCAGATTTCATAAGAGAGTTGTGGTCAGGAAAAGGACAAGGTTTTTTGTCTAAATGAAAAATTTGAGAATGAGCATCGCCCTGGAATAATTCCTAATAATTGTTAAGACTAAATTTCTTGCCGCTTCTCTGAATATTTTGGAGTGTTTGTTTCAGTATTATGAGGATCTGTAACTGATAATTATGCAGACACAGAATCCCAAAATGAATGAGCAGAGAATTTTTACTTTTGTAGTGGTCTTAGCTCAAAGAAAACCACATTAATTAGTTAATCCAGTGAGTGAGATGGTTTTATGCTGCAGTTAAGTCAGTTTGAGTTAAATCCATTTATTTTTGCCATGAATATAAACGGGTATAAGCATATAAATGGGTAAGCATAGAAGCTACGCAGTTCTTACCCTAAAGAGAACATACCCTCAAGATTGTCATTAATCCTAGATGACAATGGCAAATTCTAGGATGTGTCACATATAACCCTTCCTAGCACTCTTCTTGGCAAAGGGCATGTATTTACGGCTTCAAAATTAGCTATGGTGTTGATCTGGGTTGTGGTTACCCACAGAGAATTGCTCCTGCAGCATCCCAGTAGCTTCAGTGGAAACCTTGTGAGGTCAGTCCCTCAACTTTTCGACTCCTGTGCTTTGGCGAAGGTGCTGAGTGCTCGTAGGGAGGAAATTAAATATGAGGAGGATGGATCTTTATCATGTTTTATAATTTTTAGCGTTGGAAGAAATAGAGATGTTTCATTTTTCGTAGTGTAGCAGGTAGAGCACTTCTTAAATAAATAAATAAAACCAACCCCCGCCTTGCTACAGCCTCCTTTAAGGCTACTTCAAGTACCTTTGGAAAACTTCTTGCTATTTAGATGCTTAAATAATAGTCTGAAGAACTGTTTCTGTAGTCACTGGTGAACGTGATTCTATTTTCAAAGCAAAATTTTTGGGACTCTGTTGGATTTCTGTAGTGCAAGATCAAGCAAGGTAGTATGATGATGTGCCTGACAAATCACCCCTACAGGAAACTTTTTAGAATTTTAGAAGTTTTAAAGCATAAATGCTATAAAAAACATGGTTGGAAAATAGAATAGTAATTGATAGTATAAGTTTGTTGGGCCAGGATATTCTTCTGGCGATGGGATGGAAGCAAAACCACTCCTGATCCTGCTGAATTGCAGACTGCTTTTCCATTTCACAACACGCAGAGCCAAGGCATGGAGAGGTAGAGTTTCATCCGAGCATGCGTGTGGCTGACTTCAGAGCTTTTCAAGGTACTCGTCCACAAACTTATCCCAAAGTCATTCCTTTGCTGAGCAGTCTGACAGAAGGAATCGGATTAATCTCATCAGAAAGCTATCAAGATGACTCTTGTTCAAATTATTTTGCTGTGACCAAGAAGGGGAGTGGAGGCCAAGCCTTCTTTCATTGACATCTTCAGGCAAAAAAGCATCAGTCTCATAAGGTCTCTCCCAAACAGCATCCGGAGTATCTCCTCCCAAAACAAAGTCTTAACATCACACTGCAACTGCTAGGGGCAGGCCTGGTATTTCAATTAATCCGAATAATACTTTCATGGTTGAGTGGTATTTGCCAAAAGTCTTAAACATAACCTTTGTTGCAGAGAAAAGCTTGAAATTAGGAAACTTTTTTTTTTTTTTTTCCCCTCCTTGAGTTTCTCTCTTCTAATTTCCTGTTTGGGGATAGTTTGTGCTGTCATTTCTCTTAAACATGAAATTGGGGATTTGTAGTATAACGTAGTCTTCGGGGTCTTGTTTGTTGCTTCTAGGTGGGAGCAGCCTGGGCGATGGACAGAAGCTCTAAAGCCTTTGATTTTTTGTGACGGTTATTCTTGGCCAGGAATGACACGTAACCTCCATCAGGGAACTGCTTGTGATGAAAAGGGTTTGTGCAGTTGAAAGCACAGCATTTTACATTTTTGTCCTGTAAGTTGTCCTGAAATAGTCTTAGCATGGATGGAAAACGTGCCTGTTAGCCACGATCCTATAATTTCCCAACATTCTTCTTAATTTTTCTGTAAACTTGTAACTTGCGATGACTTCTGACACCACTTGTTGCTGTTGCAACTCTTGCGTTGGTCACAAAACTTCACTAATCAATTCTGGAGTTTTGTCTTTTCGAGCTTTTTCTTCCGCTATCTGGAGCTCTAACCCACTGAAGCCTTGCCAAAGCTGTCCCGTTGCCCAAACAAACAACTTCCAGCTTCTGTAGCAGTCACAAAAGAGAAGTCCTGGTGACAGCACTTGGTGCAACTGAGTGATTTAATTGCAGCATTCTTAAACGAACAAAGGCGGGGGAAATTACTGCGCTCTGCTGGCCTGCGTGCCTTTGCCATTTATGCTAATGCTATTTCATGAATTGAAAATTATGTTTAACGTGGGCACTTCTGGGACCGGGTAAGTTTGCTAAATAAGTACAGCGAGCGATACGAGCGAAACGAGTGGTAGGCTGTAAGCCTCGTGTCTCTTCTGCTTTTTTCTCTTCTGTTTCTGCATTCTTGTCAACTTGCAAGACCCCCTCAGAAGGGAGAATTTAGGTAAAAACTTATTTTGAACAATACGTAGAGAATTAAAATCTATTTAGTAATTTCTAGATCGGTCTAAAATGTGTTTAAACACGGTCCCATGTAGTTTATCGAGTTAGGTTCATGCTTTGTCACACCATTTGTACCTACCGGTGGATTTTTCTTCTTGCTAAATAGAAAATGTTTCTCTTTTGCCATTTGGCTCCGTCGTATTTTCACTGGAAGAAGAAGAAAAAAATCTCGTGTGCTTTTGCAGTTTGTGTATTGGAAAATAACGTGTTCTCAATCAGCGCTGGTGTTTCTCTTCCTGTCTTTTTAACAGCATCTTTTTTCCTCTGTTTTTTTGAACACCTCTGTCCTGTCCCTCCACATCACTCCCTAAAACTCAGGGCATGCCCGGATATTTTAGGTCGTTTCAGCACCTTAAAGAGCCAGCGTATTTGCAACTTGTAGTAGTCCATCCATAAAGCATACGTATGAACTGTGTAAAACTTTGCTTTGGCACGTACTTACAGCTCTGCAGTTCATTAATTTTAAAGGAAATTTGCACCGTGGCTTGGCACGGGGCTTGAAAGAAGCACGAGGCAAGTCCTAAAGATGGAAAACCTGCAACACTTGTAATTATTGCACCTTATGTACAAAGTTAATTCTTTTGTTGTTCAGCACTGACATTTTCGTTGTCGCTTCCTCCTCCTTAGGAGGCAGGACTTGAAAAAGAAGTACTGCCTGTAGAAATGACAATTTCGAGTGCTGCCTGCTTGGTGCTAGCCATAATTCCTTCTGAAGTGTGGTGTCCATTATGGAAATTGTCATTGTGTCCTTGCTCAAGCGTAGGAAGGGATTTTATAAGCTGCCAAAATGCCAAATGCTTTCAACTTGGATCGAATGTGGTCCACTACCCGTAAATTATCATCAGGCCTGCACGTGGGTGTCTTAGCATGAAGCTCCTGTGTCTGTGGGAGAAGCGTAGGAGTTAATAAGGGCTTGGGGTGTAGTTGATATAGCGCATGTTTTTCTCTAAAATACATTCAGAACAAGTGTTTTCGAGTCTTTTAATCCCCATCTTCCTTTAAGATGTTAACACCATGTTTGGTTAAAGGAATATTAATGAAGCACTTCAGTGTTTTGCTTCTTTTTTCTCTTCTGGGCTTGTACCAAGTGGGGATTTAAAAACTAGCTGATGACGCCCATGGACTCTGCTTGAGTCTATAAGGCATCTTTATGCAACTTGGTGCTGATTTAAGTTTGTTTTGGGGTTGTTGTTTTTTTCTTTTCCCCCTCCCCTCGCACAGGAACAGAAAGTGGGAAGAAATGCCCAAAAGGAAGGGAAGGGGCTGCCCGTTTTGGTGGAAGTTAGGTTAAAATCTCCATTGACATGCACCCTCTATCAGTGGGAAGCTGGTGGTTTTGTTTTTTAGGAAGAGAACCAGATCATGACCTGGAGTGGAGATTTTCCTTGTCGGAAAAAGAAGCGGAAATCGAATTGCAGGAGGTTTTAGGAGAGTTTACCCGTGGCTGGAAGGAAAATCCAGATCAAATTCATCTTGCCAAGAACGGGAGGTATTTTAGGCACTGCAGGAATTGATGGCTGGATGGTTGATACCTCCTAGTTTTGTATGCATTTATTCATGTAATAGAAAAACTATTTTATATGAAGAAACAAAATATATAAATAAATTTATACATCCTGGTGTGGATCAACCTACCTACCTGACACGAAAATATCCCATACCTGATTTGCGTTGGCCCAGGATCTTGTTTTTACTTCCTGACGAACTAATCGGGAAATTGGGCCGTTTACAGCTTGTTGATATTTGTTCTTTGGTCCAGCTTCGGAAATTGCTTACAAAGCTAAGGTTGTTCCCCAAAATATTATTTCACTCACTGCTTCCACGGGAAACTTTTCATTCTGAATGGGTTTGGGAAAGCTGGTGAAATTTTTCTTCTTCTCAAGCACCTTGCTGGCCTGGCTGGGTTTGAGCTGATTAATGGATATTGTCCAGTGCCCTAACCAGGAGCAAAGAGAATATATTCAGGCCAAGGACAGATAGAGGTAAATGCCCTTATTAAGTAGAAAATTCTCATTTTTACAGATAGGGGAAATAGAGGAAATAACAGGCTTGCAGCTTGACTACAATTATACAATGAGTTGACATGACAACTCAGAATGAAATTCCACTGTCCTGATCTTTATCCTCATGATTTAACTGCTGGAGCCTTGCTTCAAGGTTAATAAAACACACTGCTCGCGTGTGATAACTTGTGGAAGAGCCTCGCTTAAACTGTTTCAGGTGGTTTTAGAAGATGTAGACAGAGCGTATGCATGTCTCTTTTTGCCTAGTCTAGGGCTCCATAACCAGATCCGCTCTCCTAATTCACCCTGACAGCTCCCTGGGCTGCAGCTGGCTGGGGGCAGCGAGCGGACGTACCCAGCAGCTTGGTGACAGCATCAGATTGTGATTTTGGGTTGGGATAACAGAAATGCTTTCACAAAAAATATCTAAAAATACTCAAATTGAACTACTCCACAGTAGTTCAATGTTGCAGCTCGAGCCAGCCTTTTAATCACAGAATCACAGAATTTCTAGGTTGGAAGAGACCTCAAGATCATCGAGTCCAACCTCTGACCTAACGCTAACAGTCTTCCACTAAACCATATCCCTGAGCTCTATATCTAAACGTCTTTTAAAGACCTCCAGGGATGGTGACTCTTCTAATGCCCAGGTTAGTCTTGTGCAGAATGAGTTACAGCATATTTTAAATTATAATTTCCCTTTCTCAAACATGGGCATAGACCAATCTTGAATACCAACATAGCTGCAGGTCGATCTCAGTCTTCCCTAATCGTGCTCCCAGAGACAGAATGCCCTGTGGTTTATGGGTTGGCACTACTATGAAACCTCTACGAGCAGGAGAAGCCTAAAGAAATTTTTCTGGTAAAAATTTTTGGGTGCCAAAGACAAAATTTTCTGGAACTCGCCATGCATACTAGAAACAAAATAGAGCACCTTGAAATGTGGCTCCTCACGCTGGGGCAAATGGAGATCTTTCATCTCTTTCATGCTGTGGAGTAGTTTAACACATAAAATATAAAACTTTTTAGTATGTTGAATGTAATTGTAGTCTTTTATAGGATATATGAAGATGTGTGCTAACATTCAGCTAATTTAAATGTGAACTTCCCATTTTTTTAATGGAGAAAAAAAACCATACAAACAGGGTTAATGCTTTTTTCTCCCCTGATAGTGCTGTATTTTTGTAGTTAGAGGATTTGATGCATCAAAGCCTTTCCCAGCACCGTTCCCTTTGCACTGGCCGTCTCCTCGAAAGACAAGTGACTTGGTAATAGACGCAGAAGAGGACTCTGAGTAGGGCATCACGCGTTGCAGCTCCATTTTCTTGGTTTGCATCCAACCCTGGTGTCTGATGACAAAAACTTGTTACTCTCTGATGCCTCTGGCCTTGATTTCAGGGCAGGGCACCGAGCCCAAGGGCAGGTGCTAACATAAAACAGCTCATTAATGTTGTCAGTGATCTGAATGCCCTTATTTTAAGGGTGAGCAGAGAGGCGGGATTCTTCCAAGTGAGGTGCCGTTTTCTGCTCATCCAGATACTGAAAAATTTTGCCCTGGTTTACCTTGATTTAGGGACAGGACTTAATTCTATGTAGCACTTTCTGTAGTGAAATCCAATCTTCAATTGCTCTTTTTTCAATCTTTTCCCAAACTTCGATTGTTTGTGATGAAACTTTTCACGCCGCCTATCTTCCCTAGGCTGATTTTTATTTTATTTCATGTTTTTGGCCCCACTTTGATTGAAAACAGTTTCTTCTGCTTTTGAGAATGAGGTTAGGGAAAAATGTTGTTTAACCAACGCTGGATTCTTACAGCTGTTTTATTGAGGAGCTTGAGTCTTCATGCCTTGGAACGGGCTCTTGAGATTTGGGAGGGGGGCTAGGGGAGAGAAACCATGGACAAAGATGTGCCATTTGCAATCCCTGTTAAAATGTTAAAACTTACTAAATCTGGCCAAGCTGCAAGGTTCTGAAACTTGCTCTTTGCATACATAAAGCAAAAACCTGCTTAAAAACTGGCAGCAAAGTTGGTCTGAATGCAATTTTCATGCCGCTTGGGTTAATTTTTGAAAGAAGTGCCTAAAATTACACCATGTCCATTATTTAATATGTAATTTATATATTAATATGTATAATTGATCCAAGAAACACACGGATCCATGAAATAACAATTGTCAGTCCAAAGGAAAGTTCGAGTCTTCTTATTTATGGTTATATCATCTGATACAAAAAAAAAATGATGCCTCTAAATGCTACTATGATCTTCATAAACAGCAGAAGTGAACTGAAGTGCAGCATGGATGTCAGTTAGAAGGGGTAGGAGTTGCTTATAAACTGCTCTGTTCATGCACATTCTTCTCCAGAATGTGTTTTTTTTTTTTTTTTAAAAAAAAAGGCATTTAAGCATATGCTACAAATGTGTATTTGTAAATTAGTCCTACTTCAGGCTTCATTAATATATAAACATACACTGTACGCTATGTTGTATTTATAATATTTAAATATGTATATATTAAAACTATAAAATATATTTAATGTAGCTATTACCAAAAAAATATATATATTAACGTTTGGCCTTTTAGCTGTGAACAGGAATTGATGCTGGTAGTTCTCTTCTGGAGTCTGTCAAATCTCCCTGTCGGTAGGTGGACTTCCAAAAATTTCCTTCTGCCTCAGAAAGAGGTTAATCAAGGTGTGAATCCATTTGTGATAACGAGTACCTGCAGTTCCACGAGTGCACAGCAAACCAAAAATAATTTGAGGACAAGGTAAATTCAGAGTGTATTCTGCAAGAAGCTAGGAGCTATTTTAAGGCTTTTGGCTGCAGCTCTCCTGTAAATAGCAATCAAACTTCCAGAAATGTCTGGCAGTCAACAGCTCCAGTTGTTCTTAGGGCTCATACTTCGTTATACCAAGATCAGGACTCGAGCATTCCTGATTTCTCCTGCATTGCAGAAGTGGGAGATAATTTCTCCTGGAGAGACCTGAGTAGGGTTTATGGAGCACTTTTGGACACCAGACCCTTCCAAGACTTGTCATCTTTTCATTTTCTGGAGTGTTTTTAAGTTTTCTTGTGAATTTAAAACACCTCCTCTTCAAGCAGGTAGACGTCCTAAAAACATTGACTGGAATATCCCTGAATCATCCAATGATCTTATGCTTTGGGAAATTTCATTTCTACTCAACTTCTAAAACTTTGGCCTTTTCCATCCTCTTCATCTGGTTTCTTTGAGGTATCAGTTTGGTCATCATAGTGTTGTTTTTTTTTCTTTCAGTGGACTAGCTTGATGGTTTCGTTGTCAAAATCCCTGCTGCAAATCAACCCTGCTCTCCTTTTGCCAGGATATTATTTGAGCGTTTTCCCATGTTTGTTTCTGTCCTCGGTTTTGTCTGGTAATGTTGACAGAAAATGTTACTGATTTGCCAGTGGGATCGCATACGCTCACAGCGCTCCCTCCTCTTCTGACCGAGCCACCACAACAACCAAGTACCAGGACAGTACGCTGGGCCAAAGCCAAAGCAGATTTCTATTTAAAGTCAAATAATAAATAAAATCACCCAACAACTCCTTTTCAACATCTCTTCTGCGAGCTTGTTGTTGGCTTGAGGTTTGCTGTTCCAAGGCTGAGAGCTGATTGAGTCAGACAGTTGTAAAATTGAATCCGACTCGGGGTTGATTGCAGTTTTTTCCCACATTTCTCATGTGTTTTCCTCTCTCTCAGCCTCTTCTAACTTGAGTTCGGTTTCCCAGGTTTCAAATAGTCACAACACTGTGGTGTGTTCTTACATAATGCCATAAAACCTTGATGTTTTTGTATTTTGGTCACGTTTGCAGCTTCAGGAATACAGGACAGTCTTCAAAGTCGCAGCAGAAATATCCTTCCATCAGAAATTGTATTGCCTGTGCCTGGAGGAGTTGAAATAGCAGCTTCCAGCAACGGGCCAAGGAGATGTGCAGTGCATTAAGCAGTGGCTCTGATGATCCCGTCTGTCCTGGAAGTTTTTCATTCTGTTACTGCCGTAAAACAAGCAGAACTCCAAAGAAATTCAAGTCCTGTGACTCCTAGTTCAGCGGAGCTAGGGAAAATACGTGAATGTTTCCTTCCTTGTTCAAGTTGTTCTCTTTCTGTAGCTTTTTTTTGGAGTGTATTGGCTGAGGTGAATTAATGGCTTTATTACAGTGGCTTCCAGCTTTATTTGGTTTCATTTTAGACTAGACTTAGGAGCGTGGTTTGTAATTTACTTAATTCCTCATGGTGTCCATCATCAGATATGCCTGATACTCAGGTTTGCCTTACAGACAACCAAAAACCTCTTCATTTTCTAGCTAACAAAGCTACCCTGTTCTTCAGTGTCTGTGTGCAGAAGAAAGCCACATCTGAGGATGTTCAGCGCGTAACTTCTTGATGTGTTCCTGCTACAGCCATGTTGTCGAAAGCTTTGACAGCTCTGTAATTGAGCTGGAGATGGAAGGTAGTCTTATTTTGCAGTTCAACACACAGGTTGGGCAATCCAATGGCAAATAAGGGTCCAAAAATGAAGCCTGTATTGTTTTAGGCGTCACAGTAAGAGAACTCCTGAGATCTGGTGATAAAGAGGATATATGACGTAAAACAAAATAAACCTTTTTTTGTAGTGAATAAGGGATGTGCTTTTTTGTCATTAAATCGATGCAATTTAGCATTTGTAGCCTTTTCTCGCTGCAGTGACCTTCGGGAGGTCGCAAAGTGTCGGAGCTGGGATTAAATGCAGGAAGAGAGGTAAAAAAGAGAAATTAAAGAAAAAAAAAATCTGTGTATATAATTTGGCCAGACACCAAAGGAGACAGATGACTGTGCCTTTTTATTTAAAGGCAGTAAACACTGAACTGGGAAGAAATGTTTTCTGGTTTTACATAGAGAGTACCACTTACAGGAATAAATGAACTTGAACCAAGGAATACTTAGGCTGAATATTAGGGGGGAAAAAATCTGAACATCGAGGTTTATTAGATTATGGAACACTCTTCCCAGAGGATGTGGTTGAAGCTCCATTACCAGTCCCTTCAAATTAGGCTGGATAAAATAACAAAATGTGCTGGAGGCAACGCTTCTGCATGGGTAGGGGATGAAGGCAGTTACCTAATCCATCTGCTCATTTCACTCGCTTCCATGATTCATTTCCTGAAAAAACGCTTCCAAAATGTGTCGGTGACATCACGGCCTCAGCCTCCTCAGCCATGTTGATGCTTCTTGGTAGTGCAGCTTTCAGATGGAGTTTCTTTGGGGGGAAAAAAAATAAAAAAAAAAAAATCAATTATGATCAGAGTCATGATCTTTGGGACAGCCAGGTTAAAAATTAAAAAATGCAGAGCGAGGGAGAGCCTTCCAAACATGAAATAAATGTAAACTGATGCTCTGCTGCCTCTTTCCAGTAGCTTCAATAGCTCAGCTGCTCGTTGCAGCTTCCCCAGGCCAGCCTCCCAGAAACTAACCTTTCCTACAGGTTTTAAAGTGGCTCTGCTTCTGTACTGCAAGCTAGCTTGAAATAAGATCATCAGCTATGTAAGTATACCTCATATCCCTCACAATTAGCAGTTTAAGCTTCTTAACTACAGCCCTGAGATGTTTAAGGATGTGCTTCTAAACCAGAAAATGACTTGAGACATAGCGTGAGCTCCGTCTTCGTGCAGTATTTGCCTCGCTGATCCAGCCTTTATGATTCCGTGGACTGCTTTTTCCTCTCCCGTTCGTTATTACATAACATCCCCGTGGCAACTTGAGGGATGGCTTACATGGAAAAGTAATCGTAGGAAAGTATTTCTGTATTTTTAGCTGTCTTCTAACACAATGCAGCAGCTGGAGACGAGGGCAGGAGCCAGCACAACGTGAACTGCCAGCTCTCCGGGGGCCACCAGAAAGCCTGCGTCAGACCACAATGTGAAGCTCATTGAATTGACTTAAGAAATGTGACACACGTAATAAACATTTAAAATAATAATAATAATCATAAAATAAAAAAGAAAACCTCTCAAGTTCCCAGAGCGGCTGCTTGGTCATAATAAGGGTGAAATGCTAATGTCAGTGGTTTTGAATGATGCTTTGTTGGCTGGTTTTGGTGGAAGAAGTACGTGATGGTATCAAGTGAATGTGGTGAAAATCTCTTGCTTTACTTCTTCATAATTATATTGTTTAGTGTTATGGCATCGAATGTTTTCCTGTATGCTCACAAAACAAGGTGTGGAGCTAGGGCTTGATCTGCAGACTCCTGAACCGGGGAGAATCAAAATCACAGAATGGCTTGAGTTTGGAAGGGCTCTTAATTTCCGTGCTTTTTGCTGAGTACGTTTTTAAGCACCGTCTGTGTTCTTACCTGTCTTTTGGTTTGAAAGCCTTCGAAATCAAGCTGTCAATATTTTATTTAGTCCCGTGACAATGTAAGTGTACGTAAACTTTTCTCCAGGTAGGTACAAACACGAACCTTACTCATTCCTTTACTGAAACGAGTAAAGGAGGCTGAGATTTCTACCTCCTTCTATTTACATTAAATAACAGTTTGGGGAAAAGCAGTTCCTTTTTGATGAATGTGTCATAAAATAACTTCATTTTGCCATGAAGTGTTGTTCCACAGGCTGTCAACCTAGATTAAAATCCCGGTCTTGTTTTCATGGCTCAGAAAAGTGTTCCTAACCGTCTTAGAGCAGCTCTTGGATTCGCTATTGCAAAAGCTGCACCTCACCCTTAAGATGAGGTTTTCGTTTATCCTGGTAGGAACCACATGAAAATATTGCCTCGTGTTGTTCAGTTGTAGCTGTCGGAGAGCTCTGAAGGTAGGAGTTGATTTTCGAATCTGGAAAGAAACCCAAAAGGGGTGATTTTGTTGTTGTTTTAGGAGATGCTTCAACAACAACTTTGACAGCACCTGAAGTACTGGACTAGTACTGGAGCCCTGTTTGCTTTACCTGCTGTGTTTTACGCAGAATTGTATGAAAAGGGGGAAAAATTATATATACACGTGGTGTGTAGTTCTGAGGAAGAGCATGGAAAACGGAGCTGTTCGTTCTGCTTTTGAAAGTAAAAGCAGCGTGTTCCCTCCTCGCAAAGTATTTGCCAGGAATAATTGGCAAAATGTTAATGTTGCTCTAATTGACCCCTTAAAAAAAAATAATATCTAGTAATGCGGCTCCCCGTGGAAATGAATAAACGAATAAAGCTGTGTTAGAGAATGGCAATGAAAAGTAGATTGTGTTTTGCAACAGGCAGAACTTCAAGAGGTTACTTGGGTCAGAGATCAACGTGTCTCGGTCATAATGACCTCCTTCTCCCTGGTGGAAGCTTCAACTTTTGCCAGTGCTTTGGCCATCTCCCCCTTGTCCTAAATATTGAGGAAAGCAATGGCAGATGCCAACCACAGAAGGATGGGACGGTGGAAAGCTGAAAAGCTGGCTTAGTTGAGAGTTATACTAAACTTGGAGAAGAAATGTGCTAGATTTGTATTCATTTAACAAATGACATTGATAAATAAATAGTAAATAGGCTGGTTTGTTTTTTTTTGGTTTGGTTGTTTTTTGACTTTCTTTGCATGTTTCTGGAGCAATCAAGAGTTGAAAAGCAAACTTTACTGTCAACATTTTTCTTTGGCCTCCTACTTCTGATTTGAGGACAACAGATCAAAAACATGGTCATGAAGGGCTGTTAAAGCAACGTGAAATTTTAAAGAGAAGGCTCTAATTACAGTGCTTTTTTTTATAAGAGGTCCTCCAAGCTGCTTAACAGTGAATAGCATTAGTTCCCTTTGTCTTTGACATGACAGTAATTGCCTTGCAACTGTGTTGGTGAAGGGAGCGTTGATTTATTACAAAATCTGCCTATATAATTATATTGGAGAAAAAAATAATATTTGGCTGTTTTGAAATGTTGTTGGGTTAAGAGCACATTCAATTCTTTTGTTTTCCGTTCCAATAGCCTACAGGTTTTTGTCCTGTGCAACTTGAAGCTGGAAGAGTAGAAGATTGGAAACTCAACTGCTTGGATTTTTCTCGAAGAAAGTACATTAGAATTAATTCTGACTTTTGACATTAATAAATAATTTTAAAGTTGAGATTATTTCCTGTTAGTATCTGTTAACTTTCTTCTCATGGTACCAGGGTGAAGTGTTTTTTTTAATTCTTCCATGTACCTGTGTCTCAGATGTTTTTCTCTAAAGAGGGATTTGTTCATTAAAATTTGAACGCCCATAACGTTGTTTATCCCTTCTGCCTTTTCTCTGCAGCTGGCCTGCGGACAGTCTTCACGTTAGGTGGAGTGGGGAGTAAAGCAACGCCGCAGCTGGAGCAGTGCTCCCCTCTAGCTCATCAGAGTCTGCTGCTTCTCCTGGTCTTAGCTAATCTGACTGATGCTCCGGATACACCGAACCCCTACAGGCAAGCTATTATGTCCTTCAAGAACACCCAAGGTTTGTATGTTCTTACTTCTAAGCATGAACTGATGAAAAAGAAGCATTAAGTTGCTGGAGATTCCCCTTACAACATTTATTCTCTCTCTAGCAAGCCCATGTAATGCTTTTCTCTGGGATTTTTGAGGTGGAGTTGCCCAGCTGCTGAAACTTTATTTAAGGGGGAGAGTAAGGAGGATGCTCTTTCCTTCAGACTTGATGAATTCAAGAAAGCTTCATAATTTCAGAAGACACAAAGCTGACTCATAAGCAGGTCACTTACCTGAGAGTGAGGAGGAGCGTTGCAAGGGTGTTGCTTTTTTATTTAACCTGAACATCCGAAAACCTAAACGAATATTTCATTTTGGTGAACTTCGTTCAGTGTCATCAACAACTAGTGGTTTGTTTCATTGAAAACAGACTTGTATGATTTAAAAATCGCTTTCCCCTTCCAGAGAGGGTGGGCGCTTTGTCAAAATAAGTGGCAAGTGCCACATGCTTCCCCAAGCTGGAAGCAATTTAGAAAGCTTTGCCAAGAGAAAACTGAAGAGAAAGGGGCAGTGGGACACCCACACTTCAGGGGGTGTAGGTAGCGTTCATGTGGTCGATCTCTACTGGTACAGAGATGATCCAGAACAGTGGGAAAATTTTTGTAGGAAAGCATTTGAGAGCCAAATTTGTATTGGCTTATAGTTCTAGTCCCTGGGCAATGCTGTGAGCATGTTTCTCGGTGTTTTCCATGTAATATCTGACAGGTCTTTCAGGCTTGGTGGAAAAAGAAGATTCAGATGATGTGCGGTGGTTGCTGGCTATCACAATACTAGTTAATTATAAAAATGGTTGTAAAAAAGCAGGGTTTGAAATGGGCACATCTTTTGAGTATCATCTTCGTCTCCTAAAAATCCACTCTCTCCACAAATGGTTGTTCAGAAGTAGTAGCATTGCCTCCCTGTTTTCTGCAGCAGAACTTTCCCAAATGAACGCATTTTAACTAAGCAATAACCAATTCCGAAATCTGTAGCCTGTCGCTGCAGGAACTAGGGAATTTTAGTTAAATTCTTCAACTTCGGATGTCTTGCTTGTAGAAATATGGCAATTTTTAAGTCCAGACTTGTAGAATAGTTGAGTACCCAAACTGCTATTGTTCCCAAAATATCCTCCTGCCACGAAATTGCTGTAGCTTTTCCATATGCTCAGCTTGTTGATGTGCTCAGAAAAGATAGCCTTTGTATCCAGTTGCCAAGATGCTGACATAAATCATCCCCAAAAGGCAGATTTGCCCAACTTCATGTGTCATCGCATGGTTTGGATGGGTGTTTCCGAGCAGAGCTGGACAGGAGCAGGTTTTAAATTTCCGTGGAGGTTCTTGAGAGCTGAGAAATGGACCTCTTCTGCAACTTTTCACTCTCCAGAGGTGTTTTGTGAAGAAAGCAAAGGCAAAATCTCTGACTTGGGGAGATCAGGAGGCTGAGTGAGGACACAAATCTGGCTTTCTAACATGCTGTATGAGTGCATTGACTGTCAGACTTGTTTTTTTCCATTTCCTCTGGAAATTCCTGGATCCTCGAGATGTGTGTCGGTGGAAGTTGTTGTTGAAGCTGGTAGAGCTACCTGTGAAAAGCAGAAAACCATTTTGTTCTCACTTCCAGCTCTGCCACGAATTATATTGTGAATATGAACAATTTAATGTTAGCTTACGTGGTGTTACACTATGTTTTGGGGTGTTTTAAATTCTTTTTAATTAGCCTATATGGTTACGACCATCAGTGTAAGGGTGGGTTTTGTTTCCTCCTTACTCTGGTATCTGTATGAAATATTCCACCCAGAGGATTTTCTAGAATTAACAGGTTATCTGCATGGTTAAAAATATATTTGCTAAAGATTATTTTTGTTTTCTTTATTTCAGATAGCAGTGCTTTTTCGTCATCAAATCCGCACGCTTTCCAGATCAATTTTAACAGCTTGTACACGGCTTTGTGTGAGCAGCAGAGATCTGATCAAGCGACCCTCCTTTTGTACATGCTTCTGCATCAAAACGGCAACGTACGGACATACGTGTTGGCACGAACAGACATAGAAAATCTTGTAAGTGTTCTCCTTGCCTTATACACCTTGTGAGGCGCTGCTCCTGGAAATTTGGGTGTCAGCAGCTTTCATTGTTCCCCGTTTTATTGTGGGGGCAATAGGATGCGAGGGCAGCACTGGTTCTGAATTATTTACCCCACTCACTTCATTAGGCCAGCTCAGAAGGGCAACTCTGCATACAAATGGCTTACAGGGTCTGAAACTCAGGGCCTACTTGGTAGATTTGATAAAAATGCAGTTGTAGTGGCTGCTTTAAATAGGATTGTGGTTAATAGCCAGTATAACAGACACCTGCTACAGCTTTTTGCAGGTTATAAATCAGCTTCTGCTCCCTGCTACGTTTAGTGATGTCACAAACCACTTTAACAAACCTGACTTATTAAATAGCATTCCTTTAATAAAATAACGGCTGTCTAGGGGAATTGGTAACAGAAGAGAGAACCTTTTCCATTTTAAGACGTGCAATCCTGCCAGATAATTAGATCCCATGCCTGTTTGATGGCAGATATGGAATGAGTTTGGTCTTAATCCAAGTTCGAGCAGATGTATTGCTAAAAATCAGAGTTGATAGACACCACTGTTGGCAAACTCAGGCAGGACGGTTGATGTTGAATTGATGATTCAAAACTGAACTCCTGTGTAGTCTGCAGATTATCTAGGGGTGGAGTTGAGTCATTTTGTATGGATTCTGTCAACAAATCATCACATTAAATTTTCTTTTATTGAATGTGGTACGTCAGGTTTCACAGCTGCTAAACACATCCATTTACTCTGGAGATGCAAGGGTGAGGTGTGTGCATTTTCTAATCGTGGTATTTAATATATAGCTCCCAGAAGAAGCATGAGGTGTGTATGGTAAAACAGCTCAAGATGCAGGTCCTCAGATACTCTGTGATGTTGTACGTGGCTTTTTCAAGCATAAATTAGTGGGCTCTTCATACAGTGCCAGCTGCATGAGGTAAAAGGGGCTGTGACATACGAGAGCAGGCCAGCATTCAGCTGAGCTCTCACCTTAAACTTGTGGCTGTTCTGGAGGTTGTTCCTTTTTCCCTTTATTCCACACATTACAACATTTACTGTGCGTTTTTTTATTGTTTTGGGGTTTTACATACTTTTCTGGCTTTGGTGCCCTGGAAGCATCACTAGCAGATGTTCTTTGGCATTTCCTAGGGTGTTTTTGTTTTGTTTTGTTTTGTTTTTTGAGTTTTATTTGCTCTTTTGTAACTTCAGTTTAATTTGCAAATTGATTCCGTGTGGTTTTGTTAAATGGTACAACAGATTGTATCTGCTTGGGTATAAATCCACCTCTGTCATTTGCATGTAGATCCCTTTTTTTTCTTGTTTTATCATTGATAATGCAATATATCTTTTTTTTTTTTCTTACAATAACTGGTAGAAAGAATAGGATAGGTCTTCCATAGCTTATAGCAAGTCACTTTGTGTAACTTCATCAAATACTTGGTTTAAATATCTGATGCTGTTAGGGATGTTCACGTCTGGAATTTGGCTACGTGATCCAGTGTATGCTGGAGAAAAGCTATTTTAAAACTCTTTGCTTGGGAAACTGCTCGTGACCTCTGACTGAACACAGCACCTGCAGTTTGCAGTGTCTGTTTTTACCTGCCCCGTGTTTTTGGGGATTAAAAGTGATTTTTTTTTTAATGGTGGCTGTACCTTCCTGGTTCAAAGCTTCCTCCTGGTGAAGGAGTGTTAGTAATAATCCAATAATGATACTTGAATGGCTCTCAACAAAAGGGCCTGCAGTACATGTAGAAGTGGGGATTGTATGGGTTTTTTTTTTTTTGCAGTTTCATTCAGAAATCATTCATTGGAGGGTGTGACTGCACGTTCAGAAGATCAGGGTATGCCAAGGTTTTTTGAATAAAGAGTTGCATCGCAGCAGTTTTTCTTTAAAAAAACAAAAACAAACAAACAAAAAACCACGTCTTTGCATGAGTGTTCCTGGATGTAGCCCTCATCTGCGTGGAAGAATGGACTGGGGGAGTTTTCTGTTAGCCACAAGAGTGAGTGTGGATGTTGCATCAAGCACGACTAATTGCAGGGTCTTCTCAGCACGTGGCTGGCCCATGCCAGTGTGTAAGGAGATAGATATGAAAGTGTGGAAGTGCATTTTGGTTACAATTCTTGATAAATTTGAAGGTAACTACAACTCTAACTCAATCTTGCCTCCTAACTTTATTATTTAAATGGTGGTTTGCCTGGATAGCTTTTGAACAGTACCACTTGTCCTCAAGGAACGTGTACCCCAGCAATCAGTATACGAAGGAAGAAGTGCCCGGAGGAGGAGGAACGTAGAAACTGTACGTGTTGATTTGCTTTCCACCTGGACATGGCACGGAGAGTTTGCCTCCTCCAGTTCCTTCGAAAATTTCAAGGCAGGAAGTTAGCAATGTGTAATTTTTATTTTTTTTCTCCTCTTTTGCTGTGGCATTATCCTGACCCTGGCTAAAGCATCTGTCAGAAAGGTTTCATGGCCTGCAGCACTTAGCTCGGTCTCATAGGTTTTAGCAGAAACTGTCGTGGGTTTAATATGTTCCAACTGTTTTTTTGGGACTTGTTGATTGTAACAGAACATTCTGGTAATTTCAGAGGCTCATGCAGTGCTTGGAGTCCTGGCCTGTCACCAGAATAGGTTTCACATGATTCATCCTGTTTCACTCGGCTTGTTTTGAAAAACAGCAAAGCCTTTAGGTGTCTAGAATCGTCTTGGAATGAATTCTGCTTCTCATTCCCTATCTTGGAATTCAGAGTTTTCTCAAGTTCCTTTTTCCAGGGTATTTTGTGATTCAGGCCGATTTCTGCAGCATGGGGAAGCCACGTTGCAGCGAGCCAGTGGAAAGCTAATTTTCAGTTGGTAAGAGGACAATGTTTGCATCTGGATTAGCTTTAGACTAGCATTCAGGTATGCTTTTGCAGTTGCAGTGAGATCTCGTTTTCATTATTATTGCAAGACCTTGGCTTGAGCCGTTCATCCTGGTGGAAATGTTGCAAGACCTTGGGCTGAACTCGCATCGTAATGTCAGCTCTCTTTGGCTGGGTATTGTCTGGAATTAGAAAAACAGGCTTTTTCTAGCCTTAACCCAACCCAAACTGGTTCTTTGCTGGGATTAGCTCCACACACCAAAACGGGATCTGAATTTCAGGGCTTAAAATGACCCTGTGCACCTCGGCTTTAATATGCCTGGCTATATTTCATGAAGAAAGTCATTTCAGACCAGGCCTGTGCTAGCAGAAATGGTTAGAAACAATCGTTTTCCTGTCTGAACTGTTGAAAATCTCATTTAATAATTTTATTTTCCCAGAGTCTAGGAGGGAACTAAAGCTTTCAGAGCCTACAGGAACGAGTATGGCTGGAAATCTCATTTCTTAGGAATTGAAATTCCACGTCTCACCACAAGAAAGAGTTTGTTGAGACTCTTGCGGAGACGGAATAAAACAGATGGAAGGTGTTTGAACACTCTACGTCACCGCTTAGGGGTGGTTATTTCAAGAGGGAGAAATTTGCTACGTTATTGTTAAGGGCAGGGAGGTTTAGAGCCTCCTCTGTTTATTGTCTGAGGTATTTGAAAGGCTAAACTAACACACACGTTTGTCTTCCCCTAAAGGTTCTGCCAATCCTTGAGATCCTGTACCACGTTGAAGAAAGGAATTCACACCATGTTTACATGGCTCTTATAATTCTGCTGATCCTTACCGAGGACGACGGCTTCAACCGATCCATTCACGAAGTGGTGAGTCGTTTTAATAAATCATTCTTCAGACCTAAAAATGGCTTAAATTTTTATTTACAAAGGTGCATCTGTGTCTCTTTTCTCAGCAGACAGTGTTTATGGGCTGGATGTGTTCATCCAGATTTGATGGCATGTATGGATTTATTTTTTTAAGGACAAATAAACGACAGAGTCTTTTCAGATCATTCCTTACTGATGTGAACCAACGTGTTCCTGCTCCCGTTTCTCAAAGGAGATTCTGCATGTACATCCTTTTCTCTCTTTTTCGGTGTTTCCTGTCCCAGGTTATCATAGTGATAACCAAGCAGGCAGTCTCAAAGATGTGTAGTGAGAAAATGGAGGGGATAGAAAGGAGAGAAAAAACGAAAAAAAAAAATTTTCTCTAAAAACTTTCCTTAACCAGTTTGAAAGGAGTTTTTAGTTTGGAAAACAAACTTCCAACTAAATGTTGCTTCCTTACTTGGCATTTATTTTCTGTCTTTCTGCTAGATTAATATCTGTTTTATGCTGTCCACATAATATGATCCAAATTTTGACTAGCTGTGGTGGGCCTTGACCATCTGTGCTGGAGATGATAATGGCTGATAACATTCTAGTTTCCTAGCTTCTAAATCTAAGATAACACAGATGTCTGCACCGATTTTATTTACGTTCCTGCCTAGGAGGTGGAAACTGTCTTTTGGGGTTATGTGAAGTTATTGACATGCAAAAAGCAGGAAGCAAGTGTCCAGGTAGCGAAATAAAACTTTTCTCCCAGGTGAATTTCCAGCCTGTTTTGGAGCAAATTGGCGTTTTTTCTTGGGGCCAAATGGTCAAGCCTTAACAATATTTATTCTCTGAAATCTCAGAAAATTTTCTGTATATATACATACATAGCTCTGTATGTGGAAAGTAAGAAGAGATGATACTTACATCGAATTCCCTGGGAGTACCTTTTAGGAAGCAGCTTTTAGAAAGAGCATTTACGGTAAGCATGCAGATGACCGAAACATTTTCCTGAAGACTTTCTTCTGCTTCAGGTTCATATGCCTTGAACCTCTACGTATGCACCATACGTGCATGTGTGTGACGTGTATATTCAAGTCACAAGGTCTTCTACATTATCTCATCATTATTTGAGCTTGTTGAGGGTTTAAGGTTTTTAAGTTTCACTCCTGTCCTCCATCATCTCTTTCCATGGTCTTCATTCATTTTAAAGGCTTTACTCACAGTCTTTCAACAAATTCCTTACTGGATAAGTAAAAGTGGAAGATTTCCCTAACATTGTTAGTGAGGATCCAGCTGCGGAATGAAAACATAAATCATGTTTCCTTGTCCAGCTTATTCTTGCCATCACCACTAACCCTGCCAATGCAGTTCTAGTGTTTTCTGTGTAATGTGGATGTTATTTTACTACTTCCATTTTAATTACAAAAATATCTGGTTCCTTTTACCCTATGCTGATTTTCTCAGCCCTGCCTTTGCTTCTTCCATTTTCTTCTCAACTAAATATTTGTTTTACTTAAGGCTATCACTGACTCTCTTTTATTCTATGGCTGTTCCTCCCTACTGCTCACTCCGTAGTGCCAGGTGAGAAGCATCCATTTGGTAGTAGTGCTGTGTGGCTAGGATTTAGCTATTTTTGCTCTTGGCTAGGTAGTGAGAGGTGGCTGAGAGGTCCGAGAGTCTACGAGCCTGGGTATGTGAGCTTCTTTGTCACCCCAACCGTCCCCCCTCGGTCAAAATTTCCGTGGTGTACTCTGAGAAACACCTGAACGAAATGTGATAAAGATAAGAGAGTTGATGGCTGTGGTTCAAAACCCTCAGTGATTCCTTTATTTATAGAAAAAAATACATTCTCTTATACTTCCTAAAAGTGACTTTCTTGATCAGTGGCATTTCTGAACTCTGTGGAGGGATGTGGATATCCAAAGACAAATGTGAGCATTGCAGCTTAACTCGGGTGCTGTTGGCAAATGGATGTATTGGTAGTGGGATCTTACAGATCCCAGGATGTGGAAGAGACACTGTGCCTTACTTTACCTTTAAAAAAATAAAAATAAAAGGATACAAAATCATACTGATGCATCGATTCTCCTCACCTATGCTTTTGAATGATTTAGAGGCGTGTTTCCAGGTACGTATGACCAAATCACTACTCAAAAAGTAGAATGTAATGTAATTTATGCCTTAAACTTTCCTACATCTTCACTCCACATGCCCTAAAGTCTTAGAGGGTATTACAGGGAAGCAAAATAGTATGAATGGAGTTGGGAAAATGTTGTGTTTTTGTCAAATGTAAACATCCAGCATCGGTTACACAACTAGAATGAGCTCTTGTTCACTGCAAAAACTTACCAAAAAAAAAATTATTTTAACAAATACAGGAGATTTTTTTTCCATCGCTTGGGTAAAGTATGTAGTACAAAAGAATTTAACCCGTTTTTCTCTCTGCTGCTGTATATTCTGTGTAATGTTCTTATAAGCAGCATGACTGCACGGTCCATTTATGGGCTATTTTCCTTTGTGGTATTTCACCCACGCTTATTTATTGATTTTTGAGATTAATTTTAGTAAGCGCCGTTTTCTAAATCTTGTGATTATACTGACTGGTAAAGAGCTCAGGAAACCACAAAACTCTTTTTGACTGCTGAAGCATTTTTGTTGAAAATGAATGCGGTCTTAACCGCCTGGAAAATATGATCAAAACCATAGGTCCTGTTCCCACAATTGACTTAATGCAGTTAGGGCCCTGTAACCATGTAGAGCTCAGTTTCTTTCACTAATAATAATAATAATAATAATAATAACAGGGTAAATGAGTAAATGCAAAAATTCCCCAAAAGGGACAAGTATTGGTGATTTTTCTTTGCCGATTTATGAAACCGTAAATAAAAGGAGATCGGATGTCAAAATAACTTGGTGGAATACTTTCAGTGGCAGCAACCTACAGCACCACTCTAGTACTTTATGCCATAATAAACACCAATAGAGTGTAAATCACAATTTAAGTGTGTTCACTTCCATTGTGATAAGAAATAACTCATAAGCAGAGTTACGGGAAACGGAGAATCTCAGCGCTTGGTACGTACAGAATTCAGCTCCAGTTCTTTGTGTCTGTGTTTTCTGCATGGTGTCCACGAGCCTGGTGTTAAAAAGGGTCCTTAATCAACCACTGCTGGTTAATTTTTTTCCTTAAAGAGGAGTGGACTATTTAAAGATGGGGTTGTCTCAGAAATGGCAACTCGCTGGTGTAGCTTCATCCAAAAAGATTGCTCTTCTCTGAAAAGCTGCGTCGCTCCACGATGGATCTGGAGCTGTTCACCAGAGAGGTCTGCAGTAGGTCTCCAAGCAACCGTGAGCTGTGGGGAAACCCAGAATTAAATTTCTCGACCTCACAGGTTGGATTTCAGTGTAGGTTTTCCCAGAGCATTGGGCTTTCTTGGATGAATCTCGAAAAGAAAAAAAAGGCTGTCACTTTTTAAGCTGTAGCGCATTGATGAGGGCATTGTCCAAATGCCTCCCGAACCTGATGAAAGAGCCTGCTGTGACAAAAACGAGGAGAAATTGCAAAGAGAACGAGGACAGGCCATAATAGGGAAGAGAGTAGGTAAGAGAGTTTGATTAATGATCAGTAGGATACTATTTTGAATGTCTCTTGCACTCTGAAAGAGGTTCAAGAGACAAATTTACGGTGAGAGTGAAGGTGGGAGGTAAATAAAAGAAAAGTTGTTTGTGTTTTTTTAAACAAAAAAAAAGAAAACCTCCAAAATTTTAAAGATCATACTTAGAAAATATTATCCTCTTCTAGAATAAGGCCTAGAGGATTCTTTTTTTCTACTCGGGTTTGCGTCTTAATCTGTTGAATAAGAGTTTTGGTAAAACATACGTGTAATTTTGAATGTCTTGAATATTTATTTTTACTGACAGTACGATCTTACACGGTGCCTAGGGAAACTCTAGGGGAAATGCTGGGAAGACCTAGGGTCTTTAGGTTGCTCGAGTGCCTCTTGGGTCCTCAAAAAAAAAACCACAAACACATAGTTGTGATGATCTTTCATGCTTTACAGACTGTGGTGTACATCGTCTGCTTAGTTTGTAAGGCTTTAACGTGATTAAATGTGATTTAATATTCTTACAAGACTCCTATATAGAATATTCGTATTCCCCTGTAAGAAAATGATCGTGTAATTAATGTTTTTAAAGCGTCTTCAAACTGTGCTTTCATCTCACCTGTGCATATTTTATTTTTCTTTGGTTTTGTTTTTAATGCAGAGAGTGATGATAATTATCAAGTTATACACTGGATCTTCAGTATCCTTCTGGACACAGATGTATGATAGGAAATATTTTTACGTGCTATGGCAATTAGTCCCTTAGCCTCTAATAAAGAAGTGGATTATAAATATGGCACGGTTTCTGAGAGAAGAATGCATTAATACAGGGAAAATCCCTGTTTAAATGAGGTCATCTGCCAATTCTGAGTTTTGATTACCAGGGAATAAATAAATCAAGAATGAGGTGTCCTTAAAAGTTACTAAGTACAGCGCCTTAATTAAGTTTTGACACTTGTTAAAGAGCTTCATCGTTGATCTAGAGAGATATCCTTGTAGCTTGTGAGTCTTTCTAGAGTTTTTGGTGATGCTACAATTTTGGTTTCTATGGATAGAGGCATCAGGGTATTTCATATTGTGGCTGCAGCAGATGGGTTTTGAGAAACACCTGGAAATCTTCAATAAAAACTCCAGGTTTTGTTGCACGGTGACCCAAAACAACAGCAAATGGAAGAACTTCCCTGTCCAACTACCAAATGCAAATCTTAAAGGGAGTAAAGGTGCTTATGGTGGTGGAGTACCAGAAAATGGTCGGGGACCATCAGAATAGGACTAAACAACAAAGATTTTTACTACAGGCTCTAGAGACCAATCCTGTTTTGGCAATAGGATGGGATAACTCATTTCTTTCCCGTTCTCATGCAGTTCTATGATTCATCATTTCCATAATCGTTAAAAACCAAACCAAACTAGGATTTAAATATCTTCAGTGTGTGTAATGCTATGGGGAACAAAAGCCAACTTCAGTGGCTGATGGTATTTTTCATGATACATGAAGTTTCAATGAAACATCCTTTAAAATATCAAAGATAAAATCTATGCGGAGTGGTAGCCTTGCGTGGAATAGTCTTTGCTAAGCAAATCTTTGGTTGGACCCAGAATTACATAAATCCATAAAGAATTTTCATGGTTTTAGGACGCTTCTGTTTACTCCTTTACAGTTGGTTGCTGATAATTTTGGGTGTTGATTCTCTTCCTGCAATAAGCTCTGGAATAGGGGTAAAGCTCATTCTCCCTGCTCATGAAGAGCACAAAAGGATCTACAAGCTCTTAAAAGATTCGAGAAGGTCGTCAGCTAGGTTAAGGGGAGACCACCTACGGCAGGAGAAGGCAAATATTAACCTGTTGATCTGCTCTGCATCCTTCAGCGTGTGTGCACTTGCCAATCAGTCAGAGCTTGTATGCGCTGCCTCTTACCCAATTTGTAATGGGGGAGAACAGGAGGGAATTGGAAACCCTATGCAGGTGGCTAGGGTGGAAGTGGTGACAGAAGTGTAAAGGGTAAGATCGAAAAATATATCAAAATACATCAAAAATATAATATCAAATATCAAAAACAGAATATCAAAATACCTCCTATATCAAAAAATATAGGAGAGTGGTGGCACAGGGCATGGAAATTAAGGACTTGTGAAATCTGATTGTCTTTCTGCACTTAGTTTATATGACTTCTAATAAACTTGATGAGATTGACTAGATGATAATATTACATTTTTTTTTTTAATTATTTATTTTGAATGCAGTAGGTTTTGTCGCATTTAAGGCTGGAAGTTAATTTACCTATCTTAAGGAATGTGAGAGTGGACAGCTCTTTATGTTCTTATTCAGACCTAGGTGCTAAAGAACTCCTTTTTCTTCTTTTTCAGATACTGAAAAATATCACTTGGTACGCTGAGCGTGTTTTAACAGAGATCTCACTTGGGAGCCTCCTGATACTCGTTGTGATAAGAACCATCCAGTACAACATGACACGGACAAGGGTAAGAGTTACGTGGAGTGCTTAAGTACACAGTGTGGGTTTCAAACTTCAACAGAGTGATTTCAGTTTCAAACAGGGTGTGGGATTTTTCTTCGTTCTGTCGCAACCAGCTGGCATCTGAAGCTACGGGATGGAAGCAAAAGGGAAGAACAGTCATATTGACTAAGCACGGTATTATGTGGTTCTGAACTTGCAACACAATTTCTGTATTATTATATATTCAATTCATCAAATAACATTTGCTGAAGTCCTTAATTCAGGTACAGAATTCCCATCTTCAGATGAGAAGGAAAAGTTCCTTTGGCTGATGAGATGAAATGATGCCTGATAGGTTCTTTGCCTCTATTCAGTCACTGAGAAATGGAAATTCCGGGTCGATTTGTTAGTGTTTTTATGAAGTAGGATGGTGGCTGGGTCGTGAGACCTTTCTAAGCTGTCACAGAGCAAAACTGCTTCAGTTTCAGAGCAGATTGGTCTTATGCATTTTTCATGCATGTGATTCTAAACCTTCTCTTGAACATACAAGCTTGGTATTGCCTACTCTTAAATATTTTCAACGGTTAAATGCACGGAAGTTTTTACATGAAGTGGAAAAAAATGTTTTAAATACATTTCAAATCGGAAAACTTGAGGATTTCACGTTTGTGATCACAAGAATTAGAAGAAATGAGAAAGATCTTGACATACGTTTCTAGGATATGGAGTCTCTTATGTTCAAGCTTAAATATATATTTTAGATCTGAAAATGGAAAATAAATCCCTGAACACTGATGCATAGAGGCTGGTCACCCTCAAGACTCAAAATAATGTCTGAACATGGCTGCATTTCTTTCCAAATTTGAATATAATGTTGCAAGTCCTGCTATTACTAGTAATACCAAGTCATTACGTGGATTTGAGATTAATTTTTCTTTTCCCTTTTGAGCAATGTCTCATTCCATGTTTACTTGTCTGCGGCCAAGATCAATTGGTACTAAAGGTTTCCATCTGACTGTGGACTCAGAAGTTTGGTTCTGTGAAAACCCTTGAATTCGATAGGGCCATCATTTAATTGCTTCTCTGGTCAAATGGTTTAAGGGATGGTAACAAAAGGAGCAGAAGCCTGAAGTATCTTGTAATAGTTGTAATAGTTGTAAGATACATATGGAATAGTTTCCACATATATGGAAACAGAGAACTTCAGGATAAGACTACAAAATGGAGAGAGAGAAATGGAGAGGAGGAGAATTTCTTTCATTATGCTACATCTGTGATATTTTTGTAAATTAATATTGCTTAAAATATGAAGATGTACACATGTAGATATGTCTATATGCATACACACTCTGAAATCTGTGTGAAATGACTCATAAGCCTGATTATCTAAAGAAAAAAATATTTAAAATATCACCAAGTATATGCACTTGGCAGTTTTGCTATATACTTTTGACCTCATCCTTTAAAGCAACACGTATCACTCTGTTGAGTGGTTTCCTGCAATAGGTGACAGTATTTATATATATATATAAAAATAAATGAAAGTTTGATGTGTTTTTTTTTTCCTCTTCCTTTCTGACAGGACAAATACCTTCATACAAATTGTCTGGCTGCCTTAGCAAATATGTCAGCGCAGTTCCGCTCTCTTCATCAGTACGCAGCTCAGAGGATCATCAGGTAAATATAAAACTTCTGAAATGGATTTCTCATCCTTGGTAAAACTCAGCAGCAGAGGAACTTGAATTTTATATGCTGTAATAGGTAATGCTGAAGTAAATAGCTGAAACTGTATCAGAGTAACTAGGTAATACAAGAATAAAAAATCATCTTTTTACTTGGATCTTTCCTGAATGCACAAAAATAATTAGTTTCTCTTATCTCAGAAATTTCTGACTTTTGATTCTCCTAACAAAATAGCATAGCAGCTGCTTTTAAACTGAAAGGTTTTCGGGGATTTGTGTAAATTACGCATTTTTAGTCATGTATCATGTTATAAAAATGCACTGTTGGCTCTCAAGTACTGGATTTTCAACTTGCTTGAGTTCTTCCTACACATTTGACAAACGATTTATTTCTTATGTCAGATGTAATGATTATTTTATGATGGGGTGCTGCAGATCTAGGCAATAAACCTACACTGATGCTTCTCGAGTGATCAAGTATATTAGCTCGTGTAGTAATAAATACTCGATTGATCATAGAATGGCTCAGGTTGGAAGGGACCTTAAAAACCACCCAGAGAAGTAGTTGAAGTTGGTCTTTTCCATTTGTGTGTGTGTGTGCTACAGCCCAGTTGGTAAAGGCAGGTAATCACGCGTTAGGCATCCTCATCTTGGCAGCCAACGCTGCTCCATGCTCCAAGGGAAATCAGGAAGGTCCTTATTAATGCAAGCTGGAATAAGCTCTTACAGTGCTTGTCAAGTCCAGACAGTGTGCCAAAAATAAGTACATGATAATTGCGTGCCTGTACACTTTGTAAAGGGCTCGGTTAACAAGAAACACATCTCATTCTTAAACCACTGCGATTTAGGATGTAATTCTCTCCTAGCCTCTTCTCTTTTGGAAATGCCTGGTTGCAAAAGTATCGACTTGTAATCAGGATGAGTGCTTTCCAATTTTATCTTTTACCTGTTTGATGCACGCACTCTTTTCATACCCTGTGATAACGAGTGTTCAGAACTCGAGTTTGTGCTTTTTTGCTGCTGCATATTTCAGGCCTTGCCTTAAGTACCTGTACTCCTCGTGAACATCTGCTGTTCAAAATCTAAACTCGTGGTTCAAAGCAAACTCACCTGGATGGTTTTGAGTAGGTGATGAAATGACTTAAAGTCTGTGGTCTGCTAGCTTACCAGAAGACGTGGCAGCTGTCAGTAGAGGAGCAGTAACCTCAGTACTTTTACACATCTCGCCTCAACATTTTAACTCAGAAACATAAAAAGAGCCTTTATGTGCCGTGAGGCTCTTCCAGCCTCCTCACATGAAGTGTTCACCATCTGTAACTCAATCTTTGAAGCGGATTGACTCCGTGGTGCTTGAGAGCCAGCTCAAGACCCCAAGGAGGCTGTGTAACCTAATTAAATTATCTTGCACTCCTTCTATGCGGCATTTCAACATCTGTGGAGTTGGGGTGCGTTGTCATCCGTCTAGACGTGCGTAGTGGAAATGTGACTTTAATGGTGCTCCTTGATTTTAGTTGTGAAATAATTGTGCTGTTCCTACTGAAGGTATCATTCTGTTGCTGGATTCACGCAGTAAGGAGGAATAACAGTGAATGACATAAAATAGGAAAATAAAATATGTACATCTTAAAAATAGGTAAACGTGGCCACCAAGATCATGATTTAATTTGTCACAGTAGGCATGAGTGCTTATAAAGCAAAATACCTTAATATAAAATGAATTAAATTCTGTTGTAAAATGTCTCGTACAGCTAGGAGTTGGGCGGGCTGGTGGAAGGAGGAGTTGGTTCCAGAAGCAGGCTGTGGACTTCACTGCTCATCAGGTTGAAATTTCATTTCAGGAGCTTTCAGCCAGGGTTTCCCTGGCAGGCTTAAGTACCGTGATGGAAATAGTTTAGCTTTATTTCTTGTCAAGATACATACTTCTAAAATAATAATAAAATATTGTGGTTATTAAGAGAAATAATAGGAATAAATATTTATGAACACATTTCGTACGAGATTAATGCTTTGAAGCATACATTGTCCTTTCTTCTTCTATCTTACAAAGTCACAGGTTTTAAATTTAGCCAGCACCGATGGACCCAACTTGCTCCATGATCCCAAAGTAGAATATTTTTATTTAGATTCTTATTCTGATTCTACTATCGGAGTGCAAGCTTGTGTGAGAATATAAACCACACTACCCTTAATTCAAAACAAACAAACAAACAAAAAAAACCCACACCACTTTCTCTGTGAAGGAAAAGACCAAAAAGAAGACAGTACTTTATAAGTAAGTATTTTAGGGTGTAGTTTTTTCGATTAAATAGCTGTGAAATACTTAACTTAAAATCTGCTTAGCAATACAAATGAATAGACAGTCATAATTTAAGCCTCACCAGATGCTCTAATGAGTCCTTCCTTAATGTGAGAAGTAATTCCATTTCCGTGCAAGCTTTTTCCTAATCCTATTCTGAGCAGAAATTGCCAATTGTTCTAAATTCTTAAGACTATTTTCTGTGAAAGAATTAGCTGAAAATATTCGATATATTACACTTATGATCTCGGTAAAATACAACTTCATAATCTTGGATAATTTGTTTCACATTCCAGCAGGCATAAAAATTGTCAGATTTGTATGAATTTATCACAAGCAGCTGCGGGAAGTAAAAATAGATGTAAAAGTGGGTTTGTAATAAGATCCAGGGTGGTATTCATTTAATGTTGGATGTGTAGACTTTGTGTATACTGAAATCTTTCCCCTTTTCTGTCCATTGTTAGCACTGGTTTGGTTTTCATTACACAGAGCTGTTTTATCAGCGATGTGCCATGGATATTATTCCACTGTGCTGTGACTCTATCGAGTGCTGACATTTGTAGTATTTATAAATTATATTAGTAGACTTACTAAAGAAATGGTAACAAAATGAAGAAAAAAAAACTATGTTGAAGTCACTGTTGTCACAGATGATGAGGCTGCAGTATCTAAGCAACAAAACCCAGCCAGGTGGAGTGCTACGTACCTGCTGCGAGGTTTTTTTCCTTTGCTTGCTGCATTGGACAGCTTCTCTGCTGTCAGATTCATTTGTTCTGCTTCGTTCTACAGGTACAATTAACCACAAAGTGAAACGAGACACCTAAGTGATGTGTTATCGCAGGTATTCAGTTTGGCCCTTAAAACCACAAGCTCCTGGGCATTAATTCCTTGATCTCCTATTTGGAGAGGGTTTTTATGACATTTAGCTTTTCGACAGCTAGCCCGCCTGCTCTAGGATGTGGCACACTTGCAAATGAAGAAGTCTTCCCCTGAACAGCAGTATTTTGACATCTCATCACTGAGTCATTCTAGTAAATTACTGACAAAAAGAGGACGGATTACCTAAGGCAAATGTTTTTCCTCCATCTCCATGGCTCCGTGTGTAGGAATGTTTGCTGTTTCCTAAGCAGGCATATACCACTAGAGGTTGCCATACACCTTGCTAATCAGACGTGCACATTTAACATTAAACGAATTTATGGGGCTAATTCCACCTTTTTCCTATGCTATTGTAACAGCTCCTCATGTGCGTGGCTGTGTGACCCACTATGAACACTTTTCCCCTTTAGATAACCTAAGAGAAATATCAAGAGGTGGCACAATTTTACCTGTATCACGTTTCATTGATTTCTTTTGCTGTCTGGAGACTTCAGATTGTTTCACCTCCCCAACCAAACCATTTGTTTTGTGCTTTACTGTGTGTATTATTTGATTTTATTTTATTTTTTACTATCATTTCATCTTATGGGATATTCTCGAATTAAAATATTTATGGAAGCTCTTTAAGACTAAGAGTGCATCGTGTTGCTTTAAACTGCACCTTTTGAGTCTGTTTAAAGACCATTTTTAATCCAGTGTCATCTCGAAGTTTGTCTTGAATCTTTAGAAATATTAATATTAATTACCAGCTGTAAATAGCATCAATTGGCAAATTTCATACTGGCCGAAAAGAAAGCTTTCTGAGTTAGTGCTAGGAATACACGTGGCAGGACTGCAAACTGTATTCCCCATCACAGTGCTCTTTTGACTTGATTTATGCCTAAACAAATCTCTGAATTTTCTTAATAGATGCATGTGGTTGTGTGTTTTATAGTGCTATAGAAACCACGTAGCTGGTTTGTTGAAATACGGAGTAATTTGAATCTAGAGTCTAATGATTTTACCGACTCCAGATTAAAACGTGAGCTATAGAAACGTTTGCTCTGAAGGTTTTCTTCCATCTTTATGATTTTTTAATCACTTAAATTCGTGCCTTGCTCCTAGGTACTGGTAAACTGATTGAATGCTTGGCTTTGCAGAAATGAATACTGATTACTGATTTATTTGCAGAACAAGTTCACTGCTTATCCAAGAACGGGTTCGTTTACAATACAAATATGTGCTGGGATGGTCAATCTGATTTTTGGTTAGTGCACAATGTCCCTTATTGTAGTGGTCATTGTTCTTGCAGTGTTTTTATTTGTCATCCTCGTAGAATGGCACATCTTTGTAATGCTCCTGAGGTAATTTGATGGAGTGCTAGACCATTTATCTTCCCTTAGTATTGTTTCTGCCTACCTTATTAAGGGTCTTGCATAATCAGATTAATTTGTCACATTATCAGTTGTTATATTCTATTATTCTTAAAAGAAGAGGGCGTGTTACTTGCCTCCTCTTTCCCCTAGACGATCAGTTGTTGCTTTTTTTTTTTTATGAATTAGGAACAAGGAGAAAATTAATCATATATTTCATGTCTTCTTGTGTTTGGCAGACTGATGCTGGACTCTGTAATGCATCTGTTCATTAGGTGTGGTACCCTGGCCTTTTTTTCCTGGCTTGTGACTATTAAAAGTGTTTTCTTATTTTATATATAATATATAGGTGTTTTTTTTTAAATATGTAGGTGAGCTCACTTAACCTAACTTAACTCCTTAAAATGAGAGCCAAAAGAAGAGCTGAGGCTGAGAAACACATTCACATCCCTGCCTTGTAAGTTTGAAATCCTATTTGCTTTTATTTCTGGCAGCTTTTTGAATTTGTCCATGCTAAGGCCCTGTTCAGGTCTGCACGTGGAATTTTTCTGTTTTTATGGCTTTGGGGAGAAATTGAAAGCTCTCCTACCTTCTTCACAAGCTTGATTTCTAAAGCAAAAAAGAAGTGTCAGAGTAGTTTCGTGTTTATCATCATTTCCTTGTAGTATTAATGTGTTTTTGGGGATTGGGACTGTGGTTTCATTTGTTTTTTGCTTTGTCTTAAGCTAAATTTTCCTCAAAAAGCATCTCTTTGTACAGAAGCAGCAGAGATTTTGCGTTGGCCAGGCCCTTGCTTATTCAAGTAGTCCGGTTTGCGTGCGCCCTACAAAGAAAGGAAAACATTTGTGCAGCAGCGAGACGTGTGATCTGACCTGCTTCTTAGGGCCCACATGAAACTGAAAACTCTGAAACGATTGTGCGAAGGTGACGAAATTAGAACTTAACCAATTGCTTCGTAACATTTCCTAACAGCGGCAAGAATGAGATGTAATTGCTGGCTCCGAACCCGCTAGGCTGCTCACATGGAGGAAGATAAATACATTTCTCTCCCACGTGGCTTTTACAGGCTGCGAGCGTTCTCATTTTCCTGCCTTTTTATTCCCTTTGATGTCCACGGGGCTTTTGGGAAGCCCTTTAACATACAGCTTCCTCTTTCATTTGAGCATGGCAATGGGACAGTCGGTGCAGAAACCTAGTGAAACCGAGTTACCCAAATCAAAGGCGTTTCTTACGGAGCAAAACTGGAATAAAAAAAATAAATTGCCAGGTTTCTGCATGAATGCTTCAAAGCTGTTTGGTTTCTAATTTCATTCTCGCTTGCAAACTTCAGTAAAGGTGCTTCTCATGCAGGAGTCTCACTTTTAATTGCTAGAATTTCAGCGTGGTAGGCACTGCAGATTTTAAATGAGACGTGTGAGGTGAGTGAAAGAAAGTAGATGAATGGAATATGCAATGTTTCTGGCAAACTCATATTTCTGGCTTTATTGCATCAGGTATTAAATGAGAAAAAAACATTTTTCCAATATAAAGATGCTTCTATTCTGAATTTGGGGTTGCAACTCTGTGACCCTATGAAGCATGATATTGGAAAAGTTTGATTTCAGAAATGGCAGTTCTCAGTAAGCAAAGAGCAAGATAAAAAAAAATAATAATAATAAAAGGCCAGTAGATAGAGTCATAAAGGAATAACCTTTATTTTTATTAATGCATAAAATAAAACTAGTTGCTGTGCCCTTTATTATTCTTCTGTGGGTTATAACAAGGTATTTGCTTATTTGCTCAGAGCTGCGTGGCTTGGAGGATGCTCTGAAACGTGCAGGTTTGCATCGTGCCGTACAGGAGCCGGGACTTCAGCAGCAGTTTCTCAGTGCAACCGCAAGCCTGATCTGTAGACGAGCCTTTTAAGTTCTGGGTTCAAATTTTAACTGGACAACTAAATCCCAATTTACTGTTTCTCTATCATAATATCCAAGTGTCCATAATGGCAAACCCTTGAGAAAAGAGGCGTCTGATCTCACACCGGTGTGTATCAAGAGTCTTCACAAGTCAAGTTACGCAGTAATAAAAGATCAAATTCTGAAAAGTGCCCTTGGAATAAATGCCCTGTGGCCAGAGCTGGTAAAATATTGAACCCCCCCAAGCATCAGCTTTCCCTTTTTGTAACCAAAAGAAAATAAAAAGAGGGCAATGAACAGTTGCACTGAAGCAGTGATTTCTGCCTCTGCAGGCGTTGCGAGGGGTGTAGTTATCAATCCCTGGTTTCTAATAGTGATGTGTAAATATCTCTGCCCTGAGCTGTTTAAGAGTAATAGGTAATGATTTCCCTTGATTTACTTCTTCATCACACATAGATTATACTTGTGCTAGAAGGAAATTAACTTAATGAAAATAATAGAAAGGAACCTAGTCATGCTGTTGCTAAGTTTTCTAAACAAGAGGCTTTTTTTTTTTTCTAAATCAGAATTACGCTGGCTTTCATCACCTGTGTTCGTGCCCTGCAGGCCTGACCGTGCTTTGGGAGACCAGTTGATAGAAACGATGGCATCCTCTAATTCCTGTCCCCTAAGTCTTTCTTCAGCTTTAGATGATCTACCTGCAACTCAGCTAGCACGTTTGATTTGCTGTCTTGGCTTTAAAGCAGTAGAAAATGACCCATCCAGCCCAGCAAACTTCAGCCCTATAATGGTATTCCCGGTGAATCTGTTACTCTGAAATATCTGCGTTGATTTTTTGTTGCCTGTCCTTTGCTTTGGTGGCGTTTACTACGTGCTGCATGCCTTAGATTTTAGCAGTAACTCCTACTCGGTATCAAAGGCCACAAAACTGACTGATTGACATTGCCTGGGAAGTCAGAATTAGAAGCCTCAAAGACATTTTGAAGCCTCGAAGACATTTTGCTTTTAATGCTGCTTAACTTTCCGATAGTTTTGTAGCCTGGTAGATTAGAGGAGAGCCGACTTAAATCCAACGTGGATATAAATGATACCCTATTTATGTGAAACTTCTTTATAATGAGATTTATTTTTTTTCCATGCAGAGCAGCGTGGTACAAAAACCATCATCCCATTTTTATGGGATGTTCCAAGTGAAAAATGAATGGCTTTTCAGAAAGGGGCCTTCGTGGTATCCTAGCGTGCCGACTGCGTTTGAGAGAGAGCACTTGGGGAAGGGAAGATGAAACAGCTCCAAGCCACCGAGTCTGAGGTTGGATTTTAATCTGAGGGCTGGTAGCAGCAGAAGATGTGTGCACAGCAGGATACTCAAAGAGATTTTTATATCACCTATGCGATGTTGGGTCTCTGGTAGTCGCAGCTTGCTCTTTCATGAGCTGTTCGCTGGCATAGGCACACACTGCAATTGCTTTTTATCTTTTTTGCAAAGTAGATGCAAGTTAACTTTTTAAAGGGATGAAGCATTTGCTGTTGGTATGTGTTGAGTGTAGTTGTAGTCAGATACATCAAGATGCTGCTTTTCTGCTCTATTAACAGAAAGAAGAGTACTCCTTGCAGGTAGGCCTGTTTTTTGCCTGGGTAAAACACATGGAGATGAGGTTTTAGGCAGTTTCCAACATGGAGAAATATCAATGAACTTGGGTTAAGCCTGCTTGAACCCGCTGGGGATTCTTTTGAGGTGGATGGGATCAGCACGAAACAGGGAGGGGTCTTGGGCACACCATTTCTTCATTCTATCTTGGGGTTGTTTCCCATGTAATGATGCAGAGTGGATCAATCTTCTACTGAAATCTTTTGCTGACCTGTAAAATGTAGACGTCGCGATAATTCTTGCGTTTCTTGGGGGGAATTCATTGCTACAATTCATGAGGCTTCTGCCATCTAGGAAAACGTGCAGCACTTCAGCATCTCTCAAGCCGTAAGTCACCGCTTGGCAGAATGTGTGAGTAGTGAGCATAATTCAAATTAGCACAAAATGTGGCCTCAGAGCTAAAATTCACTGAAGTCTTGATACCTATTTCACCTGACACCAGCAGATCCATCACTAAACCATGTCCTAAACCATCCACATCTCTTAAAAACCTCCAGAATAATGTCTGCGGAATGTATTTTGGTTTTTCTTTTTCCCTAGTTTGCAAATCGATCTAGGATTATGTATTTCCAATGAAATTGGACTATTTTCCCATTCAGGGCTAAAGAAGCTGTTTGCACTTTCCACCCGCAGATAACAACAAACCACCGTGACCGACAGCAAGCAAACAAAAAATCCTCAAAGACAAAAAGGCCAGCAGGTTTTGTGACTTATAATAGTGTTCTAAAAATGATTGTTGTCCTAGTAGAATCGTAGAAACTGCAGTTTTGCTTCTGCAGTTTGTTTTGAATGGAACATATTTATAGGACAGTGTGCCTTAAAAGAAATAACCAAGTGATTCAGGATAATGACTTGCTTGAACCTGTCTTTTATCTTCAGTTGGAAGCTGTTTGGCTCATTAACTGCTCGATTGAGATACAACGTGTACTGTTTCCTTTTCAGAAGTTTTCTTTCTGGAAAAAAAAAACCTGTCAACTCTGATCTAGATAGATGAATGAGTAGTGAACTTATCAGGATTTACCTGACAAAGTCAAATTGGATTCTGGCTGTAAGTAAGCATCAGTATAAAATAATGTAGTTGATTATAAGTCACGACTTCTGTTCTTGTATGGCTGCTGCATCTTTCCCATTTTAACTGGTGTCAATATTTACGTGCAATGCTTTACCAGCTTTGCAGTTGCTTATAGATCTATGCCACATCGATCTATATACATACATAAGGAAATATATATGGATATATAAGAAAATCTTGCTTTTGGACCCCCCGGTTACATGAGCATTTTAGAGATTCGGGAAGGACAGAAAACAGTTGGACGTTTTTGAGTCTGTAAGCCAAGGTTTATTTCTCACCACCGTAGACTTTCGCCTTATTTTGCATGGCTAAGAAGTAGAATATTGCACTTGAAAGCATCGGACACTTTTAAGTGGAGGGTGAAACTACAGGTACAGAAGAAAGAATTGGGATTTAACAACTTTAATGTGCATCAGGTCTTTGTAACTGTTGGATGACTCAACCTTTTTAATGGTAATGGCCTTCAGCAAGTTGAGGAAAGAACAGGCTTTTAGGTAAAGTAAATACACTTAGATCTGCAACGAATAAATCAATTTGCTGCGAAGCTGTGTAGAGACATGTTCCTGTAACTCGTTAATTGTGCTCTTGGGTCCACAAATAGGTTTCTCCAGATGCCGCAAGTTACACCGGGCTCAGATTTGGAACGATCCTGTTGCCAAACAGGATGAAGGCTCGGACCAGCAGTGCTTCAATGCCCACTCTACTCATCAGCTGACTGCCCGAGAGCCTCCTCTTCCCCTTTTTGCTCTGTCCCAGCATCTCTCCAGACAGGGATTCGAGGTCCGTGCAGCCTGCAGGGTTGTAGCTGGTGCGGGGATGCAGATGCCTGCTCCGATGCTGATGTAGGAGGCATCACCTGTCATCCCCTGTAGAGCCTGTGAATTATCGTAGGTGTCTGGCTGTTTGAGAGGAGCTGTCCCATACCTAGGAGAAGGTTACTGAGAAAGGGGACCAAGGTTTATTATCGAGGAAAGGGGAGAGAGAACGGTCACAACCTGAAGCCGAAGCTTCCAGCCTGATGGAAGATGACAATTTCTCATGGTCTTCAAAAAATGCCTATGAAAAACGACACAGAAAAGCTTTCGGTCGAGCACTGTCACAGGAGCCCGGAGAGATTGTAGGGTCTCCATCCCTGGAGGCTTTCAAGATCCAGCTGAACACAATACACGTAATGCTTAGGTCATGTGGTACATCAGTACCATATTTCATAGCATCCTAAATAGCAGATGGCTAAACAGAACTGACCATTTGCCCAAAATTCTGATTTTATATCGGACTTTTTCTGTGGGCAAGAAGGCAGCTGTGCTTTTGATGGTTGCATTTCTGCTGTTGGTAGTGCATAAACCAGAAACGATAACATTTTAGGCAGAGAATGAATTAAGCCATTCTCACAAAATCGTTGATCTAATGAGTTAATGTCATCCTCTCTGTAGTATTTGAGTGAGTGTGGCGTGCATTTTTGTTGCATTTGTCTTTGGGAACATGAAAGTAATGACTAATAGGCTTCCTCGAACACAGGTTGTTTGACATGAACAGCAGTAAAAACTTCGTAGCACGTCACGACCTTCTCCCGGCATGTGTACAGATAGTTCAGGATGCTGACTAACATGTGCTGGAGTTTAATTAGCTTCTACTTTGATTGTTTTTTTTATAAAAAATGATTTCATTCCGGCTTTCCCATCGAGTCGTGTTGTAGCATAACTCCCTTTTGAAAGGACAGCGATTAGGATTCTTCCACCTTAGCAAAAGATGAATTTTTCAGATTCTACCGCAGAAACAATATGACCTAAATATTTAATCAGGCTTAGCAAAATTGGCTTTTTTTTTTTTTTTATTGCTGCAGATTAATCTCGTTTCTCTGAGCTAATACGTGTGGTATGTATGTTTTCAAGCCCTTACTTTTTCTCAATAAAGCTGAAGATTTATAACCTTCGTAAAATCTGGCGTGCACTGAGATGAAGATTGTGAATTACTATTATTTAAACATTAATATTTCTTCTTTTGAATTCTGTATATGTAGTTTCAGTCTATATTATATTTACAGAGAGCTTAGTGTTTAGACCGCTCTTCTATATACCCCGCCCAATTTGCTTCGTTTCTGTGTTGCTAAAAAGACGTTGGCCTGGTGCTGTTTATGTTTTTGCTTTTTATATATTTATTTTAAAACTTCGTTTGCCTTCAGTAGAGAAAATATTTACTTTCTGGTTTAAATAAATAAGGATGGAAGTGGCTTTGCATGTTTTGCTTAGTGCTATTTTCTTGTTCAAGTCTGTCCTTACGGTTTCAAAGAAAGCATATCGTGAATTTTAGCGCTTGTTATTTTTTAACTGTTCGTTTTGCTAAACTTCTAGCTGGTGGCTGAAGTCGTGGGTACACCTCTTGGATTTACGAGGAGTTGAAGTTAAAAATTTCAAGTGATGTGATCACCTGAACCGAAATACTTGCAATAAGTAGCAACTGCACAGTTTGCTTTTCTGGTTTTACTGTGTCATCTGGCAGTCCTGTAGGCCACGTGTCTTGTTTCTGCTTCGTTGTTCCCTAATGATTTAAATGTTTCCTATTGACAGATTTTATTTAAGAGCGCTAGAAACTGCGTAGAGCTGCTGGACAGGTCAGGCTTCCTTCCATCCTCTGCATGTGGGAGCTTAGACACTTTGGCCCAAGAATGGGACAGTTTAGGACATGGGATTTTCTTCGGAGAAACGTGAAAAAGAGCAGGTTTGGAAGATCTTCAGCAAAGTGTAATTTCTTTGTAGGAAACACACTGATAAAGAAAATGAACAATGTCCTCTGAGGACCTCAGGCAGTCGGGAGAGAGATTCCCTACAGCTCTCCGGAAAGGCTCTGCACCCATTCACATGGGATGGGGCTCTGCTGTCACACCAGCAGCAGCACAGCTCCCCAGGGCTGTAGACATCTAATTCCCATTGATTTTAAAGTGTTTCTTTGCCTTTGCTTAAGTAAAAGTCACCAGAAAACCTTTACCAATTTCCAGACTCTGTAGAAAGGACACTTCTATTTGCCTTCATTAGAGCTGCACTAAATGAAAAATAAAATGCAGATATATTGGGTTTATTTTTGTTGTATATTTATGAATTATGCTTTTTTTTTTTCCATGGGCTTGGGTGTTAGAGATCATGGGAGCATCCTTTTTTGTAACTACTGCTGATCCAGACAAATCGAAAAAGCTCTCAGAAAGGAGAGGACCAGAGCTCCAAAATTACTGGGAGGCTGAGATGAGCAGGTGAGAGTATCGTCAGAGCAGCTGAGTGTAATCTTTCACGAGTCTGAAGATCCATGAGAACAATCTTTTGCCCAGCAATACTGAAGTTTCCCCTCTGCCTTCTCATTTTATACCTTGCCTCTGCACAAGATGAGGCAACGCCAGGATCAGGGAAGGAAACATTTTCACAAATTCCAGAAAACTTGAATAGAAAAAAGTTCTCAAGTCTAATAGTTTACTGGTCTGTACACCGAAGTCAGGTTCTCTGTTTTCTTTTGGAGTATCAAGGTATTTCAGGTACGTTTTTATTCAAAAACGTGTTTTTCATGGTTAGCAAACGAGGCTTTTTCTGTGTTGTTTCTGGTGTTTCATTTAGTTTTGCTCTTTCTTTCAATTCCCCACCTACTGTGTGTGGTGGAAGCTTTTGTGCTGTGCTGGAGAAAGTGAAAGACAAACAAGAAACCCCCAAGTAAACATCCTTGGGAATAAAAGAAACCCTTGGAGATCTCTAAATGCCACTTTCTGACGTTTCTCAGCCACCCTTGATGTCAAAGTGCAAATCAAAGGATTCCAGTGGTGTATCTGAGGAGGGAGTTGGGTGCTTTGACTTGATCCCTGTCAGTTTTGAGCATCTGCATTTATCTTAAAAGATGTCTTGTCTTTATCTTCAAGATGTCCATCTTTCCATCCTTGTCATGCTCATTTCCAGCCACTTTGCATTTGGGAATCGTGGATGATCTGATGGAAGAGATGGATTTTTACCAGACAGATTCCTCTAACTGCAGTCTCCCAAGTTTTGTTGCTCTTCTGTGTTGGTTTCCATCTGAAAATCTGGGGGATTCTTTTGGTTCTCATTTCACAGTGGCTATTTAATACAAAGAATATTCTTAATTTAAGATTTATGGAACATAGAAGAATTTTTTTTTTATTTAATAAGTTTAAACATGTAGAGGATATAGCTATAGTAATATTTACGTAGTGAGAAGACATTCAAAGAGTTGTGTTTTTTTTTTTTTTTACTTCCAGTGCCTCAAAAACAGGAGAGTGAAAGCTTATTGTTATGTAAGTTGAAATGTGTATCCCTGTGACAGCATTGATGGGAAGCAAAGATAAGTGATACTAGAGCGTGCTCTCAATTTCTTGACATTTAAAATTGTAGTCAGAAAAGTTATGGTGGCTTAAGAATTACCTCCTAGCGGCTGCTTCCTCTGCTGAAAGTTAGCATTTCTACAAACAAACTGCCAAAAAGGGTTTCTCAACTTTCTCAGCAAAGGTAGGTGGTTTATTTTAACCCAGCAGTAAATGCTATTTAAACTGAAGCAGTCAGAGATAGTGGTCCTGATAAAATTTTAGGCTTAGGGGCACACCGACTGTGCCCCAGGATCAACTGTTTGACACTCTTTTCTATCCTGTTCTCAGGTACAGAAGTGATTTAGTCTCCTAAGTGTGTTTTAGCTCCACATAGCTGAGGGATTAGAGGCAGAGGATTGTAACCCATGAAAACGCAGACGATCGGGGTAGAAAATTTTGACTTTTAACCTATAAAACTAGGAAATGATGGCTGTTCATTGGGTAAGGATGCTGCGGACTGGAGTTCAGGTGTCTGTTTCTTTATTCTGAAGTCAGTGAAAGAGACTCAACTTCAAAAATAACTTGGTCTTCAGTCTCTGCACGTGTAGCTTTGCCAGTTCAGCACTCCAAGGGAATGTCCAAACGGGAGAGATACCCACACCCGGACTGCAGTGGGGCCAGCAAACCTCTGGTAGGAGCACCCTAATGCTTACGGAGATCTGTCTCATCTGTCTCCTGATGTTTAAGGCACTTTCTGGAGGATGTGCCACACACAGTCCCTTGCCCAAGAGTTCCCCTGTGACCTGAGCTATCGCGTACATTTGGGGAATACTCTGTTGGTTTCTTATTGTAAACTTTCCACTTTGTAAACTAGGTTCAAATTCGCACGTTTCTATTTTCAGGGCAAACTGAGAGAGGCAAAAGGGCCCAATTATTTGCATCTCTAACTTGTGAGACTTGGCAAATCCCTTGGCAGTACTGACAGAAGCAGCCACGGGCTAGCAGTTCCTTCTGTCTCGTGAAACTGTTGTTTTATGCCAAACTGCTGCGTTGCTCACATAGGCATCTTCCATTGACTCTTGGCACGCAAACCTCGTTGGACATGAAAACGTGAATCAGCTTTCTCAAAGGAAAATTCCTCTCTTTCTGTTTTTTCTCCCTTTACCCTTGTCTTTCAGTTATACCTGCCGCCACTTGCGGAGATATGTATATGTCTTGGACAAACTGTATTTCCCCCACTCTCACTGCTCTACGCTGCAGCATTGCTTCTCGACCCTCAGTGACAATGGAGAGGAACTCTTGTCTTTAACTTGTTCTCACATTCTCAGATCCTATGCTTCCAGGTTGTTAACCTCTGCTCTCCGTTTACTGCATGCTGCATGCTCTTTGACTGATCTGTGCATGTTCTGAGTTCGTGCTGGATAACGTGAAATGGCACTGGGGATGGTTTATGTCTATGGCATCTTTGGTATGTATCCTAAAAAGGGTGGTAGAAATGGAAGTTCAATTATCTTTTTTTTTTTTTTTTGATTCAGAATACTTTATCTGTCATCAAAGCTTGAACCCCACTTCTGGAATTAACGCGTGGCCCTCGGGAGTTTTAAATCCTTTTTATGTTAGAGTGCAAATAGCTTAATCCTTGACTATGACATCAGGACTGCGAGCTGTGATTCACAAAGCTTTCACGCAGTTGTGTAGTTTGCTTGGAATTAGGCTGACATGGAAGTGTCTAACGCTTCCCTGATGCCCAATTACTTCAGTAATAATATATATAATTTGTTTTTTCAGAATGAGGATGAACGTTTCCCTCAAACTCAGTAAATTGTCACGGCACTTGCAGATCCCTCTTAATTTATCTTTTTTTTATATGCCTTATCAGTTTTGATTAAGCCAAAGGAGAGCCCAAGCTAACAATATAACATCATGTTCATGATGCAGAACTGTAGGTGCTCCACAGAAACTGTAAAAGAAGGGGAATTTAAAAATAAATTCTACTCGGGATAGGATATTTCCTCTAAGATGTTTATTCCAAGTAAAAAAAAAATAAGTTTTAATATTTCACTTCTGACGCTATGGACAATGAAATATTTTAACCAAAATGCCAGAAGCTTTAGGAAAACAAGTTAAAAAATTGCATGACAAAATTGATGAGAAGATGGAAAGCATCCAGCCTGGAAACGCAGCTTCCCAGCTAAGCCAGCATACAATAGCAGCAGACCACACAGTAAAGCTAAGTAAAACCAGCTTGATTGTCAAGTGAGGAAAATACAACATGCGAGCTGAAATAGCTCTGCTGGTACAAAAGACATTTTATAGTAGTACATAATGATGGAGAGTTACGCTGCAGGATCTCAACAGGAGATGAAAATCTAGCTGTCCCAGGGGGCTTTCTCCGGATTAATTCGGAACAGGGATACAGTATTAAAGTAGGAAAAAAAAAACACAACAGAAGATTTCACAGGCTTTATTTTAAAATGAATAATAATCGTGAGGGCAGTGCACACCAAAATCTTGTTAAAGACGGGATGTTTTACATGTAGGAATATCCTGAAAACATGAAAGAAAATGATGTCTTAATTATCCCAGCTTGTTTAAATGAAACTTTGGTGCTCTGTGCAATGGAAACTCTACAAAATTCTGTTGGCAAAGCCCTGCTTAGGAGGCTACGTGCTACACCATGGATATTGCATCCTTTAAAAAGACTGGAGATGAAAGCACCAATTAAGGCTAACACAGGTGGATTTCGTGTGTAGTCCTTCACCTGCAGACTGCTGACACTTTCTGCTCCTCTGTTAATATTCACGTCTTCTGAAATGTCTTTGGTTTGCCTGGTGGCTTGATGGATGAAAGACAGCATCAATAACCATAGACTCTATTTCCATATAGCAAGCTCGTGACGTTTTTAGAGCAGAAAAAAAAAAAAAGGAAAACATACACGCAGCAGTTTTTAGTAGATAATTGTGGTTTGTTTTTTTTATTGTTCTGATTATGTATGATTAGAAAATTCAAACAACTTCTAGACTTTGTACCCAGAAAGATTACCTGCATCAGGCTGGAATTGGTGTCAAATATAGTGGCATAATTAGAGCTGGGAAAAAAAAAAAGCTGTGTTATGTGAATCTGTGCATGCATCCTGTATTAACCACAGTGCTTTTTCACCCTGTGAACGACCTACTCGTAATTTACGCATTCCATCTCTCCTCTGAAGGCAGGACAGTAATTAATTACGATGATTTACAAATTGCAACCTTCCCATTGCACGCCTTTCTGCGGGACTGCTGGTAAAAAGCGTAAGTCTTTGCCTTGATGAGTGTTGTTCAAGCTACTACGGATTTGTGCAACACATTGGTCCCCTGTCAAACCTGCAGACACATCTGGTGGCTTTCTTCTAAATTTTCAACCAGAGGAGAGACGATGCCTATTTTACTGTGCCATTAACATAACGTAAACACCGAAACTGGGATTGTCATCTGTCATTGCTGCTGTCTGATATTTCTCTTGTGGCCGTGATTATTGTTGTAACTCTGCCTGGTGATGTGGAATATTTTCTCTCACTCACACCTTTTGAATTGCATGTTCCTTGTGTGATGTTTTAATGCTCGTGGGTGTTCCTTGTCTTGTTTTAAACCTGTTTTCAAGCTGCAGTCAATCCCAGGAAATCACTTTTTGAACATGAGACCGGCTTAGTGCGTGTGCTAGCAGCTAACGAGCAATGATTTGTTTTGGGATGCCGAACAAATGAAGGATGGTTTTATTTTCAGAGCTAGCTCGACATAGTGTGAAAGCAGGAAATACGCTTTTGCTGAGCTTCGTAAATTGAGGAAACATGTTCGTGAAGCAGCAGAGCAAAAGGAAAAATTACATGGATTCATGTGAATTAAGTTGTTTTTTTTTTTTTTTTTTTTTGCCTGGGGAAGAAAGGCAAAAAGCAACGCGATGTCAAATTTGCACGGTTGATCCGTTTTGCGTATCTTTTATTACTTAATGCTAGGTTTGTGGAAAGAGCAAAACATATCTAATAAGATTTTAATCCCCCCCCCTCTTTCGGAAGTGTTTTGGCACGTTGTCTGAAGCCTGTAGCGGATAAGCTTTGCAACCATGTTCCTCCCATGCCATCAGAGTCAATGGAATTATGCAATTACTTTAATTTAAGAATGTGCAGTCTTTGCGGGATCGGGGCCTTGGAGGTTAGCTTTGAAAAACACTGCTGATTACCAGGAATGTTTCTGTAGCTGCAACGCGATGGCGAAGTACTGCTTCAAGCCAATTTGTGTTCATTATCCGGGTTCAAACTTTTTTTTTTTAACCCCAAATGGGAGCTGCGGGGGCTGGATTCCAGGGACATATAGACCGTCCCGCGTCATGATGCAGGTTACTGGCCCGACCTCGAGAACAAACAGGAAAGGTGGCAGAGTCCTTGAAAAGAGTGAAAATGAATAAAAACAGTCGGGAGTCTGACATGTTTTCTTTGGCTTTAGTCTCTGCAGGAAAGATTGGGAGAAAGAGATGAGTATAAACGCAACTGAGCTCTGCCTTCTGCTGCTGTAAGAGGGCTGACAAGTCAACGAGAGGAGCAATATTTCTTTGACTTCAGGATCTTTTCATGGAAAGGGGTCCAGGTGGTGTGACACCTTCGGTATAAAGTCCCCCCTAGCAGCGTGGAGCAGGCTTTGGTCCAGGGTTGTGGGTGAAAACAAAAAGGCTGTAGTAAATTGCTGGGGGCGGATGAAATTGAATGAGATGGAAAGCGTTTCCAAAGGTGACAAAATGTCACTTTTGCAGGAAAAGTGGGCTCTTAAGTGCTTACGTCCTGCAGAGCTGCTTTGGAAGATAAGACACGTGGCTCCCCCAGTCACGGGAATTACTGAAAATCTTTATTAGTAAATAACTCAGTAAAAAAATCTGCGAGAGAAGCAAAGTAATTTGTGATGGAGTAATTGGACCTTATCTAAAAACCTTTGAAGTCTTAATAAGTTTTAGTAAATGGCTTGTTTTTTTTCTCACTTTTTATGCATAGCCTTGTTTACATCGTAGGTTTCAACTGCTCTGTGCACGCTCTGCATCCACCAGGCCTTCTGATGAGAACATCATTGGTACCCATTCAGGAATTTCAATCCCATTGCATTATCATCGTGTATAATTATGGGTTGGTTGGGATTGATTTTTTTTGAGACGTGCTGTTACTCATCCAGCTTCTAATGTAGAAGCTGGAGATTACACATTTTTGTGTCAATTGACAAAATCTTTCTCTCCAGATACCTCTAAATCAACATTTAAAAAAAATAAAAAATCATCATGATGAGTTTTACTTTGAGTAAAATCATCAAAGCAAAAAAAAAAAAAGACAGTTAAGCTAATATTTCTTTGAGTTAACTACAATTTAAAGTTTTACTACTTTTTGATTGTGATTTTTTAGTCAGCTGCTGGTGATTTTCTTGAAGAGTTTTTTTTTTTAATTATGGAAAGATCACTTCACACTCAACGTCGAGTGACTTGGCAGAAGGAAATTGTTTATAAATTCCTTGCAGATTATTTGTCTGCGTGCTGCACGGCGTATTGATCAAGAAACCAGTGAGATATAAAATCGATGCTGCGGGTAGGTGGTGGGTGAGAAATACAATCTCAAAATACAGTTCAAGTGGCTTTTCATCAAGTGGCTGCATGTCTACTGGAAACTCTTGTGCACTGGTTTATTAACTCCAATTTAGAACAACCTATTGAGCAGAGTTTTTAGGGAATTAGCGATCGAGGAAAGGGAAAGATTGCTGATACCAAAAGGAGATGAAAAGGTAAAGAAAGTTTCTAATAAGGGGCCCTTCTGTTCAGCATGCACAAGTATAGTGCACTCCAGGAGCTGGAAATTGAAGCACAACCAATTCAGACTCGTTCACATTTTCTACGTGGTGGATGATTCATTGGAATAGTTTAACAGGGGTTCTGGATTTCCCAAGATTGGACTTTTGAAATGAGATTGGATGTTTTCCGAAAAGATACGGCCAAGTCCAGCCACAGCTATTGGACTCGGAGAAGGAAGTTGCAGAGGGAATTCCTATGGTTTGTGTCAGACTAGCAGATCAAAGGGGCTTCTTTTGGCTTTAAAAATCTGAGTTACAGGCAGATTGCCACGCAGGACTTTGTTATTTTGTTTGTCTTACGGTTTTTGTTAAAAGACTTCGTGCTGATTTAGAGTTTTCCTGTTGATACGGATGCTGTCATCCCAGGTACTGCCCCCCAGGTGAACGGACCCAAACAGTGCAAAACAGCACAGGCTACCAAAGCACTGCATCCTCCTGCATAAAAAATAGAAATAATCATAAGAATTATTTTTTTTTAAAGGGAAAAAAATGCCAGAGCCATGCTCTTTCTATGTAATATTCTCTTTATTTCTTCCACCCTGGTAAAAAATTATCACAGGCATGGTCTAGATGCATTCTGCCACATTAGCATGTGAAACCCAAACGCATCCTGATCAGACAAAATTATTGTTAATTGAAGGCTTATGCGCCCACATTCCCATGAGATGAAATTGGACCAAAATTACTTTCACACGTTGCCATTGTAGCAATATGTTCAGAGACTTGGGATGGGGGGGGCTGCGTTCATACGTAATGTCTGGCAATTAATCAGGATTGGGGAGGGCATCTTTATAAAATATGTAAATAAGCTATTGTTTGGGGACTAAAATGAGAGATGTTGTATAGCTTGCCGAAAGAATTCAGGAGAACATTAATAAAAATGAATGTTAAACACTCCTAAAAATGAATGTCAGCTTGAATTGCGTTGAATGGCTTATAGCAGAAATCAGAATTTATGCTCGTGTAAGGCAATCAGCCCCAAAAACTTGCCTTGAGTTTTACTCCTCTGTAGTATCTGCTCGATTTTCCTAGGGTGCAGAACATCACTTCTCCAGCAGCTTCACTAAGACCTTGTCGCTGGCAGCCTGCTCTTTGTTTTGTCCACCCAGGTGATGCATTTTTATCTGCGTTGCTTCTCCAGCCAGCGTTGCTTGAACTTCGGCGGGTGAAGGCAGCTTGGTAAATTGTGTAATTATTGCCTAAATATAGAGGATTATTCACTTGGAAAATAACAAACACGTGTTGCTGATTCAAAACATCTTCTGATCCGTCAAATTAAAGCGCGGATTCTCACCAAAGCTACGTTTTGGCTAATGCAGAAGTCCCCTTCATCATGAGCTCTTGTTGCAAATCAACAGGCTGTAGCTGTGATTCCAGGACTCATTCTGTTCGGATGAAACTAGTGGAAAGTGCTGGCTGCAGCTCGCGTATACCCTGATAATTGTGATTAAGATGTTCCAACCGGAATGCCTCAAGTTAAGCATCAAAATTTATTATTTTTTTTTCCTCTGAATAGTGTGGATTACTTACTTCCTCCAGTGAAACCGAGACCCAAATGTTTAATCCACACACATGGATGCCTAGAGACATTTTTGGGTGTCTACCTGCACTGTGAAGAGCTTTACATACTTAAATATTTCGAGGAGCTTCGTAAACCTGAGTAACAAATGATTCATGAGCACGCCAGACGAACGATGGAGCAAATAAATGTCTAGAAATTGTAGCTATCTCTTGGAGACAAAGATGAAGGTGGTTGAAGGATTCAAATGATGCTGAAGGTTTGGAAACTGGCATCCAGATTGGTTCAGACCGATTTAAATTATCCAGAACGTGCCAGTTTGGCAGCATTAATATTATAAGAACTGTTCCTTGCATTCGTTTTGTTTCCAGCTTTTAATGAGAGCATCCAACAGTAAGATCCATCATTTCCTCTTGCCTTTTGGTAACGCCACTCCTAACCACAGCATGTTTGACTGAGAAATGGGGAGGTGGAAAAAAAAAAAAAGTCAGTTCCTCACTTCTAATCCTCCGAAGGCTTGATCTTAAGTTGTGTGAGGAGGTTTTGGATCCCCGCGGCACAGCCGAAGTGTTTTTCTTCCTCCGTGTTTGCCCGCTGAAGTTGTGAGAAAACGTTGATGAGAATGCTCCCACTGCCTCAGCCGCAGATCAGAAAGAAAAAAAAAAAAAAAAAAGAAAAACAGTGGGAGAGGAAAATAAGAACAACCACAACTGGTTTCCAAAGATGACTAATCCTGCAGCCCCACTGTAACCTCCAGGACAGTGATTAGCGTTTGGCTTGTCTTCTAAATGCTGGAAAAGTTTTCTGGGGCATCAGCCTAGCTGAAAACGAGTTCAATACGTCTACGTTAATGCAAGGAGATTATTTTAAGTTTCCATTTAACGTTCCTGCCTCGTGTGCTCCGTTACTCTAAATACTTCTGGGTGCATAATGCACGGTATCGCGTTGCATCTGTATTCCTTATTAGTTAACAAAACCTTTTTTTATGGAAGAAGAAAATCCAATTTTGTGGGGAGGATAAAGGAAGGTGCATTAAGGGAAAGAGACCCATCAGGGCAGCCTTAGCGTCAGGAATAGTGATAGGATTTTTGGCCATCAGTTGGTGCCATTTCAGCCCCTCCACTGTATCAGTGCAGTCGTGATTGCTCCTCGGTTTTGCAGAGCAGTTTTTAAGAGAATTCAATGTAGACGTGTTATTTTTCTCTGTAGTGCACGAAGATGCACGTCCTTGGAAGGCATTCAAACTGGTGTTTGCCTAGCAGAAATTAAAAATTCGTAATTGAAAAAAAAAAAATCAGACCTTTTGATGTTGTATTCTCCCAATTAATCACCAAGCCGTCCTCTTGCCGCTGTAGGATTTCACCCTGAAATATATTTCCTATACTTTCCAGGATGTTTTGTAGTGTAATTGTGGCTTTGTGGAAGTGTCTACGTGGACTTTATATCCCATTGTCATAGAGTTTGTTTTTGGATCCCTTGCTCCTACTCTATCATTTGCTTCCTAAGGTGGAGGGGGTGTTAACATACCGGGAGGGCTGAACTTACTTTTTGTACGGTATAAAAAACAGTTGGTGATGCTAATTCTCTTCTTGATCGTGTTTCCTTTGTCTTTGAAAAAGCACATTTTAGGGAGGACGTGTTTCAGGAGTTGGGGAGGATTTTTCGGCTGACAGAGGCAGAGAGAAATACCCAAGGGGATAAGATGCATGAATCTGAGTGGGAGGTAAAGCGCGAAAGCCCAACCTCTTTTCTCTGTGGGAATGAGGTTAATTTCCAAATAGATTGGAGACAATGTAAATTTAATTACCGAGCGACTTGAGGGACTGGGACTTAAATAAAAAATAAAAAAAAAACAACACCATGTTGGTTCTCAAGATGGAAAAATATTGCACAACTGCAAGTCTGCTGAAATGAATCATTAAATCAAATCCGTATCAATTTTCCCACCGATCGTGGGGGTTGCATGTGTTTGTCAAAGGGCAAGGAAATAAGTTCTCTTTAGGATGTGAAACTCGGTAATGAATAAGGTTATTTAGGATGTCGGTGTATGTGGGAAATAACCTTTTTCTATTGAAAAAGTAGGGAACAAGAACTTTGAAGCAGTACCTAAAATAAAATCAGCTTTTTCTTGCACGAGGGTTCTTCATGCCCATATTTCTAAATCTTACCCAAAATTATTTAAAATCTTATTTAAAATCTTATTAAATCATATTTCTAAGTCTTGTTGGTAATGTCTGCAGCACCTTTTAAACTCGAGAACAAAACTGAAAGAACAGGCAGATTACAGTGAAATGTGATTAATTTTTAGCTCTGTCAAGGTTGGGTCATGAAGTGCGGGTAAGGTGTGCTTTTTGCTAAAAAACAACAACTTTTCGAAAAGGTGGAAGGAAAGTCTAAGACTGAGCTCCTTCAGTAGTGCTGACAAACCTTATCCTGCTACGTGCTGCAGGGATTTTGATGGCATGGGTTTGTCATTTCTGTTTGAGGAATATCAGCGATGGAGGCAAAAGCTGCGCAAATTCAGGACTCCAAACATTTTCCTTCTCTAAAGGGTTCCGGATGGATCTGTTCCATTCCTGCCATCTTCCTCAAGGAGTACACAGAATTTCAAAGTGGCTGCAATATATCTCCCAAAATGTTGTGTAAATGCTACAGGCTGCATTATGTTCTTGATACGCATATGCTGCACTCGGGGGAGTGTGTAGGAGTTGCGTTTGTAACCACTACAGGTCCTTGCACAGGTTGTTTTTCTCTTTTATGTTTTTCAAGAGCCACAGAACAAGGCAGGGAAATCGCTCAGCTCCCCAAATTCACCCCAGCTTTCAACTGGCAACGCTAGGAAGGTCAAAAAAACGCACAGAAAATGAAGCAAACGAAAGGCGCCGCAGTTATTTTCCAACAGAGGAACGGGCGTGTGTGCTGCTGAGGGGCTGCATCTGCTAAAAAGTCTTCGAAAGGAAAAGGTTGAATAACAGGAATTAAGATTTTGCACGTTTATATCATAAATTCACACAAAGTCAACGAAGGGGATTGATGTTGGCATTACAGTGAAGGATATAGACCATTTTTACTTGTGATACTTCTTTCTGAAGTACATTGTTATCCTTTTACAGGAAATGTCTAGTAATAGGGATTGTACTTAACCTTGGTCTCGGTATTGAGAACTATTTAAAATACCACTTTATTTGATGTTATCCCGCATTTTCCCTTTTTTTTTCAAGTAGTAGCACCTTTATGTGCTTCTGAAAACTTACTACGCATTTGTCTTTTGAAGCGTGTATATCTGCGTGTCCGTGCTATTTGCAGAAAAGTGGGATTTCCAACAAAGATCTCTCTTGGAAGATCTCTCTTGGAAGATCTCTCTTGGAAGATCTCTCTTGGAAGATCTCTCTTGGAAGATCTCTCTTGGAAGATCTCTCTTGGAAGAAATGGTGTGTAGCTGTACAAGTATGTACACACTCATGTTATAAGAAGTCAAGTAGTAGGATTTCATGATAAATTACCATGCATTTTTCATGTCAAGTTGTATTCTCTGTTCCTTCCAACATCTTTCATGTCCAAGTTGACTTATTCAGAAAGGAATGCATAACTAAAATTTTTAAATTGCCTAGAAATTCTGTATTTGCTGGTTTCCTTGGGAAACCTACTTTGCAAACCTCAGTCACACAAATGAAGATTTATTTTTTTTCATGCGGCTGGAGAGAATGATTTTGGATCGAAACCAATCTCCTTCCTCTTGGGAGGCGAAGGGTGGGAATAGTTAAATACAAATTTTGAAAATTTGTAGTTTTTGTACCAAGAAGGAGCATCCTTCTGAAAAACTGCCTGGTGAAATTGTAGGGATACAAACCATCTCTCTGAATTCAGCTTGTTAGTAGCAGCTCGAACCACCTTTTCTTTATTTTTGTGCACAACTGCAGGTGTATGAAATACGTTTCAGATGTGGTTCAAACTCGACTTTTGAGCCAAAATCACTGTTACTCTGTAGGTGGAGGTACTCTGCTAAAGTGGGTTGTAATGCGTTGTCAAATCAAGATACTGTGTTTACACATTTCTCACATAAAAACCAAAATATATATATATATTTTTATCGCTTCTTCCTTTTTTTGTGGCCTCAGGGCACGCTGAACGCATGCCATCAACCAAGACAACAAATGTTCATATCCTTAATTACCGATCTTAGATTCCTGTGGTGCTCACGAGCCTATCTCAGTGGTTCGCAAATAACAAAAAGTGATTCACTCCATAAAAAGCAAAATACGCCTGGATTTGAATTTATAAGCCATTCTTCATCACGAACAATTCAGAAGTTATCTGCAGATGCAGGTGCAGAATCTTTCAAATTTTCTTCCCGTGTAGGGTTTTAGAAGCCTAGAAAAAAGGCATTGCTCTGCAAGAGACGATCCTTGCATTGAAGATTGTTTGGGAGCACCCCTTAACAGTGAGTCTGGTTTGGGACTTTGTGTCTTAGCGTGAAGAGGACTGCTAGCAATGCGTGTCTGCTGATCTTTGGGAGTCTCTTAATTCCTAATGTGGATCCAGGTTCGTGTCCATGAGTGAGTACGCAGCAATTTCCTTTGTAGGTGCAGCAGTGACCCCAATGCGTATGTGTGCACATGGTGCATTTAAACGAACCAGTATCAAGTCAAAGTTGCTCAAAGGAGAAAGATTTGTCCTTAGCTTGCATGGCAGCGATGTTTCTTTCATTTTCTTCTTGTCGTTTCATTGTTCGGAGTCTGTGTTTTTGGGGGGGAGGAGTTTTGCTCAGCCTGCTTTCTCCAGCAATTTCCTCTGATTCTCACCCACAGAGCTTTGTCCTAATTCAAGACAAATGTCTTCTCTCGGCAGCTCTGAAACGCTTGCTCTGGTGAATTAAGAGCGAGCGGATGAAATGGAAGAGCTGTAAACTCGGTTGTCCATTCAGTTTTCGTATAAAATGTTAACAGGACAAGCACGGGGAACGCTGAAAGGAAAATACATTCATGCCTTGAGACTCCTATGGCAGATTCAGGGCCATTGTGCTAGGAATGAACCTTACAATCGGTTTGACCCTTCCTGAGTTTTACAAACACTCGCTGCAAATGAAACTCCAGGCTTACTTTTGTAAATATTTACTTCGGTCTCACCAGCTCAAATTCCTTGCTTCCATGTTTCTTCTGGTCTCATTGTCTTTCTGATTCCCTTTTAACGGGAAATCCTGTTTGTTAGCGCGAAACCTCCAGTAAGGGTTCAAAGCTGCTTCTGAATTTGCTTATATACTTTCGCCCCAAGTGTGTGTGGTGACAGCATGCTTTTCTGCTTTTAGGAATAAGAAAATTTCTTCTTCCTTCCTCTGGGAGGCAGAATTCATCATGTCTTCATAGCACATCAGTTGTAGATCCCTGCTCGCTTGTAAGCAGTGGCAGATCCAAGTATACCCTTTAAAATTCATGAGAAGCTTTCGCCATGAACTAAAAGATACCTTAAAGAGCTTCATTTATTACGATCGAGTTTAGGACTGTAGAATTAAAAAAGTGGTCTGCGGTGCTTGCTGTTGAACAGGGAGACAGGAATGAAAAAAAGGAAAATCATTTGGTTACCCATATTGCATTAAAATCATCTGCGGTGCTTGGGGATTTGCCCAGCAATAGCAGGCGGCTGAGGCACGCAGGGTATTTCCAAAGAGACACAGGTTTGTATTTTTGAGGAGGCCCTAGAGAAGTCAGAAAAAGCCTGATCACTGAGCTGAGGGTCCGGACGTGGCAATACCAGTCTAACGTGGATGTACCCTTGGCTCCCAAAAAACGCTTTTCATCTCTTGGGCCTTTAAACACTCGTTGGTGAGTAAGTCCATCAGCGGTGACCGTACAAGTCATCTTACTTGCAGAGAAGACCTTTGCGGAGGTTGCACGCCCTGAGTTTGTTGCCCGTGCATCGTCTCTCATTTTGAGTTCTCCATGGCTATTTTCACACATTTCCATTTGTCTGACATGACAGCTTGGGTAATTCAAATGCAAAATGTCTCAAGGTATCTTCAATAGGCATGGGCATTTGGGGACTTAGTGATTTTTCTCCATTCATTCATGTTAAATGGATTTCTCCCAGGGCGTAGTTCCTAAAGTGCTTACAGATCACTTCTCTAATGTCCATAGAAAGTCTGCCAAAGTACTGCATCTGCCCAGGCACAGGTCTTCCATGCTGGCCTAGCGATGCATTTATTGCGATTCAGATGAAGCAGTATGCTGCATTTGTTCTGATGTGACCTTCCACGTGTTACCAACTTTTTAATGTTATATATGGAGTGGTAATTCGTGTTGAGAAGATGGTTGATATTAATAAAGAAGGGGGAAATGTGGGAGTGTGGCCATGGGGGTCGGCAAGCCCTGTGGTTGATGGTAACATCAGACTGTTAACGACCAGGTCATCAGGAATATAAAAGAGTTTAGAGGGAACAAAGAAGGGTGATTCAGGAGACTCCATGCAGTCTTGGCTTTCTTGTTCTCCAGCCGTTAAGGCATTGAAGTTGCTGGGGGTTTGCTGTTGTTGTTATATTCAAAGTTGTTTGACCAATGAAAAGCTGTTTTTGAAAATGTAATAAATATTGTATAATAAGTTTGTTAATCAAACCGGTGGGAAAGCTTGTGGGGGCTATGACAACCCTGTATAGCTGGAGAGTTTCCAGCTGACCATCCTGATAAGAACGTGTATAGTGCTTGCTCAGTGAGATCGCAACCCGCAACGCAGAGGAAGACTACGGCCTTCATCCTCACGACCACCAGGAGGTCCGAGACGACCCCCTAGCAACAGCACGTGCAACCGCAGGACATACCAGGATATGCCACGTACACCCCGAACAACCAAGCTATAAAAGGGGGACTCTGGCAGGGGTGAAGTGCTAGCTGTTGGTGGAGCAGAGACTCCCCAGCCGCCCAGTGCTGTTTTGCCTGCTTGAATGCTTGCTTAATAAATTTGGCTCTGATAAAGATTATTCTGAGAGTGGTTTGGTTCCTACCACTTATTACAATTTGGTGCCGTGACTCGGATGCAGGTCATTTTGGTCTGGGATCCGAGCTCGGGGGGGGTGCCCCATCTTTGGATGGCCCTCAAGTGACTGATCCCTCATCCAAATCCTGTACATCTGAACTCTAAATTCAGGCAAGCAGGCAAAAGAATCCTGCGGTACCCCATAATTTTTGTGCACGAAGATCCGAACGAAGACTCAGGATTGAGTGAGTATTGATAAGCGGTGCCGTTTGGTCGGGGTGGGTTTCCCGAAGTGCGACTGAATGAGACACTCCTGGGAAGCAAAGTGAGTGCGGACCCTCCTGTAGTGTGGTTCCCATTGCCCGCAAAGGCGTGGGCCACAAGCGAGGGGAGCGTGTGTGTGAGTGTAAGGAGGCACTTTGGAAGATGGGGCAGCAGAAAAGCAAGCCTTCTGACCCCATGGGTGGCCCTAAGGTAGGGTTGCCCGCTATACCGACAGAAAGTCCCTTAGGGTTGATGATTGCCCACTGGGATGACTGGCCTTCGAGACAAGGCAAGATGAGAGAAAAGATGGTATATTACTGTATGCAGGTGTGGGGAGGGAAACAAATAAGAGGAGATCACCTATACTGGCCTGTTTTTGGGTCCTTTGAGGATTGGGTTTGCCGAGCTCTAAATATATATGTGAATTCCAAGAAACCTTTCAGTTCAGAAGAAAGCGAATATGCCGGTTTATGGATAAGATCAGATACCCGGACTTATGTATTTACCCTAAAGGAAAAGGGTCAAGAGAATCCTAGAAGGAAGACTTAAGAGTCCTGAGGACCCCCCCCTTGTCCCCTCCTCCCTATGTCCCTCCCACTCCTGCACCGGACCCTATCCCTCCTCCTTCCTCCCCCCCCCCCCCGCACCTTCCCAACCCTCCATACACTGATCCGGACTCCCTCAGTTCCCTTGGGGAAAATCGAAGAGTAACTAGGAGCCAAAGTAAAAAAAGAGGGGCAGTCAGAAGAAGGGTTTTACCCCTTAAGAGAAATAGCTATGGGAGGGCCGCAGCCGGGAATGGGGTTTGTGTCTGTTCCCCTGAGTTCAGGAGATGTGAGAGAATTTAAGAAGGAAATGGGGAATCTTTTGGAAGATCCTCTGGGAGTGTCTGAGAGGCTGGACCAGTTCCTGGGTCCTAATGTATACACCTGGGAAGAGTTGCAGGCAATTTTAGGTATACTTTTCACAATGGAAGAGAGGGAAATGATTCAGAGGGCAGGCATGAGAGTTTGGGATCAACAACACCAACATGGTCCCAGCACAGATATAAAATGGCTGTTACAATGGCCGAACTGGGACAACCAGAATGCTGAACACAGAACCCATATGGCAGATCTGTGCACTATAATTGTTCAAGGGATTAAGGAATCTGTTCCCAGAGGACAGAACATTAATAAAGCATTTAGCGAACACCAAAGGAAGGATGAAACCCCCACTGAGTGGCTAGAGAGACTGCGGAAGAATCTGCAGCTCTATTCGGGATTAGACCCTGCCACTCCTGTAGGACCGGCTCTATTAAAAACTCGGTTTGTAGCAAAATCGTGGGTGGATATTAGAAGGAAATTGGAAAAATTGGAGGATTGGCAGGAGAAGGGATTAGATGAATTACTGAGGGAAGCACAGAAGGTGTACGTGTGGAGAGAGGAGGAGATTCAGAAGAGGCAGGCGAGGATTTTGGTGTCAGCAGTCCAAGAAGGACAAAAGGCAGCTCCAACCCGTACAGGGGGAGTGGGTATTTCAAAACCCAGGGAAAAGCCCCACAGGAGTCAGAGTGATTTGAGGGACATGAGGCAGGTTGAGTGTTTTTATTGTCAGTGATTTAAAGATCAAATCCGAAATTTCCTTAAGTGGTATATTCTTTATTGCAGCGCTGGATGCACGGGGGATCCTTCCGCCTATCGTGCATGTTTGAAGTGACAAACTATCTCATATTTATACAGCGAAACCATGAATATTCAATTAGCACCTATACATATTCATTACCTAAACCCGCCTACCCTCGCTTCGTATGCTAATTAATTTATCAGTCCTTGCGCTTGCGCAAAGCCTTCCAAGAATTGTGGGCCGGGGTCTCCAGGATGTGGGCAGTGGTCTTTGGGAGGAAGGCCGTAGGTCTTCCTCATAATGTACTTCCTTAATCAGTTGTTTTCCAGGATGTAAAAATGCTGAGTTGTCCTTCAGTTTAACTGAGGGTCGGCAGATAACAGGATGTTTCAGCTAACAAGACATAACAGACCATTGACTCAAGTTATCTCAGGTCTCAGCCTGGCTGAGTGTTAACAGATAATGGGATGTTTTCAAATAACAAAATGCTTAAACGTAACAGAAGGTCTACAGATAACAAGATGTCGTTTACTTTGTCCTTGCTAACTTTTAATCACAAGTTCTATTCTATCCTAAAGTAAGTTTATACAATATCAAACCACACGCTTTTATTTTATCCTAAAGTGAGTTTATACTATATCATCAGAACAAAGGGCATATGAAGAGGAATTGCAGGAAGCGCATACAGGATGAGCAGATGTTTAAGGAAGATTGGGGGGTCAGGGGCTCTATTTGCTGGGGACCCATAAGAAAACGGAGACCTTGATAAAATTAAAATTAGGTCCTCAGCACCAAGAAATGGAGTTCCTTGTGGACTCAGGGGCAGAAAGATCTACTGTCCAGGCTGTGCCCCGGGGGTGTTCGCTTTCCCCAGAGAAATTGCAAGTAATAGGAGCAAAAGGAGAGCCTTTTAAGGTCCCGATAATAAAGGGAGTAAAAATAGAAACCCTATCTCGATGTATAGTAGGATCCTTTTTACTGGTGTCCGAAGCAGAATATAACCGATTAGGAAGGGATCTAATGGTAGAACTGGGAATCACTTTAGAAGCAAGAAATGAGGAAAATGCAGTTAAGCTGTGTACCCTCACTGTGGAAGACGAGCCAAAAATCAATCCAGAGGTGTGGTACACTCCTGAGTCAGTGGGGAAATTGGACATCACTCCTTTTGAAATTACCATTAGAAATCCTGAAATCCCCATTCGAGTAAAGCAGTATCCGATGTCGCAAGAGGGTAGAAAGGGGTTGCAGCTGGAAATTGAAAGACTATTGAAGCAAGGGTTATTGGAACCCTGCATGTCTCCCCACAACACTCCTATACTACCCATTAAGAAGTTAGATGGCTCTTACCGTTTAGTCCAAGATCTAAGAAAGGTAAATAAGAGAACAGTCACCAGATTCCCAGTGGTAGCCAATCCGTATACCTTGTTGAGTCAGCTTTCCCCAGAACTGAAATGGTACAGTGTTATAGACTTGAAGGATGCTTTCTGGGCTTGTCCCTTAAAGGAAGAATGCAGAGGTTACTTTGCCTTTGAATGGGAGGATCCTGAGACCCATCGGAAAGAGCAGTTAAGGTGGACCGTGCTTCCACAGGGATTTATGGAGTCGCCGAACTTGTTCGGGCAGGCCCTGGAGCAGGTATTAAGCACCTATGAACTAAACCCAGAAGTAACGCTGGTGCAATATGTAGACGACCTGCTGTTAGCAGGGGAAAGTCAGGAAGCTGTGAGGAAAGAAAGTATTAGGTTACTGAACTTCTTAAGCTTAAAGGGACTAAAAGTATCTAAATCCAAGTTACAGTTCACTGAAGAAGAGGTGAAATACCTGGGACATTGGCTAAGTAAGGGGACTAAGAAATTAGATCCTGAACGGGTGAATGGCATCCTGTCACTACGGGCACCTAAGAGTAAGAGACAAGTAAGGCAATTGCTGGGATTGCTCGGTTATTGTAGGCAATGGATAGAAAATTACAGCAGTAAAGTAAAATTCCTATATCAGAAATTGATTGGGGAAGGGCTAATAAAATGGAGCTGGACAGACGAACAGTGCTTCGAGAATTTAAAAACAGATTTAGTAAATGCCCCGGTGCTAAGCCTACCCGATACTAGAAGACCCTTCTATCTGTTCGTAAACACAGAAGAGGAAACAGCATTTGGAGTTTTAACACAGAAGTGGGCAGAAAGAAAGAAGCCCATAGGTTACTTTTCAAAATTGTTAGACCCAGTTAGTAGAGGTTGGCCCACCTGCTTACAGGCTATAGTGGCTACAGCCCTCTTAGTGGAGGAAGCCAGAAAAGTCACCCTGGGGGGAGAATTAAAGGTATACACACCTCATAACATAAGAGGGGTGTTACAACAGAAAACAGCTAAGTGGATTACTTGTGATAAATTAGTGGGGGTTTGTTCATTGTCTTTGAGGAATTTGGAGAATCTGCTGAGGAGATGAGGTTGTACAATTTAACGGCCTTGGTAAAGGGGAGGATTAAGCAAGCAGATAGCAGGAGGGGGTATTGGGTAAACATCCTTGAGTGAAACCAGACATCCTGCTTGCCGCTTCACTACCCCCACCTAAACACGAGCACAACGGGTGATCACCAGCAGAGGAACAACGACCCCCCTCTCAACAATAGACTGCGCAGCCTCAGCCAGTTCAACAAGTCCTGATAAGCCGAAATTCGACTGCTATAAAACAGCAACCCTGGAAAGGGAAGTTGCGTGCTGTTGCGGAGCGGAGACTCCTCAGCCGCCCAGCGCTGTTTTGCTTGTGCCTGCTTACTTGATTAATAAAATAATTTCAATAGACCAGTAAATTGTGTGGTCTAATTTATAACATTACTGATGCCAGACTATTGAAGTATGAAGGTATATTAATACACTCCCCCAAATTAGAACTCGAAACAACTAGTTTACAGAATCCAGCTCAATTTTTATATGGGGAACCAAGTGAAGAATTGACACACGACTGTGTCCGATTAATCGAATCCCAGACCAAAATAAGGGAAGACTTGGAGGAAGAGGAATTACCAAATGGGGAGAAATTATTTGTAGATGGATCATCAAGGGTAATAAATGGGAAACAAAAATCAGGTTATGCCATAATAGATGGAAACACCTTGGAGGTAAAAGAATCTGGTCCCTTGGATATGACCTGGTTGGCCCAGGCATGTGAGTTATTTGCAGTATTAAGGGCTTTACAGCTGCTGAAAGGAAAGATGGGATCTGTATTTACTGACTCCAGATATGCATATGGAGTAGTTCATACCTTTGGGAAGAGCGGGGGTTAATAAATTCTCAAGGGAAGGGTCTAGTACAGGAGGCTCTGATAAGGCAAACTCTGAAGGCCCTGAAAGGACCTAAGCAGATTGCTGTTGTACATGTAAAAGGCCACCAGAGGGGTGCTTCTATCCAGGTAAGAGGAAACAACTTAGCTGATGAAGAGGCAAAACAGGCTGCACTATTGGTAATGAAAGAAGCAGAACAGGTCAGAGAAATAGCAGGAGGTAGCAAGAGCTTTACTGCCCAAGAGGCAGAAAAACTACAACAAATGGGAATCGTTGAGAAGGAAGGGAGGTGGGCACTCCCCGATGGGAGGGAGGTTATTCCTAAAAGCATGGTGTGGAGAATAATGAAAGAATTCCACAGGCAGACTCACTGGGGAGTACAGACGCTTGTGGACCACTTTGGGACTAAGTATATGTGTATTGGGATTTACAAAATTGCTAAGAGAATTGTAGGGGAATGTGTAATATGCCAGAAGGTTAATAAAAGACAGCTTAGAGAAAAAATGTCGGGAGGGCGGGGGCTAGCTAAGAGACCATTTGAAAAGATACAGGTCGATTTCACAGAACTTCCCAAGGTTGGGAGGTATAAGTACCTTTTAGTGTTGGTGGATCATTTAACCCACTTTGTAGAAGCCTTCCCAGTGGTGCGAGCCACTGCACGGACGGTAGTAAAAATTCTGTTAGAAAACATTGTGCCGAGATATGGTAACATAGCAGTAATTGATTCAGATAGAGGGCCACATTTTACTTCTAAAACCATCAAAGAGGCCCTAGGTCCTTTAGGAATCAAATAGGAATATCATACCCCTTGGCATCCACAAAGTTCGGGAAAAGTGAAAAGAGTAAATGGAGAGATTAAGAAACACTTGACCAAATTGATAATTGAAACCAAAATGAGCTGGATAAAGTGCCTACCAATGGCCCTATTAAATCTGAGAACACAACCTCGGACCGATACTGGCATCTCCCCTTTTGAAATGTTGTATGGGATGCCTTATGATTTGGAAATACCAGTTGAGCATCCAAAGGTAGAAGAAAAGGTGCTACAAGAATACATCATTGAGCTAATGAAACGAAGACAGGAGCTAATAAAGAAAGGATTAGTAGTACAGAGGCCACCTTTGGAAAGAGTCCTTCCTGACCCCTCGTTGGGAAGGACCCTTTCTCATTTTACTTACTACAGACACCGCAGTCTGAACGGCAGAACGAGGATGGACGCATGCTAGCAGAATAAAGGGAACTGTCCAGGATTCTCATTGGGAGGTGGTTGGAAACCCCGACAATCTGAAGGTCACTTTCTGGAAAAAGATTAATGAGTGATAACACTTCAGGAATCTGATATCCTTTCGTTTGTAAATAAAAGTGGAGGGCTCATTGCTCCTATGGGTATCCCTCCCGAGGTATTTGTGACAGCATTAGTGTGTGGGGATGGTAAACGGAACAATATTTTTTTTTGTATCACTTCCACATAAGTGAGCCATGCCCAGCAGCAAATATTTCAGTGGTCTGTGGAAGGACAGCGGCCAGGATAAGGTGTGGAACTGGGGAAGTGGAGCATACACATTAAGGTGGGTTAAAGATGAAGGAGGTTCCCCTGAAGGATACGGCTGCTGCCGAGAAGATGGTACACCTCGTTGCTCTAAGCAAAAGAGTAGACGACGGAGGCAGAGACGTAATGCGGTGGGGATCGAGGTTAGTAAACCACCTCCTGAACCAGCTCACGAGGCCTCTTGGAATGATGGTTCCAAGCCCACTTACCCCAGTACCTCCCCAACACCTCCCGCCTGCAGCAGGAAGCAACAGGGATAAGAGACCAAGTGCACAAAAGCCCTGGGATACCCATAGTAAAGGTAGGACCCCTCCATTTTTCTTGGGTTTAACATGGTCTGTATGTGTAACAGGATTTCTGATAATCTGCATAGATGTAACTAAGGGAGAAGGAAGCCCCCACCAACCCTATCGGTGGAGTTTAATTAGGTGGGATGACTCTCGGACCCTCAAGGTCAATACTACAGCAGGCTCACCCTCCTTTAATATAACTAATTGTGAATTATTTGAAACAATAATAGGATACGGAGGTAACACACTACACCACGGGTGTAGTCCCCAGAGACAATATTCCTGGGGGGCTACAAATGTAAAAGCAACCTACTGGTGTCCTAGCTTGAACCCAGGAAAGGGGTACTGTAACTCTCCAGGACAATATTACTGTACATACTGGGGTTGTGAGACCATAGCCACAGGATGGGACACCCATACCAAGGATAGATATCTCAGAGTAACCTGGATACCAGGAGGTTGCCGCAAGCCTACTTATAGTTATGATGGTGGCGTAAACAATGCTGGAACCTGTAAATCTTTAGACGTTAAAATATTACAGCCTCAAGATCCAGGGTGGATGACGGGAAGAACTTGGGGTGTAAAGTTCTGGGAACCTGGAACAGATAGGGGAATACTCATATTGATAAAAAAGGAAGAGGTAAGATATACCCATGCTGTGGGCCCTAATAGAGTCCTCACGGGACCAAAGAATAGAAAACTATGTAAGAACAAGAGACCATCTCCCTCGAGTATGATAAACGCAGTAACCCCGGCTGAGAATCATACCACAGTTATAACTAGTACCATACCACCCCCTACAGGTGAGGCTGAGGAGAACCCTCTTCGGAAAGTAATGCAAGCTACTTGCGATACCCTGAATAGAACTAGGCCTGAACTGACTGAGAATTGCTGGCTGTGCTACGATATACAACCCCTTTTTTATGAAGCGGTATGAGTCAACAGTACATATAATTTGAGCACTGAAGATGCACCCTCCCAATGCTCTTGGGGAGATAGGAAAAAAGGAATAACCATGCAACATGTCACTGGGACAGGAGCCTGCATAGGCAACATACCCAAATCTAAACGATTGCTTTGCAGCTCTCTCCAACTCACTATCAACCAAACTAGAAAAGCATGGATCATTCCTCAGGAAGGAACCCGATGGATATGTTCTAAAACAGGACTTACCCCGTGTGTAGCTCTTAATGTGTTCAAACCCTCCCAGGAATACTGTATACAAGTCACCATCATTCCGAAGATAATATACCATACAGAAGGAGAAGTTTATGATTATTGGGATACTGGAGCACATCACAGGATAAAGAGGGAACCTATAACTGCAATTACCATAGCCACATTACTGGGTATTGGAGCGGTGGGAGCAGGAACTGGAATAACTTCTCTCATACAACAACAACAAGGATTTAATTCTCTAAGAGCAGCAGTAGATGAGGATTTAGATCGAATAGAAAAGTCGATCACAGCATTGGAAAAGTCCCTAACTTCATTATCGGAGGTAACATTACAAAACAGAAGGGGGATGGATCCTTTTCCTACAGCAAGGTGGGCTCTGTGCGGCACTGGGAGAAGAATGTTGTTTCTATGCTGACCATACAGGGGTAGTACGGGACATCATGGCTAAACTACAGGAAGGGCTCGAGAAGCGTAAAAAGGAGAGAGAAGCTCAACAAAGATGGTATGAATCTTGGTTTAGTCATTCTCCCTGGTTAACTACCTTGCTGTTGACAACAGCTGGGCCTTTGCTACTTCTAACGTTCATTTTAACATTTGGACCCTGTATACTGAATAAAGTGATTGGGATAGTAAAGAGCAGATTGGAAGCAGCACACCTAATGTTAATAAGAAAACAATATGAACACTTAGAGGGAGACCAGGTTATAAGTAAAGAAACTCCCATCCTCCCACTTGCGCGAGAAGCTGTTGCCTGGTTTTATGAACAAAATGGTAAAAACAAAAAGGGGGGATTGTAATAAATATTGTATAATATGATCCACCTGCTGGTTGTTTTCATGTTCTTCAGTAGCCCGATTCTTGGGCACATGAGCATCTATGTGGTGTACTTTTACAGCCAGGTTCTCTACCCGAGCAGCAATATCTTGCCACAATGCAGCAGCCCAGATGGGTTTGCCCCTGCGCTGCCAGTTGTTTTGCTTCCATTGCTGTAACCATCCCCACAGGGCATTTGCTACCATCCATGAATCGGTGTAGAGATAGAGAACTGGCCATTTTTCTTGTTCAGCAATGTCTAAAGCCAGCTGAATGGCCTTCACTTCTGCAAACTGACTCGATTCACCTTCTCCCTCAGCAACTTCTGCAACTCGTCGTGTAGGACTCCATACAGCAGCCTTCCATCTCTGATGCTTCCCCACAATACGACAGGACTCATCAGTGAATAGGGCATATTTCTTCTCATTCTCTGGTAACTGGTTGGGCTTCTTCAGCACGACCCACCTCCTCCTCTGATGATATCCCAAAGTATTTGCCTTCTGGCCAGTCCATAATCACTTCCAATTTCCTGGGCAACTGGGGTTTCCTATTCGAGCCCGCTGAGTAATCAGTGCAACCCACTTGCTCCATGTAGCATCAGTTGCATGATGTGTAGAGGAGACCCTTCCTTTGAACATCCAGCCTAGTACTGGCAATCGGGGTGCTAGGAGGAGCTGCACTTCAGTACCGACCACCTCCGAAGCAGATTGAACTCCTTCATATGCTGCCAATATCTCCTTTTCAGTTGGAGTATAGCGATCCTCAGATCCTCTGTATCCCCGACTCCAAAACCCCAGGGGCCGACCTCGAGTTTCCCCAGGTTCTTTCTGCCAGAGGCTCCAGGTGGGGCCGTTCTCCCCGGCTGCGGTGTAAAGCACATTCTTTACATCTGGTCCTGTTCGAACTGGCCCAAGGGCTACTGCATGGACTATTTCCTGCTTGATTTGTTCAAAGGCTTGTCGTTGCTCAGGGCCCCATTCAAACTCATTCTTCTTACGGGTTACTTGGTAGAGCGGGTTTACAATCAGACTGTAATTTGGGATGTGCATTCTCCAAAACCCCACAACACCTAGGAAAGTCTGTGTTTCTTTTTTGTTAGTTGGTGGAGACATAGCTGTTATTTTGTTGATCACATCCATTGGGATTTGCCGACGTCCATCTTGCCATTTTATTCCTAAAAACTGGATCTCTCGTGCAGGTCCTTTGACTTTATTTTGTTTTATGGCAAAAACAGCTTTCAGAAGGATTTGGACTATTTTCTTTCCTTTCTCGAAAACTTCCTCTGCTGTGTCACCCCACACAATAATGTCATCGATGTACTGCAGGTGTTCAGGAGCTTCCCCCTGCTCCAGTGCAGATTGGATCAGTCCATGGCAAATGGTAGGGCTGTGTTTCCACGCCTGGGGGAGCCGATTCCAAGTATATTGGACTCCCCTCCAAGTGAAGGCAAATTGTGGCCTGCACTCTGCTGCTAGAGGGATGGAGAAAAAATCATTAGCGATATCGACTGTGGCGTACCACTTGGCTACCTTCTATTCCAGTTTGTACTGGAGTTCTAGCATGTCCGGCACTGCAGCACTCAGTGGTGGCGTGACTTCGTTCAGGCCACGATAGTCCACTGTTAGTCTCCGCTCACCATTAGACTTTCGCACTGGCCATATGGGACTATTGAAAGGTGAATGAGTCTTGCTGATCACTCCTTGGCTCTCCAATTGATGAATTAGCTTATGGATGGGGATCAGGGAGTCTCGGTTAGTGCGATATTGCTGCCGGTGCACAGTTGTGGTAGCGATTGGCACTTGCTGTTCTTCGACCCTCAGCAACCCCACAACAGAAGGGTCTTTCGAGAGACTGGGCAAAGTAGACAACTGTTTAATGCCCTCTGTCTCTAAGGCAGCTATGCCAAAAGCCCACCGGAACCCTTTTGGGTCCTTGAAATATCCTCTTCTAAGATAGTCTATGCCTAGGATACATGGAGCATCCGGGCCAGTCACAATGCGGTGCTTTTCCCACTCATTCCCAGTCAGACTCACTTCAGCCTCCAATACAGTCAACTGCTGAGATCCCCCTGTCACTCCACAAATACAGATGGGCTCTGGCCCTTTATAGCTCGATGGCATTATAGTACATTGTGCACCGGTGTCTACTAAAGCCTTATACTTCTGTGCGTCTGACGTGCCAGGCCATCGAATCCACACAGTCCAATAAACTCGATTGTCCCTTTCCTCCCCCTGGCTGGAGGCAGGGCCCCCCTAATCCTGGTCAGAATCTTCTTCGTTTCTGTGTTTGAAGGATTGTCTGCTGGAAGTTGGAGCAGCAAACTTTTCGGAGAATCCTTTTTTCCTGATTGTTTTCTTTTGCAACTCACGTACCCGTGCCTCTAGGGTCGCGGTAGATTTTCCATCCCATTTTCTCATGTCCTCTCCATGGTCTCGTAAGTAAAACCACAGGGTGGCACGGGGTGAGTACCCACCATATCGTCTTCCTTGTGTGGGTGAACGCCTACCCCTGATAGCTGAGACACTGCTTTGTACAGGTACGGAGGAGAATAATCTTTCTTCAAGTTGGTGAACCTTTTCAGAAAGTTTCTCCCAAGTGTTCTCTTTTGGTCGGTGGACACTGGTTGGTTCAGGTGGGGAGGAAGATAGATTCTCTTCAAGTTGGTGAACCTTTTCAGAAAGTTTCTCCACAGCTGAGTGTCGCGTTAAAGGTGTGTAGCTGATTAACCGTTACGGGCCCGGTTGGATTCAGAGTACTGAACCAGTCGGACATTCACCAAAAACACATTAACCGCCTGGGGGTCTAGTCAGACATTCACCAAAAACGCATTAACGGTCTGGGGGTCCGTTCGGACATTCACCAAAAATGTATTAACCACCTGGGGGTCCGTTCAGACATTCACCAAAAATGCATTAACCGTCTGGGGGTCTGGTTAGATTCAGAACACTGAACTATCACGGATAACCACCCTCACCCTAGTTGCATTAATGAGATCTATCACAATGCAATCAAGTATGGTTTATTACAGCAACAGATAATCAGGTTCTTTTGGATTGCCGGTGATAGTGACTGTCTGCAAAAGCAAGCTAGTATGCATGAAATACACAGGTGTTATAGAAGTTACAGATGTTATACAGGTGTTATAGTTGTTGTAGGTGTTACAGATGTTATAGATGTTATAGATATTACAGGTGTGTTAGATGTTATAGATGTTATAGGTGTTATAGGTGTTATAGGTGTTACAGGTGTTATAGGTGCGCAGCCTAGGAATAAACGCGTTAAAAGATTATAAGACTCTATATAGAGATTTATAAGCAAATATTCAGATCTCACCCAAAGGCGTCCCAATGGGGGGGGGAAGAGAGGCTCAGCCCGTCGACTGATCCCAGGAGTCAGGAGGTCCTAAGGATGTTGTATGTCCTCGGGATGGTATCTCCCCTGACAATGGTATCTTCCCTAACATCCCCTCTCTCTTGGGCCAATTTATATTATTTTCTATCTTTTAGGTGGAGCTTGAGTGGCTCTAGTGTTGCCTTCAGGGGGCAGTGGCGACCTGGTTCAGGAACGGCACGGCGGCCAACCCCAGGCCGCTCGGTCCATCGGCTCACAGACACCAATGTGGTGGATGGCAAATGGCGTTTATTGTCGAGTCACATGGGCTTATATAGCCGAGGCCCATAGCGTCACTTCCGCTTGCTTACATCACTGGCCACACGCCACTGTCCATCAAGGGAGGGGCTCCACCTTTCCGTACATCGCGACATCTTCCGGCCGCCAGACCCTAACTACCCACACTCTAGTCAAGCATATCTTAGTTATGATTGGTGTAAAGTTTTCCCGTCTCCGTTTAAAGTAATAGGCGCCGAGAAATTCAGAGCGCATGCTCAGTGAGGGGTGGTCGCACCTTGGAGGCGGGTAGCTTTTGGGATGGAGGTGTGTTTTGGTATTATAATGATATTATAATGAGCAAAAAGTACACTAGGGTACAGCATTTGTCAAAACATGACAGGTCTTTGGCTTAGGGTGGCAAAAAGTGCAGCTTTGTGCACAAGAACAGTCGAGGCCCCACCTGATTACAGAGCCTAGCCGTGGTGTCTCCACTCCACTCTACGCTCCGTGGTGTTCCTTAGAGCTAGCACACCAAGTTTCCCCAGCGCGATAGCATCTAATGTTGGGAGCCTAGGGAACGCTCAGATAATGCAGTTATGCCCTACCCTGAAAGCCTCTTCAATGCTGTACATTTTCCTTAAAAATGTGAATGTTAGTTTTATTTTCCTAGTTACTTCAGGCATTTACACCACACTGAGACGCAGGCCTGTAAGGAAGAGGAGAGACTTTCTTCGTACTGCCGGAGTTGTTTAGCCACTCCATCCACTGTGGGTTCCTCATCCTCTTTCCAGGCCATTATTGCCAATGAGCTGGCATATGATGATGGTGCACTCCGTACAAACTTCTGCCACATGGGTCGTGTACACCTGACTTCATCTGGATCTTTGGATGTTTGTCTGAGGTCTGGATCCTCATAAATCACTTCCCGTAATTCCCTCAGGTCCTGGATTCCCTTCTCCATAGTGGTCCACTTGCCTGGTAGACATAAAAGTTCTTCCTTGAAGGGATACCTTTCCCTCACAGCTGAGAGGAGACGCCTCCAGAGGCTGTGAGATTGTGCTCCATCTGCAATTGCTTTGTCAATGCCTGCGTCTCTAGCAAGAGATCCCAGCCACCTGGCTTCCCTGCCGTCCAATTCCACACAATTGGCTCCAGTGTCCCAGCACCGGAGCAGCCAGGTGACAAGCTGCTCACCTATACAACGACCAAAATCTTTTTGCACAAAATCTTTTTGCACATGTGTCTGTGAGAGAAAATAAAAAAGGTTTTTTTAGATATGTGAATGGAAAAAGGAGAACTAAAGAATACATAGGGCCGCTCCTTGATAGGGAAGGTCTCCTCACAGACAATGTCATAGGCAAAGCAGAGACGCTTAACGCCTTCTTTGCCTCTGTCTTCAATGCCGATGATGGGCTTCGGGACCCAGGGTGCCCTGAGCTGGAGGACCGGGACAGTGGGGATGACAAATTCCCAACCGACCCTGAACGTGTGCGGGATTTGCTACTCCACCTGGATCCCTACAAGTCCATGGGTCCGGATGGGATTCATCCCCGGGTGCTGAAAGAGCTGGCGGACGTCATCGCGGAACCTCTCTCAATTATTTTTCAACGATCCTGGGAATTTGGAGAGGTCCCGGTAGACTGGAAGCTGGCAAATGTTGTGCCGATTTTCAAGAAGGGTCAGAAAGAAGACCCTAGCAATTACAGGCCTGTCAGTCTCACATCAGTGCCTGGTAAAATCATGGAGAAGATGGTTCTCGAACTTATTGAGGTGCACCTAGGGGACAAAGCAGTCATTGGTCCCAGCCAGCATGGGTTTGTGAAGGGTAGGTCCTGCCTAACTAACCTGATTTCCTTTTATGATAAGATCACCCATATGGTGGACCAAGGGAAACCAGCTGATGTGATTTTTTTGGACTTCAGCAAGGCTTTTGACACGGTTTCCCATAGGATCCTACTGGACAAAATGTCCACCATACAGCTAAATAAAAACATCATACGATGGGTGAGCAATTGGCTAACGGGCAGGGCCCAAAGGGTTATGGTAAATGGGGCTGCGTCAGGCTGGCGGGCGGTCACCAGTGGGGTCCCTCAAGGCTCCATTTTAGGGCTGGTACTTTTCAATATTTTTATAAACGATCTGGATGTAGGAATAGAAGGTATTTTGAGCAAGTTTGCTGATGACACCAAACTTGGAGGAGTTGTGGACTCGAATGAGGGTGGAAAGGCCTTGCAGAGGGATCTGGATAGGTTGGAGAGCTGGGTGATCACCAACCGCATGAAGTTCAATAAGAGCAAGTGCCGGGTCCTGCACCTGGGACGGGGAAACCCTGGCTGCACGTACAGACTGGGCGATGAGACGCTGGAGAGCAGCCTAGAAGAGAGGGATCTGGGGGTCGTGGTAGACAGCAAGTTGAATATGAGCCAGCAGTGTGCCCTGGCAGCCAGGAGGGCCAACCGTGTCCTGGGGTGCATCAAGCACGGCATCGCTAGTAGGTCAAGGGAGGTTATTGTCCCGCTCTACTCTGCGCTGGTGCGGCCTCACCTCGAGTACTGTGTGCAGTTCTGGGCACCACAGTATAAAAAGGACATGAAACTGTTGGAGAGTGTCCAGAGGAGGGCTACGAAGATGGTGAAGGGCCTGGAGGGGAAGACGTACGAGGAACGGCTGAGGGCACTGGGCCTGTTCAGCCTGGAGAAGAGGAGGCTGAGGGGAGACCTCATCGCAGTCTACAACTTCCTCGTAAGGGGGTGTCGAGAGGCAGGAGACCTTTTCTCCATTAACACCAGTGACAGGACCCGCGGGAACGGGGTTAAGCTGAGGCAGGGGAAATTTAGGCTTGACATCAGGAGGGGGTTCTTCACAGAGAGGGTGGTTGCACACTGGAACAGGCTCCCCAGGGAAGTGGTCACTGCACCGAGCCTGTCTGAATTTAAGAAGAGATTGGACTGTGCACTTAGTCACATGGTCTGAACTTTTGGGTAGACCTGTGCGGTGTTGTCGTGGTTTAACCCGGCCGGCAGCTAAACACCACGCAGCCGTTCGCTCACCCTCCCCCCTCCCTCTCTGGGACGGGGGAGAGAAATGGAAAGTGAAGCCCGTGAGTTGAGATAAAGACAGTTTAATAAGACAGGAAAAATAATAATAACAAAATAATAATAAAATAATAACAATAATAATACAATGGTGATAATAGGAAAGTAATAATAGTATGTACAAACAAGTGATGCACAATGCAATTGCTCACCACTCGCTGACCGATGCCCAGCCTAACCCCGAGCAGTCCGGCCCCCTCCCCCCGGCTAGCCACCCCTATATATTGTTTAGCATGACGTCAGATGGTATGGAATACCCCTTTGGCCACTTTGGGTCACCTGTCCCGGGTCTGTCCCCTCCCAGCTCTTACTGCACCCCCAGCCTGCCCGTTGGCAGGACAGAGCAAAAGGCTGAGATGTCCTTGGCTTAGTATAAGCACTGCTCTGCAACAATTAAAGCATCGGGGTGTTATCAGCACTCTTCTCATCCTAAGCCAAAACACAGCATTCCACCAGCTACTAGGAAGAAAATTAATTCTGTGCTAACTGAAACCAGGACATCTATCCACCCCTTATTCCATACCATTTATGTCATGCTCAGGTTACACTCTTTTCCATACATTCTAATTAGTTACCTATAGTAATCATGGTAGTGATAACATACAGTATAATATACTATTTAATATGGTACAATTCAGTTCATGGGCTATTCTCACCCAGTATTAAATCTCCTTGAGGTACACACCGGACCTCTCCGTTCTTTTGCATCACCCACCAAGTGTATCCAGGTCCCTGAGCGAAAACAATTCCACGAATAGGTTTGCCTTTTCCTGAGGCAGGAGTAGCCCAGACTGTTTTACCCAGCATATTTTTTACATGCACTACAGGAACTTTATCCCCATCTACAGTACGTAACAGGTTTGATTGGGCAGGTCCAGCTCGGTTGGTAGATCCCCTAGTATTGACTAACCAGGTGGCCTTTGCCAAATGCGTATCCCAGTTTTTGAACGTCCCAGCGCCCATTGCTTTCAAGGTAGTCTTTAACAGGCCATTGTATCGTTCAACTTTCCCGGAGGCTGGTGCATGATAGGGGATATGATACACCCATTCAATACCATGTTCTTTGGCCCAAGTGTCTATAAGGTTGTTTCGGAAGTGAGTCCCATTGTCTGATTCTATTCTTTCTGGGGTGCCATGTCGCCATAGGACTTGCTTTTCAAGGCCCAGGATGGTGTTCCGGGCGGTGGCATGAGGCACAGGATATGTTTCCAGCCATCCGGTGGTTGCTTCCACCATTGTAAGTACGTGGCGCTTGCCATTGCGAGTTTGAGGGAGTGTGATGTAATCAATCTGCCAGGCCTCTCCATATTTATATTTCAGCCATCGTCCTCCATACCAAAGAGGCTTTGACCGTTTGGCTTGCTTGATTGCAGCACATGTTTCACAGTCATGAATAACCTGTGCTATAGCGTCCATGGTCAAGTCCACCCCTCGATCACGAGCCCATCTGTATGTTGCGTCTCTACCTTGATGGCCTGAGGTGTCATGGGCCCATCGGGCTATAAATAATTCACCTTTATGCTGCCAATCCAAGTCCACCTGAGCTACTTCAATCTTAGCAGCCTGATCCACCTGCTGGTTGTTTTGATGTTCTTCAGTAGCCCGATTCTTGGGCACATGAGCATCTACGTGGCGTACTTTCACAGCCAGGTTCTCTACCCGAGCAGCAATATCTTGCCACAATGCAGCAGCCCAGATGGGTTTGCCCCTACGCTGCCAGTTGTTTTGCTTCCATTGCTGTAACCATCCCCACAGGGCATTTGCTACCATCCATGAATCGGTGTAGAGATAGAGAACTGGCCATTTTTCTCGTTCAGCAATGTCTAAAGCCAGCTGAATGGCTTTCACTTCTGCAAACTGACTCGATTCACCTTCTCCCTCAGCAACTTCTGCAACTCGTCGCGTAGGACTCCATACAGCAGCCTTCCATCTCCGATGCTTCCCCACAATACGACAGGACCCATCAGTGAACAGGGCATATTTCTTTTCATTCTCTGGCAACTGGTTGTACAGTGGGGCTTCTTCAGCACGACCCACCTCCTCCTCTGATGATATCCCAAAGTATTTGCCTTCTGGCCAGTCCATGATCACTTCCAATATTCCTGGGCGACTGGGGTTTCCTATTCGAGCCCGCTGAGTAATTAGTGCAACCCACTTGCTCCATGTAGCATCAGTTGCATGATGCGTAGAGGGGACCCTTCCCTTGAACATCCAGCCTAGTACCGGCAATCGGGGTGCTAGGAGGAGCTGCGCTTCAGTACCGACCACCTCCGAAGCAGATCGAACTCCTTCATATGCTGCCAATATCTCCTTTTCAGTTGGAGTATAGCGGGCCTCAGATCCTCTGTATCCCCGACTCCAAAACCCCAGGGGCCGACCTCGAGTTTCCCCAGGTTCTTTCTGCCAGAGGCTCCAGGTGGGGCCGTTCTCCCCGGCTGCAGTGTAGAGCACATTCTTTACATCTGGTCCTGTTCGAACTGGCCCAAGGGCTACTGCATGAACTATTTCCTGCTTGATTTGTTCAAAGGCTTGTCGCTGTTCAGGGCCCCATTCAAACTCATTCTTCTTACGGGTTACTTGGTAGAGCGGGTTTACAATCAGACTGTAATTTGGGATGTGCATTCTCCAAAACCCCACAACACCTAGGAAAGTCTGTGTTTCTTTTTTGTTAGTTGGTGGAGACATAGCTGTTATTTTGTTGATCACATCCATTGGAATTTGACGACGTCCATCTTGCCATTTTATTCCTAAAAACTGTATCTCTCGTGCAGGTCCTTTGACTTTATTCTGTTTTATGGCAAAACCGGCTTTCAGAAGGATTTGGACTATTTTCTTCCCTTTCTCGAAAACTTCCTCTGCTGTGTCACCCCACACAATAATGTCATCGATGTACTGCAGGTGTTCAGGAGCTTCCCCCTGCTCTAGCGCAGACTGGATCAGCCCATGGCAAATGGTAGGGCTGTGTTTCCACCCCTGGGGCAGCCTATTCCAAGTATATTGGACTCCCCTCCAAGTGAAGGCAAATTGTGGCCTGCACTCTGCTGCTAGAGGGATGGAGAAAAATGCATTAGCGATATCAATTGTGGCGTACCACTTGGCTGCCCTCGATTCAAGTTCATACTGAAGTTCCAGCATGTCCGGCACTGCAGCACTCAGTGGTGGCGTGACTTCGTTCAGGCCACGATAGTCCACTGTTAGTCTCCACTCGCCATTAGACTTTCGCACTGGCCATATGGGGCTATTGAAAGGTGAATGGGTCTTGCTGATCACTCCTTGGCTCTCCAATTGACGAATTAGCTTATGGATGGGGATCAGGGAGTCTCGGTTAGTGCGATATTGCCGCCGGTGCACAGTTGTGGTGGCGATTGGCACTTGCTGTTCTTCGACCCTCAGCAACCCCACAACAGAGGGGTCCTCTGAGAGACCAGGCAAGGTAGATAATTGTTTAATGCCCTCTGTCTCTAAGGCAGCTATACCAAAAGCCCACCGGAACCCTTTTGGGTCCTTGCAATATCCTCTTCTAAGATAGTCTATGCCAAGGATACATGGAGCATCCGGGCCAGTCACAATACGGTGCTTTTCCCACTCATTCCCAGTCAGACTCACTTCAGCCTCCAATACAGTCAACTGCTGAGATCCTCCTGTCACTCCACAAATATAGATGGGCTCTGGTCCTTTATAGCTCGATGGCATTATAGTACATTGTGCACCGGTGTCTACTAAAGCCTTATACTTCTGTGCGCGTGATGTGCCAGGCCATCGAATCCACACAGTCCAATAAACTCGATTGTCCCTTTCCTCCCCCTGGCTGGAGGCAGGGCCCCCCTAATCCTGGTCAGAATCTTCTTCGTTTCTGTGTTTGAAGGATTGTCTGCTGGAAGTTGGAGCAGCAAACTTTTCGGAGAATCCTTTTTTCCTGATTGTTTTCTTTTGCAACTCACGTACCCGTGCCTCTAGGGTCGCGGTAGATTTTCCATCCCATTTTCTCATGTCCTCTCCATGGTCTCGTAAGTAAAACCACAGGGTGGCACGGGGTGAGTACCCACCATATCGTCTTCCTTGTGTGGGTGAACGCCTACCCCTGACAGCTGAGACACTGCTTTGTACAGGTGCGGAGGAGAATAATCTCTCTTCAAGTTGGTGAACCTTTTCAGAAAGTTTCTCCCAAGTGTTCTCTTTTGGTCGGTGGGCACTGGTTGGTTCAGGTGGGGAGGACAATAGATTCTCTTCAAGTTGGTGAACCTTTTCAGAAAGTTTCTCCACAGCTGAGACGCAGGCCTGTAAGGAAGAGGAGAGACTTTCTTCGTACTGCCGGAGTTGTTTAGCCGCTTCATCCACTGTGGGTTCCTCATCCTCTTTCCAGGCCATTATTGCCAATGAGCTGGCATATGATGATGGTGCACTCCGTACAAACTTCCGCCACATGGGTCGTGTACACTTGACTTCATCTGGATCTTTGGATGTTTGTCTCTGGTCTGGATCCTCATAAATCACTTCCCGTACGGCTAATTCCCTCAGGTACTGGATTCCCTTCTCCATAGTGGTCCACTTGCCTGGTAGACATAAAATATCTTCCTTGAAGGGATACCTTTCCCTCACAGCTGAGAGGAGACGCCTCCAGAGGCTGTTAGATTGTGCTCCATCTGCAATTGCTTTGTCAATGCCGGCGTCTCGAGCAAGGGATCCCAACCGTCTGGCTTCCCTGCCGTCTAATTCCACACAATTGGCTCCAGAGTCCCAGCACCGGAGCAGCCAGGTGACAAGCTGCTCACCTATACAGCGACCAAAATCTTTTCGCACATCTCGTAGCTCGCGCTCGTTTAGGCTTCGGGTAGTTACTGTTGCTTTTTCGGCATCCTCATCTTCCTCCTCCTGAATCCTTGATGGCCCAGCGTCGTCATCATCTTCGTCATCTCTATACTTAGTTTTGGCAGAAGCCTTACCTGGATTGGCAGAAGACTCTCTGCGTTCTAAACGACTTGAATTTCTATACCATATTTTCACCTTCTCTACAGGGGCAGCTTGCACTGCTACTGCTCGTTTCTCTGACTTTGTTACAGGGTCTGCCACAGGGGTTGGAATACCCTCTGCAGGGGCAGCTTGCACTGCTACAGCTCGTTTCTCTGACCCCGTTACACGGGTTGGAATACCCTCTGCAGGGTCAACTTGCACTGCTACAGCTCGTTTCTCTGACCCCATTACAGGGATTGGAATACCCTCTGCAGGGTCAACTTGCACTGCTACAGCTCGTTTCTCTGACCCCATTACAGGGATTGGAATACCCTCTGCAGGGGCAGCTTGCACTGCTACAGCTCGTTTCTCTGACCCCGTTACAGGGATTGGAATACCCTCTGCAGGGTCAACTTGCACTGCTACAGCTCGTTTCTCTGACACGGCCACAGGAGCTGGAGCGGCTGCAGGAGCTGGAGCAGTTGCAGGAACCGGAGCTGTAGCGGCTACAGGAGCTGGAGCTGGAGCTGGAGCAGTTGCAGGAGCTGGGACTGGAGCAGCAGTAGGAGCTGGAGCTGGAGCGGCTTCAGGAGCTGGAGCTGGAGCAGCTTCAGGAGCTGGGACTGGAGCAGTTGCAGGAACTGGGACTGAAGTAGCGGCCGGAGCTGGAACTGGAGCGACTGCAGGAACTGGGACTGGAGCGGCTGCAGGAGCTGGAGCTGGAGCAGCTGCAGGAGCTGTAACTGGAGCGGCTGCAGGAGCTGGGACTGGAGCGGCTGCAGGAGCTGGAACTGGAGCGGCTGCAGGAGCTGGGACTGGAGCGGCTGCAGGAACCGGATCTGGAGCGGCTGCAGGAACCGGATCTGGAGCGGCTGCCGAGTCCACCGTAGGGGTCACAGTGGCCGTTGGATCTGTCACAGGGCTTGGAGTGGCCGCAGGGTCTGTCACTAAGTTGATAGCAGTATCAATGGCAGCTCGATAGGCATGAGCCAGGCCCCAGCACGTTACAATGATTTGTGTTACTTTGGAACTGCCAGAGTCATGACACCTTTTTTTCAAGCATTCTGCCAGTTTTTTAGGATTTTGCAGTTGTTCAGGGGTGAATTTCCAAAACATTGGGGGGTGCCAACTGCTCTAGATGCCTGCCCATATCCTCCCATACTCCCTACCACCCACAACTATACTGCCTCCGGGCAGATCTCCGGATGAGTTTCCTAAGTAGTTGTTTAACTTTAAGCAAATCCTGAAGCACATTCAGGAGGCATAACAACAAGACTATGCTGGTCTGAGTATCCCAAGGATATTCAATATCTTGGAGAGCTATTGTAACAAGCTCGGAGGATAAGAGTGTGAGAAACACTCCGTAGCCAATAACTTAGGCTCAGGCGAGGATCTCAGTGAAGTAGTAATTTATTCGCGATTGCAATGGCGGGCGCCCCACAAGCAGGAGAGAGCGCATCTACTAGTTCCAAAACACAGTTTATATACCTTTTGATGGCAGGACCCTCCCCTGTTTCCCCACTGAGTGGGTAATCCAGGTTCACAATCTATCTGATGCTTCACAAACAATGCATGGCCTTCAGTTGCCGGCCTGTTAAATTTCAAATTTCTTTTGACATTTTTACTGCTTGAAGTGGTAATGTTTCATCACTTATCTGACTTGACTTGACACCGTGATTTTCACTTAATTGTCCTAAGGAGTCTGGTTGTCTGCATTTTACTAGGTCGCCTGCTAAACTTTCTTATCACTGTAAGCATATCTCAGTACCACATTCCCTCCTTCTAAACAATGTAACTCTGAAAAAACAACATTTCTATTCCCACAATTCCCCCCTTTTCTTTTTTTATAAACTGTTGATTTTTGCAAAACCTTTCTCTAAGGTGTAATTTGATAGACTTCTTCTTCTTTGCTTTCTTTGCTTTCCATCTCCTCATTATCTCCTTATCTGAGTAAGGTGGTAGCTCCATGGTCATTTGTTTCAATAGTGCGGTTTCAGTTAACCACTGTACTAGTCCTCTTACACAGAGGATAATGCAGCAACCAATGGCTGTCAAAACTCCTACAACTACGATCAATGTTGCAAATATGCCTACTTTTTTTTTTTCTGCCAATTCACTGGCAAGGGTGGTAAGCCCTTGCAATGCTCTTGTTACTGAGCCATCTGGGACACTATTTTTGGGTATAAGAGTGCAACAATGGTTGCTCAGTATTACACACACAAACACACCTCCTTCCTCTGCGAGCATCATATCTAATGCTATCCTGTTTTCCCAAGCCATTTTGCTGATGGCATCTAGTTGTTCAGTGATTCCTCTCATCGCATCCTTGGTATAATTGATGAATCTCTGCTGATTATAATAGAAATAATTAATCCAATCCACATTTTTATTGATTGTTACCCACCAGAACAGTGACTCAAACCCTGCAGCAATTTGATTTCTGGCTTTATGTTCATCTGGAACTCCTCTAGGTACCCCAATAGAATCTATGTATACTCTATCATCAAATGATATTCCTAAGCCTCTTTTACTTCTTCTGGGTATTTGTGATGTTTCTCTTTCAAATGCCAGGGTGAAGGGTATAGCTAATTGAACAAGTGCACAAGTGCCTTCCCAATTAGATGGTAGGGTGGACCGTAAGATCTTCCCTCCACAGTACCACCAGAGATCTGCCCTGGGGATCTCTAGTCTTGAGCAGTTTCCCATCAAGTCCTTGGTAGCACAAGGCAAATTCTCCCAGATGCCAGGTAGCACTCACACCCTGCCGTGAGAGGCAAGCTATATGGTTACCTATAGCTGTAGAGAATGCTGGGGGAACCGTGATATTGTTATCATGCAAGAAACAGCAAAGAGAGACTTACAGGCCTCATTTCCCCAGGCAGTCTTTTCTTGGTACAATGCAATCATACATCACATCCCTTGGAGTCTTTGGTCCACCCCCATGGGAAGGGCACTATCTGGGCAATCGGTCATCCCGAGGCACAAGCATAGCAGTAACTACGGTTGAGACTCTGGATGGTATATTTGACCCATTCTATCCAGGCATTCACATCCCCATACCCTGTTTGAATCTCAAATGTTTGAACTGCCACATTTCAGAGGGCCTCCTGTTTTCTCTCCTGTTTTCTCCTTGAGTTTCTACCTTTCTCTGATGGCAGAGTATCGTTTCCATACAGCTATTCTCAATCTGGCTGTTGGGTCTCTCCCAGTTATTTGTTCTCTCTGGTCAATTGTCGTTGGGCATTTAAATCTCCCCAAGCTAACGCCTCACAAGCATCAAACGTGACGGCTTATGGTACATAACCCTCTGTCACAGTCACCCATATTTTGATGGGCTATCCCGTTTTTGCTATTATCTGGTCATGCCTTTTCCAAGTTACCAATTGACCGAGGTCTTCTCTGAGGCCTAGAATCACTAAAAACAAAATTAGTAATCGATTTTTCCCTGTCATTATTTTTAAACCTTAGGTTTCCAAATAATTATCGATACAAAAAATAAGATGTACACTACTACTATAACAACCCCCCCTTGGGAGCACTGCAATTCGCTATAGGTCTGTCCTTTCTCTCAATCACAAGTCACAGTTGTTAGTTACCTGTGAAAATAAAAGGTTAGTTTACAATTGTAAGCTCTTATCCTGCTCAGAGTCCACTATGAGATTTTTCTCTTTGATTTCAACTTCCAACAAGTCTTTTGTAGGAACAGCTTCCCAGGTACTAGCATCGACGGATACCTTCACTCGAGTATAGTGAGTCCAACCTTTTTCCGCAGTTCTTATGGCTGTTTCAGTGGTTAGTAATTGTCCTTCCCATTCAGGCCAGAGTTGACTCTTTCCAGGTCCGAATCAGGACCTGGTTTCCTGGGTGATGGTGGTGAATGGGGAATTCCAAAGGTGGGGTTTGAGCCAACAACCCACAGGTCCTGAGAAATGACAAAGAAGAGGACAACCCCAGAATACAGTTCTTAAGAAAACTCTCTTGTTTTGAATTGTGGTATCTCATCCCTTCTGCCCAGATAGGGCAATCTGAACAGCATCTCATATGGTGAAATTCCTATATCCTTTCTTGGTGCTGTTTAAACCTGTAGGAGTAAGCATTTTACCCAAGGAAGTTGGGTTTCTAACACTAGTTTAGTTAATTGCTTCTTTAATGTCTGATTCATTAGCTCCACCTTCCCAGAAGAGGAGGGGTGCCAGGGGCTGTGAAAATCCCACTCAATCTCTAAGGCCTGCTTTAACCCTTGCAGTAAAGCTTTACACCCATCCAGTCACGTGGTCAATTAGGACAGACAAGTAACTCAGTAAAGTTTACCTGTATACTTTGGAAAGGTCAAAGCCCTGGCTCCCGTCCCCCTCTAGATGGGTTACAGAAGACCTTTTTATTTACCTTTTGACATATGGTACATCCTCTGCATATGTGCTTCCCTAAAGTGTATATTCCTACACAGACATACTTTCTTAGCACAACATCGCACATTGCTTGCACCTCCCAATGACTCTTCTGATGTAAAACAGTTAATATTTGCCTCATTATCACTTTATTCAGCATTTCTCTCCCATCAGGGAGTATCGATTTTCCTTCAGACTTCATGGCTCCTGATTCCTTAAAAAAAATCTTTCTTTTAAAACTTTTTAGTTCTTTCTTAATTTTCAACAATTCCCTGAATCCTCTCTGCATTTATTCTTTGTTTTCCTTCAGACATTAGATGCCTTAAATACCTGACTTCTCTTTCTCCATATTGTAATTTATTTTTCAATACTCCCGAGCCCTGCTTTCCCAGAAAGTTTAATAGCTTGTTAGTAGCTTTCTTCACAACTCTTTTCTCCTGTCCTGACAATAGAAAACAATCCACATATTTGTTAACATTAATACCTCCTTGGGAGGTTGTAATTGCTCCAAAACCTTTTTAGAACTTACCCAAATAGATAGGTGGCCCTGTAAACCCCTGAGGTAAAATTGTCCACCTATATTGTTGCTTCCACCCCCATTTCAGGGTCTTTCCAGTCAGAGGTGAATATATGTTTGCTCTCAGGGCCTGAGAGCACTCCATTAATAACACTGTTATTCCAGTCTAACAATTTACTATTTGAATGCCCAATTTAATCATCAAATCCCTTCCCAACAAGTTAGTCCCTGCCTTGGGTACATACAATAATTGTCCAGTGATCATTTTATCCCCTAGTCTCAGCTTGGTATCCCCCAAAAGTGGCACTGTTATCCCAGCCCCTTCTGCCCCCATCACTTTTTAGGGTTTCATTAGTTAATTTAATCCCTGATACTTTACAAGTCAGTAATGACCTAGCTGTTCCCCAGTGTATTGGGTTTGATGGCAAGGTTCGGGGGGTGTGAGAGGTGTGGGGGTGGGAAACTGCAGTGGCAGCCCCCGTGAGAAAAACCCAGAAGCCTCCCCGTGGCAGGTAAGGGACAATTTCATCTGGCCCCAAAGGGGCCCACTGCTGCCCAGAGCCAAGCCATGAGCAATACAGTCCCTGCCTCTGTGAGAGCACATCCACGAAAACAAACAAACAAAGAAACAAACAAAAACCTGCTGCTCAACAGCAGTTGGGAGAGCGAGAAACCCCCCCCCGCAGACACCAAAGTCAGTGCAGAAGGAGGGGGAGGAGGCGCTCCAGGCGCTGGAGCCGAAGCCCCCCTGCGGCCGCTGGAGAGGCCCCTGGTGGAGCAGGCTGTTCCCCCCTCCTGTCCCCCTCCCGATGCTTAGGAAACTGACCAAACACCACAGCAAATATACCAAAACTTCTAGACTGTTACTTAGATAATGCCTACATCACCTTTCCCTGCTCATTCAACTTCAAACAGCTCTGTTAAATACTACATGCCACACCTTTAACACCTTCAGCAACCCTTTTAATACTTCCTTTATCTTTCTCCAGCCTGTACTTTTCTAATACCAGCACCAAAGGCTCAGTCAGGGTCCAACTTAATTCCATACCTTTTCCCTCCAAGATAAACAACATATCAATATAGCATATTTCATCCAATTTTCCTTCTTTCTTCCTTCTTCCACTCCAGATATTCCTATTCGAAGTGGCCAGCCTGGCCACACTTAAAACATCTTATCAAAGCCTGTCTCTGCTAGGACTCAGGCCACAACACAGGCAGCCTTCTTTGTCTGCCATTCCTTCATCTCTCTTCCTCTCCTTTCCATCCTGGCCCTGACTCCCCCGAAGATTTTCTTCCTCTTTCTCCAACTCTCTGCCTCACTACCTGCTGCACTGTCAATACCATTAGTTTCACTCTCTTTTTTTTTTTTTTTCCTTCTTATCTCCCCTCCGGACACACGCCTCCAGGGCCTCCCGCAGGAGGGTCCCCCAGTCAGTTCACTACATCCCCCCACCTTCTGAAGCATTTTCTGCGTATTTTGCCAGGCTTTAATCACACAATGAACTTTCAAGAGCCCTTGGGATACTGGGTTCTCAGGTCTCATCCCCAAGTACTTTCTCGTTCTGACCCCAAGTCTCTCATATGATTTCTGTGTTGCACACTATTATTATTCCAGCCAGGATTGGCAAGTGGGTATTTCTGCCCTGCCGGTATTACCCCTGGTCCTGGAGGATGAGCTCTTTCCCATTCTTGTATAGCAGCTCTCCTCCTGATCATTCCCATTTCTTTCCCTGTAAACAACATACTTATAGACATAATTCCCTCCCCCCAAGAGTATAAATCAGGTCGTAGGAACTGGTCTAATTGTTCAACTAGGCTGTTGGGGTCCTCGAATAAAGACTTCCTCTCCTTCTTAAAAGTCTTAACCTCTCTGCTGGTAAGGAGGAGGGGGTAGTTCACCTAAGAGGATACACAGTTAGTGTTAGTACTGTTAGTATCAGGGAAGGCAAAATTCTCAGTATATCTTCTACCTTGTTCTAATTCTTGCCGGAGCCTAGGGTACGATACTTTTTTAGGGACAGTGTTAATTACAGTCCCTGTCTCCCTTCCTGGAGTGACTGCTGCTGCCACCAGTTCAATATTAAGATTATAGGGAGCATAACTTGGCTCCTTCTCTGAAAAAGGAATCTTCTTGTTTACACATAAATTTAAAGCCTGAATTTTCATCAGACCCGTATTTTGGCCAAAATACTGCTGTTTCCTTAATTGGTTCTTTTGTCCAGACTGATACACAATATTTAACCTTTTTTTTTTTTAATTATTTTTCTTTTACAATCCCTCTAATTTTGGGATTATGTTTCCAATCTCTTATAATTCTTCAGGAAGAACTATTAGTAGGCACTCCCCCAGGGATATCTCCCTGTCCCCTGGAACTCATATCTTCCCATTTTTCCTAACCCTCGCCCGTATGTGCTACAGAAATTTCCCTTCTGCAGTGTACCACACACCAACGTACTGAAAAATGGGGGTGTACCGCCAAGCACTTCCCTGTGCCAGCGTTACCGCACACCTATGAGTTTACCAGATTCCCTGGAACTCGTACTTCCCATCTTTCCTAACCCTCGCCAGTATGTGCTACAGAAATTTCCCTTCTGCAGTGTACCACACACCAACGTACTGAAAGATGGGGGTGTACCGCCAAGCACTTCCCCGTGCCAGCGTTACCGCACACCTGAGTTTACCAGATTCCCTGGTGTACTTCCAAGCACTTCCCCGTGCAAGGATTACCGTACACCAGATTCCCCTGGTGTAGTGCCAGCACTTCCCCGTGCAAGGGCTTACCATACACCAGATACCCGACCCCCAAGGCAATACTTAATATTTCTTACCTTGGTCTGTGCACAGAGTTACCGGATCGATTCTTAAAAACCCGGAGTGCCTACCTTCTTCCTTTCCCCACTACTTCACGGATCCTGCCTCTTTAACCAGTCTCGGGCCCTCTGTCAGCTTTCCGCAGAACCGCCACCGTCGATGCACAGGACCGCTGAAATCAGCGGGGCATGCCTTCCTGCTGCTGCGGCGGTGGAGCTCCCCAGTAGGTGACTGGATCCCGGACGAGCCCCCAAATTGTGAGAAACACTCCGTAGCCAATAACTTAGGCTCAGGCGAGGATCTCAGTGAAGTAGTAATTTATTCGCGATTGCAATGGCGGGCGCCCCACAAGCAGGAGAGAGCGCATCTACTAGTTCCAAAACACAGTTTATATACCTTTTGATGGCAGGACCCTCCCCTGTTTCCCCACTGAGTGGGTAATCCAGGTTCACAATCTATCTGATGCTTCACAAACAATGCATGGCCTTCAGTTGCCGGCCTGTTAAATTTCAAATTTCTTTTGACATTTTTACTGTTTGAAGTGGTAATGTTTCTTCACTTATCTGACTTGACTTGACACCGTGATTTTCACTTAATTGTCCTAAGGAGTCTGGTTGTCTGCATTTTACTAGGTCGCCTGCTAAACTTTCTTATCACTGTAAGCATATCTCAGTACCACATTCCCTCCTTCTAAACAATGTAACTCTGAAAAAACAACATTTCTATTCCCACAAGAGGGTGGTGAAGGAGAAAGGGAGAGTGATCAAGTAAGAAAAAATATCTTCCCCTTTCCCCTCCACAGATTGACTCCCTAATGAAAAAAGGCAACAGGTATAATTGCTAATAGTTTCCAAGATACAGTTTCCAAAATACAGAGTCGACGATGTTACTGAGTACAAATACCAAGTTAGAGTCATGACCAGATATCTCATCGTCTCATAAGCCACTGTTACAACACAGAGTAGCATAATGGTCTGAAACCAGGGCCCGGAGTGGATAAACAACATGACAGAGAGCACATACGGAAAATAATGTGCTATAATACTCAATTTGGAAAACAGGCGCAGCAGAGTTGAGATTAAAGCAATCAGCATTATGACAAGTGGCTATTAAGCAGGTCTAATACTTATACCAATTTTAGTTTAACACACTCTGGTCAGATCTGCCGTTATCTCAACCTTTCGAGCCCCACGTTGAGCGCCAAAAAGACTGTCGTGGTTTAACCCGGCTGGCAGCTAAACACCACGCAGCCGTTCGCTCACCCTCCCCCCTCCTTCTCTGGGATGGGGGAGAAAAATGGAAAGTGAAGCCCATGAGTTGAGATAAAGACAGTTTAATAAGACAGGAAAATAATAATAACGATAATAATAATAATAATAATAATAATACAGTGATGATAATAGTACTACTACTAATAATATGTACAAACAAGTGATGCGCAATGCAATTGCTCACCACCCGCTGACCAATGCCCAGCCTAACCCCGAGCAGTCCGGCCCCCTCCCCCCGGCTAGCCACCCCTATATATTGTTTAGCATGACGTCAGATGGTATGGAATACCCCTTTGGCTAGTTTGAGTCACCTGTCCTGGGTCTGTCCCCTCCCAGCTCTTACTGCACCCCCAGCCTGCCCGTTGGCAGGACAGAGCAAGAAGCTGAGATGTCCTTGGCTTAGTATAAGCACTGCTCTGCAACAATTAAAACATTGGGGTGTTATCAGCACTCTTCTCATCCTAAGCCAAAACATAGCATTCTACCAGCTACTAGGAAGAAAATTAACTCTGTTCTAACTGAAACCAGGACAAATACTAAGCAGGGACAGGTTATGCATATGTATAGGCGTATTGGGAAACTTCATGCATATGTAACTCTTTACTGCATGCATGTATAACCATGGCAAGTTGCCGTGTTAGGTGTGCACGACTTTGGTGGGACTACCCCCTGTGCTGCCCAGCGCTGAATAAACATTGTAAAGTAGGCTTTACAATCTTACTGATTGTGGAGTCAGCTTTCCGCAAGTCACCAACAACTGGTAGAGGTGTAAGAGCTTGGAAATCTCGACAGGATAGCCTGCTGTTTTGTTAAATGAAATTGTTTTTGTAATGCTCTCCGATTTTGATGAAAAAGATGATGTGATAATTTGGCTTTTTCGAATAGCTGAGGAGCTGCCAAAGCTACAGTCATCTCTTCTGCCTTATTATTTCCTTCTGTGATTGGTCCTGGTAATGCAGTGTGGGATCTCACATGGGTAATGAAATAGGGGATAATATGATGGGAGACATAATACCACAGCTGTTTCAATTGAGTGAACAAAAGTGGATTATCCACTTCTTTCAGGAATACTCCATCGATCCTTTGTGTGAGTCCTGCAACATATAAAGAATCCATTATTACATTCAGTTGTTTGTCATTGTTATAAATGGCTCAGGATTCAAATTAGGATTAAATAAAAAAATAGGATTTATTAAAAGAATATAAAGGAATAGAGGTAAGCAAACAGCGCTGGGTGCACCGGGAGTCTCCGCTCCACCAGGACGCACACCAGTTACATCAAGCAGCTGATTTTTATGCACCTAGACTAATACATATTCATTACTACTTCTAAAAAAATAGATTATTATAATTAGCTTCCGGGGTCCAGTCCCTCCTACTGGAGTATGCGCATCAGTCTCCTCTGGGGGTCTCTAGGGGTCTTTCATGCTGAAGGCTCGTAGTCTTCCTCTCACCCTTTGTACTCACTCGGCACTATTCCAAGTTTATGGAACACTCTCTGTACACTCTCTGCAGGTCTTGTCTCCCAACCGTCCTTCAGCTTCTTTTTCCTTCCTCTTAATCTCTTGGCCCCCCCTGGCCAGATACCAAGGATCCACATAGTATCTCATAACAGTCACCAGCAGTCACCAGTTATTATCAGTTGTTCTGAAACTCCCAAACAGCTTGACGACTCACGAGCAATTAAAACATTCTTTCCCAGCTATTCACAGTCATCTATATAACATCTATAGCAGTGTTAAATCAATCTCGAAGAAGACAGAAAAAAAAACTGTAACTGTTAGAACTAGAAGTCAGGAATAACAAAAGCAAACAGGTTCATAAATTTAAGGAGTGTTTTCTGAAGACGTGATAAATTGACTGGAATGAGGGGGAGACTGGGGCACACTGCATCTGTGGTTCAAGAATTAAATTGCCAGTGCAGGGCCCAGAGGCAGACAGGATTCAAACAGAATTATTCTTTATGCACACAAATTTATGGACACGAATTGGAATTGTTAAAACATTCCTCACATCATGAAATTGTTGGAAGGCTCTGGTTATGGCAGCAAGTTCCACAACTTGTGGAGACCCCATTACTACTTGCACATCAGATTGCCATTGTACTTACTGCCACACAACAACAGCATGTTGCATCTTTCCTGATCCATCTGTAAACACAGTAACAGCATCAGTTAGAGGGGTAGGAGAGAGCATAATAGTTGGGGCTGTTATATATGGAGTGGTAATTCGTGTCCAGAAAATGGTTGATATTAATAAAGAAGGGGGAGATTTGGGAATGTGGCCATGGGGGTTGGAAAGCCCCGTGGTTGAGATAACATTAGACTCTTAACGACCAGGTCATCAGGAATATAAAAGAGTTTAGAGGGAACAAAGAAGGGTGATTCAGGAGACTCCATGCAGTCTCTGGTTTCTTGTTCCCCAGCCGTTAAGGCATGGATGTTTCTGGGTGTTTGCTGTTGTTGTTACATTCAAAGTTGTTTGACCAATGAAAAGTTGTTTGGAAAAGAACTGCTGTGGAGAGAAGGGTATAAGAGGGGAGCCTGCCCTCAAGATAAAAAGAAAGGCAGCACGATGAAGTTACATCAATAAAGAAGCAGGAAAAAGAAGTGAAGAGGAACAGGCTGGCAGAATGGAGACCAGGATGGGAACAGGCACTTTGATTGCCTCGTGAAGATCGGTTCGGCCAAACTCAGCAAACTGCTCAGAGAAGCTTGTACAGAAAGTCGCTGGAAATGGGTGCACCGGAGCTGGAAAGAAGCTCAAGCTGAGAGAAGCGGACCTGCGCACTGATTAAGGAGGTATTGGGGAGGCAAGGACAATCCCCAGACATGGACTGTATATCTCGAAACAAGACACTGGAACTCATGATAAGGAAGCGGCAGACGGACAGAGAAACAAATGTAAGGACTATAAATCTCAAAACTGGACATTGGAATTCATTATAAAGATACAACAAACGGAAGAATTGGCAACAACCAGCTCTCGCAATTAAGAAACGTGCCAATTCAGCAGATTCCTGACCAAAGGTGAAAAGTACACTGTGAGGAAGACTCGGGGTCTTCCTCCCAAAGACCCCTGCCCACGTCCCAAAGACCCCTGCCCACAATTCTTGGGAGGCTCTACGCAGGCGCAAGGTGCCAAAAGGCTAATTAGCATGAGAAGCGAGGGAAGGCGGGGATAGGTAATGCATATGTATAGGTGCTTGTAGAATATTGATAGATTGATTGTATAAATTCAAGACTGCTTTCCGCTTTGGGTATGCACGATAGGTGGAGAGATCCCCCGTGCATCCAGCGCTGCAATAAAGAATATACCACTTAAAGGAATTTCGGCTTCGATCTTTGAATCAGCACACAACTGCCTCTCACTGGTAAGCAGTTGCGCATTATGAGGAATCATACATCCATAGAAACAAAGACTGTCCTGGTAACCTTACAGCTTATTCTCCTTATTAACAATGGGACAGTTTATAAGCCTGAAATATGGGACCAAACTGAGGTCAAGGTGTGGGACTCTGCAACTAAAAACGACAAGGTTGCAGTGGGATTGCTTGGCACCTGGAGAGCAGTCTCTGAGGCCTTAAAGAGCCCTGTGGGACCACAGTCAGAAGCGTGTGGCTTGCCAGTGAGGGAGCTGCGGGCTCCTTTACTGATCCGACTGCTACGCCATCGGCCCCTCTGCTGCTACAGCCATCGAAGGCTTTTGCTATTACGCCCCCTGGTGACCTTAACGTGCCTTTTGACCCAGGCCTATTGGCCTTGAAAAGGAGATGGATATGCTTTTCTTCGATCCGGGAAGAACAGGATACATAAGGCCTGAAGACCGAGTTGCCTGACAACTTGGAGCGAGACATATTGTTCAAAAAGAATGGAAAATGGAGACTGTTAAGTTATGGAACTTAAAAGATTGTTTGTTACCTTTTCTGATTGTACATATGTATAGGCATACTTGAGTTTAGTATGTAAAAGTGATGTTCTATATATTTAGAATGTTTGATGTTTGTGTGTGCGTGTTGGTGGAGCGTAGACTCCCTGCACACCCAGCGCTGTTTACTTGCCTTTTATACCTTTTAGAAATATTTGTTTTATAAATATTACAAAACTCAGATTGAGTTGAGACCTCATTTATAACAGGGCTATGGAGACATTGCAAAGATTATATAACAATTGGTATTTTGGTGTGTGAACAGAGAACTGTCCTGCATAATCCGCAGTAGCTATCTGCATTTATGTGGAGTTGGCTAATATCCACTCCAAATTTTTCTTCGGCTGAGATGTCCTTGGCTTGGTGTAAGCACTGCTCTGCAACAACCAAAACATCAGTGTGTTATCAGCATTCTTCTCATCCTAAATCCAAAACATAGCACCCTACCAGCTACTAGGAGGAAAACCAACTCTATCCCAGCTAAAACCAGGACAAATGGGTAATATCCAAAACAAAGACGTTTTAAAGAAGCCCTCGGCTGCATATTGGCACATTGGAAGGATATTGTGAGAACTGGGGGCACAGAAAGCAAGAGGACTTTCATTAAGTATTGCAATCAGTGGTGGCCACTACATAAGCTAAATGGCCACTTTATGTGATTTGTGGAAAATGGACTCCACAATTAGTAAGATAGTAAAGTAGGTATGTTTATTCAGCGCTGGACAGCATGGGGGGTAGTCCCACCAAAGTCGTGTGCACCTGATGTGGCAACTTGCCTTGGTTATATGCAGTAAAGAGTTACATATGCATGAAGTTTCCCAATACGCCTATACATATTCATAACCCGTCCCCGCTTCGTATTAAAATTAGTTCCAAGGAGTCATTTCCATAAACTCCCATCTGTGCTTGCGCAGTGTATTCTGGTGGTGGTTGTCAGGGGTTGTGGGGAGGAAGACTGATGACTCTTCCTCGTCACCGCTAGTTGATCTCATGTTTGCGCAGACTCAGTTGCTGCTTGGCTCTGGCAGGACCAGTTTCTACCAGTTTCTTAAGATAGGCTCACACTCTTATTAGGAGACTGACCTTGGTAAGGGGCCCAAGACTTCTTGCTTTAGTTAATTTGCACAATGCAATATAGTTAGCAAAGACACTAAGTATCGTCCTAGTTTAATGCCGAATATAGAGTCATGCATACGGACAGCTTCAGGAAGAAGCCAAGCCTAATCACCAGGTTCAAACAGCTGATGTAAATGATCAGAAATTTTCTCTATAACCCAATCAAATTTTTCATAAATTTCATAGTGTATCTATGTCTAAATGAAATGTTTATACATATTTGTACATATATATTTCTATATATGTATATATTGTATGTAAATGTATATATTTTATATCCGAGCACTTCCTGGTCCAAATAGACCAGGCAGCCAGTCAGGGGGAGATCTTAGAACACATGGGTATGTGTCGAGAAATGGCTGCCAGCCAATCACAAAGCAATATGAAAACACATGGGGAATGACGTTGTCAGCAGTGGCAGCAGCCTCCTCATATGAGGCCGCACCTTGAGTACTGTGTTCAGTTTTGGGCCCCTCGCTACAAGAAGGACATGGAGGTGCTCAGGTGAGTCCAGAGAAGGGTGACGAAGCTGGTGAGGGGCCTGGAGAACAAGTCCTACGAGGAGCGGCTGAGGGAGCTGGGATTGTTCAGCCTGGAGAAGAGGAGGCTCAGGGGTGACCTTATCTTATCACTCTCTACAGATACCTTAAAGCAGGTTGTAGAGAGGTGGGGGTTGGTCTGTTCTCCCACGTGCCCGGTGACAGGATGAGGGGGAATGGGCTAAAGTTGCGCCAGAGGAGGTTTAGGTTGGATATTAGGAAGAACTTCTTTACCGAGACAATTGTGAGGCATTGGAATGGGCTGCCCAGGGAAGTGGTGGAGTCACCATCCCTGGAAGTCTTTAAAAGGCGTTTAGATGTAGAGCTTAGGGATATGGTTTAGTGGGGACTGTTAGCGTTAGGTCAGAGGTATGGACTTGATGATCTTGAGGTCTCTTCCAACCTAGAAATTCTGTGATTCTGTGATTCTGTGACTACAGGGAATGGCCTCAAGTTGAGCTGGGGAGGTTTAGGTTGGAAATGAGGAGACATTTCTTTTCGAAAAGAGTAGTCAGACATTGGAACAGGTTGCCCAAGGAGGTGGTACCATCATCGTCCCTGAGAGCGTTTAAGAAAAGGTTGGACTTGGTGCTTAGGGACATGGTTTAGTGGGTGACATTGGTGGTAGGGAAATGGTTGGACCAGATGATCTTGGAGGTCTTTTCCAACCTTAATGATTCTAATGATTATTAACTTGACTGCCAAATGACTGGCCATACTCTCCTTCAAGACCAAACCCCAACATAACTAAAGAAAAAAATGTCAAAATAAAGTAATGGCTACGCATTTTATTTGACTCAGTCATAAGAAGCTGACTGTAGACCCTATTTTAGAGAGTACTTAATCTTATAAGATCCTGGGACTGTCAAGAATACTCTGAGTTTCATACAAGCTACTTTTCTTACACAACAAATGGAACATCATGAAACTAAAAAAAGGAGATTGTTTCTTGGGTAACCTCAATAGGTAACCCAAGGAGCAATGATGAAAGGAAAAGGATACTTCTACCCTTCAAAACCACAGCTTCAAAAGAAGGGAGTGGTTTTATACCTCACCTTGGTTTGTCCAGTAGCATTGGGCTGTAAGTTAGCCATGCTTCTGAGGAAGTAGGAAACCTTAGTCAAGGAGAGAAGATTTTAAATGAGTCTTCTGAGGTGAACATCCTTATTTTAAATTAGTAGTTAGAGAAGACATATACACCTTCCACCATCTTACAGCTGTCATTCCTGGTAGTATTTTGTGTCTTGTTTGAGAGTGGAGGCATGTTCTCACCTGTGCTTTGGAAGGTAAGGAAGGCAGGAAATGCCTAGTTTGGGAATCCCAAGGTGACAGGGTGTGGAGCACAGTTCTGAGCATCTGGGTATTCCCCCTGAAAGTGCAAGCTCCTCATGAAGGATGGGGTCACTTTGAAGAGTCTTGGGATAAAGTGCAGCATCCACAAAATATTTTGGCAGAGATGTTTTTAGAGATAGATGGGGAGCAATCTGACAGAGGGGGAAAGGAGGCTCATCAAAGTATACTACTTTGCATAATGTGATCCTAGATACATCTGCTATTCCTAGGTACAACTAGATAATGGTAATAATTATTACAATGGAGGGTTTGAAAAGCAACAAATTTTTGAGTGAATACAGAATAGGAAGGCTTACTGACATCTTTATAGAACATGTTTTCAAAGATACATTTGTGAAAAACAATTTTAACAAACTTTTCTCAATCAATTTGGGAAAAGCTCAACTTCAATTGAACTCTATACAGCTTTACTGTTTTTATGCACATACTTCTTGAAATTTATGCAGCAAGTACCTTGTCCTTATCAGTATGTCTGCTATCACTAAATAATCCACCCCATTCAGTAGCAGTCCCCTATTTTCCCTGTTCAGCCTTTTACTATTAATGCAATAGTGGAAGTTGCTGTTGCTCTTCATATTCCTTACAAGTCTCAAACTGAGCTTTAACTTTCCTGATACCATCCCTATATACCTGGACAACGTCTCAATTCTTCCTTTGTAGCTTGTCTCTGCTTTCATCCTCTGTATGCTGCCTTTTTGTGTTGGAAATCCCTTATTAGTGCCTTATACTTAAGCAAAGCATGCTATACTTCATCAGAGTATAGTTCCATTTGTCGGATAACCCGACCAAAACCCCGGAGACAAACGGACACAACGACCAGCATTCGGTGCCGTAAGCCAATTTATTACTGCGTGACATTATCTTATATAGTGTCAAAGCGTCCTGCCCAGGAACCCAGGACCCCACCCACTGTGCTCGCAGGCACCCCAGACACTTCCCCTCGTGCACGCAGGCACAACCCAGAATAATCCCACATCTCCCCCCTCTTTATGCAGCAACGCACCCCCTTTAACCCATTACGCTAAGCTTGATTTAATCATAACTACTTAGGGATGAGAATCTGTCCCAGGAACAGGTGGTGATAATGAGAACCCTTCATGATTTTTGGTGAGAATGGTCAGCTTGCTGCGATTCATTACACTGCTTCTAGCTATTTTTGCTTTAATACATGCATATACTAGCCCTATCACAATGAATACTATTACTAGTAGCAATATTGTTTGCAAAAGCGATTTAAGCCATCCTTCTAGATGAAGGCCTAGCCCCTCAAGAGTTGCCCCCAGCCAATTCTGTTCTGCGTCACGCTGCTCTTCTTTTATTTTGTCTTCCGCACAATTGCGTCCCCGGCAGAACGGCTTCTTTTCCGTCCTCTGTCGCATGCATGGTGCCGTCCGATGACAAGTGTGTTTCATGTGTCAGATTGATACCTGCCTGCACAGTGGCATTGATACGGATGGTAGTCAGCTTCCTTCCCTGGCAAGCAGCAGGCAGGAACAGTCCACGAAGTGTCCCGTTGGGTACTGGCTCAGCAGACCGTAGGTTGTAAGCGTATGGCGTTGGAAATAGCGGAGCGGTCCGGTAACCCACAGCATACTCCTGCCAGTAGCCCCCGTACACTGCAGGGCACAAGGCGAGGACAAGCAGGAGTCGCTTCGTTCGAGCCCACTCTATAGCGAGGGCAAGGAGTTCATCCCATTGTGGAAACGCAACGCGGGGCACAGACACATAGCCAAAAAGCAGTAGGCGCTGCAGCTGGCCCTGATGTAGAATAATAATAGCTCCCTGTACCAATCGTTTTCCGGCCCGAGACTGGACGGCGGACTTGTCCACCCCTGCTCGATGGGGGTTGGGACCCACGCTTGTGGCTGAGACGGCGGGTCCCTTTTCGTCCCGGCGTTGGCGTCTCCCGACTGCCCCCCCATTTTTTCCTCTTTCACTTCCCCTTTGCGTTGTGAGCACTCCCGAGTGCGGTGGCCAGACCGCCCACACACCCAACAACGAACACGGCTGTCTTCGACCACAGGTTCCCTTTTCTTGGGACATTCACAAGCTACGTGACCATGCTGTCCGCAGTGAAAACAACCACCAGGATGCATCTGGAGGGCAAACGTGACTCCCATCATCTGCTCGCTGAGGGCAGCAGCAAGAGGTTGCATCTCCTGAGCCTCGCCAAACGCACAGTCACGAGCGATCAGCTCGCCCGCGCTTGCTGAAGCCGGAAGCGCTGCAAGAGCGGCCTTGAATTCAGGCAGAGCTCCCGTTCTTAAGCATTCCCTCAAAACAACATCTTGTGCTTCCGGTGGTAAATTACTGCTTGCCACAGCTGTCTGCACCCTGTCTGCAAAGCGCCCAAAATGTTCCTCAGGTTTTTGCCAAATATGCAGATAACTGGGAGTTGGGCTGACTACAGCATTCATCCGCTCTAATGCTCTGCGGCCCAAATCGGCGGCGGCAATAAGCACAGGTGGCGGCAGCAATAATTGTTCCTGCGGAGTATTCCACCGCCCTCGTCCCAACAGCGCTTCCCCAGGCAAACCATGTAAAGGATCCTGGGGGTTCGCCCATGCACGAGCCATTAAGGCTTCGCCTTCCTCTTCCAGCAAAGACTCAAATATGGGCACCTGCGCTGCCGTCAGGCAGGCTCGGGCAACCTGCCACCAGTCAAACATCAGGGGCCCTTGCAAAGCCACCGCATCCAACAAAACCTGTGTCTGTGGGCTAGAGAATCCACCCTCCTGTACAGCCTTTTTTAACTGTAGAAGCATCTTATAGTCTACCGGCTGCCACTGATGTCCCTGAGACCCTGCGAAAACAGGATAGCACCCTATCCGCACAGGACTTGGCGTTATTTCACAACCCGAGAGAAGACATTCTCTCGCACTAATAGTCCATTTTTCTCTTGCCTTCTGCACCTCCTCGCAGATGTGCATCGGCTGCCGCGAGGCAGCCTGTCTAGGATCCCGAGATTCCTCATCTGTTGAACTATCACTATCCACTCGTTCTCTCTCTCGGGGCACAGCACCCAACGGAACGGGAACGCAACACACGGACGATGGTAGGGGCTTCTCCAAAAAAGACTCCACCCGTGCTTGCCCCCCCTCCCGCTCTCCAGGGTCAAACGCCGGAGGGGCATACAGCGGCCACCGGAGGGAGCCTGAAAACGCTGGCGCCTGCCCAGATGCCACCCCTACCCCTTCAGGACCCCCGGCAGGGAATAGGATAAGGGAGCCCTTCTTATTTACCCCCCAAAAGGACCCGTCCGATGAAATATGTACCGTGTTCCCTTCTGCCGGGGGAGCACTAGGCACTGCTATTTTTTCATGATCCAACCAAACTCGCAGGGGGGCCACAAGGGGGTTCCCACCTTCTTCTTTCTCCTGCTCCACATTATTTTCATCTCCCGATCAAGCCTCCTCCTTCACCTGCCCTGAGCCCTCCTTTAGATTGTTATTTACCGGCAGCTCCATAAGAGCCCGCTTATCCTCACCGTCCCCATCAGACGAAAGCATGTGGTGCACAGCAGCCCACAGGCATGTCACGTTGGCTACCTTTTCCAAAACCGCTCGCACCGACCCATACGTCAGTAATAAAGTCAGCGCCTCTTTGTTCCCGATGCAGGCGCTATCAAATAAATCCCGTCCCACCGTTTCTAAAACGGTCTGTCTCAAGCAATGGACAGGAGACTCTGCCAGATTCCGGCGTGTCGCCCAGAACAAGAGGGACCGTACGTCCTTCTTTCGTAGTGTTATCCCTACTTCCTTGGCCAAGGATTTAACAGTACTCACCACCTCATCGACTCCAGGCCCCATGGCCACCCGCGTACCTAACATGTACGCACCACGCCTAACTCGCGCCAACCGGTTTCACGTTGGGAATCGTATCACGTCGGGGTCACCATATGTCGGATAACCCGACCAAAACCCCGGAGACAAACGGACACAACGACCAGCATTCGGTGCCGTAAGCCAATTTATTACTGCGTGACATTATCTTATATAGTGTCAAAGCGTCCCGCCCAGGAACCCAGGACCCCACCCACTGTGCTCGCAGGCACCCCAGACACTTCCCCTCATGCACGCAGGCACAACCCAGAATAATCCCACACCATTTACCTGAAAGTTTTGTCTCTGATAGAAGCTTTTGGGTCTCAGGAGTCATCCCTCTGACAAGGTCAGCATTACAAGGTATGTCAGGCAAAAATATTTTTTCTAATGATTTCAGTGGTGTATTTCCTATAAAGCCATACCTTCCGATTCTAGCTGTTTTCTTAAGGTTTAGAGAGACCCATAAATGTGTATCCTAATACACTGTAGCCTCAGAGTATCAATACAATGTGGTAGAAACTGCATTTAAGCAAAGCTGAACTATTTAGACCATTTATCTAAAGCAGCTTTAAATTTTACAGATCTTCTATTCCTAAGATGAATATATTCACACAAACATGGTATATTTATCTTCCATTTCCCAGAAATACTACCTTAAAATATTAATTGCCTTTAATTTATTATGACAAAGTAATCATTATCCTATACCTACTAACAGCATTTTAAAACTATAAATTACCCTTTTCTACTCCTAGAGTGAGCAGAAAGTCTGAAATAAGTTTAATTCTTTGATTTATTTTTCCTCTTCAAGTGTGCTCCATGCTTGCACAACCTTCCAACTTCATCTCTCCATAGAAATATAACCTTTCTTTCTGTCTTTTACCTATCCAGGTCAGGGTAATCAACATCCTGGAAGATTTATGTCTATGGTAGACAGCCTATTGTATCTAAGTCATTGTTGAAGCCTGATCTGAACTTTGGACATGGAAAAGTATAGAAACGCTTAATTTTTAGGCTCATGGACATACAAGTTTGCAAATACAAATCAAAGTTTGGATTTCAAGTTCATCCTATGGCTATAGGTGGTCACAGCCAATAAATAATAGCAGCCAATAAATAATAGCAAGCCCTCAAAATGTAAGCACTGAGTTAAAAGACGAGGCTGAAAAAGTCAGCAAACCTTCAGGCAAACCATACAGCAAATTTGTGCTATGTGGGCTTTAGCATATACCACAAATCTTTTCCTACTTCAGCTGTCCAGAAAACATGTCTCAAGCTGATATCTTTATTTACTAAAAGCAAATGACTCTCTATAGTAAATACTCAAAAGTTAAGAATTTAAATCAACAAAAGTAACAGAAAATATAATTTATTTACACTGTAATCTCACAGAAAAACAATCCACAAAATCACCAAGCACAGGATTACCCCAGTTTTAGACTGGTTTATCACTGCAAGTAATTTGTTAAGTCAGCCTATTTAAAAAGGAAAAAAAAAAAAAAAAAGGTAGCCAGCTAGTACCTTAACATTTGTTTAAGTACGGAAGTGTAAGTAGACATCAGCCAACGAATCAATAGCCCTACCCAATACCCTATTCTTATGATAAGGTTGAGCTGTTGAAGGCACACGGGCTTTTCTCCCCTTGGAAGAGCAGACTCTCTGATTACGCACAAACTCCCTGTCCATTACTGTATAGTCCCCGAGGTATAGGGTTTGATGACTGCGGGTGGCTGTAATAGTACCACAAGCTACTTCGCATGCGCCCTACCTCCCCCTAGTTGTTTCCGCGTGTGGGCGTACAGGCCCTAGCAGCAGCTAGGAGGAGGCGAACCAGTCGGTTCGGCTTTTTCTTTCCTCCCTAATTCTCTCTTTGTTTCGCCTGCCTTTCTTCTTTTCATCTAACTCTTGTGCATCACAGCTCTTCTTACGTATCCCTACTGCGGATAGAAAGGGTGGTAGTAGCGCTGCTAGCTCTGCACCTCGTCCACCGCCCCCCTAGGAACGGTCCGGAGCCATCTGCGGCGCCTACAAAACGTCCGCTGTAAGGGTTCTCGCTTCGCCCCGCCCCGCCCCGCCCATTCCTGTTCCCCCGCCCCCCGTAGCAGGTATGCGAGCACTGAAGAATGGGAGGGGGGGGGGAGGGGGAAATAATGGGCTTGGTTCTTAAGAGCTGTTAGGGCGGTGGTAGTGTGCGTAGAGGAGTGATATCGGGGGTACTTTAAGCTTTCTCGCAGCGTTTCCGCTGCTTTCCACGAGACGAGAGGTGGGAGTCTCTCGCTTGCTATGGTGTGGCCTTCTCCCTCTCGGTTCCTGGCGTGGCAGTTGCTGTGAAGGAAGGCCGCGGTCTGGACTGGTGGTCCTTCCCCACTCAACAGGGCAGACAAAGGAAACAATACGATGAGGCTTCTGTAGCCCTCGCTGGGAACGAGGGGGTCGTATGGGGCTTCGCAGCGGTTGATGTATCGATCGTGATTCAGAGGTTGGTGTGAGATCTGGGCCTGGCCGGGAGTGCACTGGTCTCCACAGCTCCAGCTTGGCATCCTGCTTGCATATTTATTTCTATTTTTTAACTGAACCAGGCAACGTTTGAGTCTTTTGTGTTCCGGTGTTCTCGGGGGAGAAGGGGGAAACAATTGAGAAGTATCATGCATTGAACACTTGGTAGTGTCTTCCCTTTTGTCTGACTCGCTGAGCTGGATTTATTCATCATTGGGAAATGTCCGTTTTTGATCTATTTTCTCCACGTTTACTTCATCTTATTGTCTCATCTAGAGCATATATGCCAGAAACATCCTTGCTGTTCTTGTGTGTGTGTGGTTTTTTGGGGGAGGGGGTTCTGGCGGAGGGTGTTCAGATAAATAAGTATTTAGATTAACTAGCCAATTTAGCCTGACCATTGACTCAATTCCAAGCTGTTCTTATTGATTTAAAGTTAGCTTGGATTTTTATTCCCTTTATTATTTTTAAATTAAGTGTTAAGGTAACTTTAAGTGCATTCATTATGTGTTTGATGAAGCGCATATGTGTTAGGATTCAGTTGTAGATTACTGGAAGTGGCCTCGGTGTACAGAAAAGAGCTTAGTTGATCATTTAAATAGTCTTAATATCTATTGTTATTAAAACTGACTGTCAGCTTAGTTCTAATTTGGAACTAAAAAGATCTCTTAGTTATGAGACCTCATTAACCATAATAATAAGGTGCTTGTGTTCCTGTTTTAGTTTTACTGGGTAAACTTGCTAGCAACTATGAAGGCCAGTGCTATAAGTTATTGTTTGAGTTAACATAATAAATAAAAGAGAATAAATAGCTCCTTTTTATGTTGGGAATTCAGGGTTAAATAGGAACATCCTTAGGGCTTAAGTTTTCTTCCTTTTGGGGGTAGAAGTCTTTTTTTTTTTTTTTTTTTTTTTTTCCCCAAAGGGGTTTGGTTGTAACCACCCAAATAGAAGTTGGGGGGGGTGTATTTGTGAGCCCATGAGACAATGATAATCTTAGGCTTCTGAACACAACCAGTTCTCTCATCTTACTGTAAAATAGAGATGAAAATGGCTGTCTGACATGACTATCATGATGATGCATTTTCTTGATTGAAGTATCTGCACTTGCCTTTCCTCTAGAAAGGAAGCTGTAGTCATGTTAATTCTATTTTTTTCTCTATTATAGTGGGTGTATGCTCAGATGCTTCAGTTCTGTGAGTTGTTGGTGTTGGCAGCCTTCAGAGGTATAAATAGAAGCTGATTTCAGAGGCCCCTGTTGACAAGGCTTTATGTGTAAGCCTCTAGGTTGACCTGTCACAATGCAGCCTTGTGACAGGTAGAAGCTAATTCACCTCAATTTTGTGACCCTGGGGTGGTTTTACTCAGCTGTGTAGCTGAGCTCCACCACAACTGCTCTCCCCCCCCCCCCAAAAGGAGAGGGAGAGAAAACATGATGAAAAGGGCTCAAGGGTCAAGGGTTGCGATGAGGACAAGGAGATCACTCAACAATTATCTTCATGGGCAAAACAGACTCAGCATAGGAAGATAAATAAAATTTATTACTTATTGCTAACAGGCTAGAGCAGTGAGAAATATACAAAAAAACAAAACCACACCTTCCTTTCATCCACCCTCTTGTAATTCCTTTCTCTGAGTGGTGTGGGAGAATTGAGGTTGCAGTCAGTCCATAATGCTTTGTTCAAAGTCATTCTCTTCCCCTGCTCCAATGTGGGATCCTTCCCACGGGACACAGTCTTTCCTGAGCTGATTCTGTGTGGGCTTCCCACAGGCAGCAGCTCTTCAAGAACTGCTCCAAATATGGGTCCATGCCATGGGGTCCATCCATCAAGAGCAAACTGCTCCAACATGGGTCCCCTACATGTAGCAGCTCCTGCCAGGTCACCTGGTCCTATATGGCCTCCTCTCCAGAGACTATAGGTCCAGCCTGGAGTATAATCCAGCAGGGGTTCTCCACAGGCTGCAGTGTGGAAATCTGCTCTGATGTGGTGCCCATAGGCTACAGGGGGACAACCTGTTCCACCATGGTTCTCTCCACAGGCTGCAGGGGAACTTCAGCTCTGGTGCCTGGAGCATCTCCCCCTCCTTCATCCCTGACTTTGGTGTTTGCAGGGCTGTTTCTCACACGCTGGTCGACAGCAGCTGGGAGAGAAAGGAGTTTTGTTTTTTTTTTGTTTGTTTTTTTTTTTTTTCCCTTTCTTAAATATGGTCTCACTCAGGCGTAACCAACATCACTTACTGGCTCAGCTCTGGGCAGTGGTGTATCCCTTTGGAGTTGTCTGAAATTGGCCCTTATGGTGCAGCTTCTGGATTTTTCTCACAGAGGGCATGCCTGCAGCCCCCTGCTACCAAAACCTTGCCATGTAAGCCCAATACAGACCCAAGTTTCTGAGAAATTTAGGAAAGTAGACATGTAATGGTATTAGCTAGCTTTCCAAGGAAATAGAGTAGCTCATGCTGGGCTTTAGCCTTCCTGACTTTTTTATGTGAATATGCTGGTAACTTCCTTGTACTCTCCCTGAGTTGCCTGTCTCTTCTTTCAACGGATATAAAGTCTTTTTTTTTTTCCCTGGACGCTTAGCAAAAGTTCCCTGTTCAGCCACGCCAGTCTTCTTCCATGCCAGCTCATCTTAAGGCATGCAGGAATAGCCTGCTCCTGGGCCTTTATGAATTCCTTCTTCAAGAGCATTCAGCCTTCCTGGACTCCTCTAACTTTTGGGACTGACTCCCAAGGGACCTTCCCTACCAGTGTCCTGAACAATTCAAAGTCTGCCCTCCGGAAGTCCAAGGTAGCAGTTTTACTGACACTCCCTCCTGATTTCACCAAGAATAGAGAACTCTACCATTTTGTGGTCACTCTGCCCAAGACAGCTCCTGACCACCACATCTACCAGTCCTTCTCTGTGAAAAGGTCTAGCAGGGCACCCCCCTGGTAAGTTCACTAACCAGCTGCATCAGGAAGCTATCTTCTATGCTCTCCAGAAACCTCCTAGACTGCTTCCTCAGGGCTGTATTGTATTTCCAGCATACGTCTGGGAAGTTGAAGTCCCCCATGAGAACAAGTGCTAGCAATTGTGCAACTTCTGCCAGCTTGTAGAATGCCTCATCTGTCACTTCATTCTGGTTTGACAGTCTATAACAGGCCCCCACCAGGATGTCTGCCTTGTTGGCCTTCCCACTGATCCTTATCCATAGGGACTCAACCTTATCATTCCCAGCCCCAAGCTCTAGAACACTGGAATACTCTCTAATAGGGAGAGCCATGCCACTGTCCTTGCTTTGTTGACTGTCTCTTTTGAAGAGCTTATAGACGTCCATTGCAGCGCTCCAGTCGTGGGAGTGGTCCCACCACATTTCAGTGATGGCAACCAAGTGGTAGTTTGCCTGCTGCACACTGACTTCCAGCTCCTCCTGTTTGTTGTCCATGCTGCATCCATTGGTGTAGATGAACTTCAGTTGTGCCACTGCCCTTGCCCCCAACCCTGGCATTGTTCCCTTGGGGGTTATTTCTATTGAGCCTCATTTCATCCTCATCCCCCGTTGTACCTAGTTTAAAGCCCTCTCAACAAGCTCTGCCAGCTCCTGGGCTAGGATTTGTTTCCCCCTTTGAGGCAGGTGGGACCCATCTGCAGCCATCAGGCCAGGTGCTGAGTAAACCTCCCTCTGGCCAGAACCTCCTAAATTCCTGCAATAGCACCAGTCTCTCAGCCATGTATTTATCAGCTGGGCCTTCCAGGTCCTCTCACTATCTCTTCCTGCCACTGAAGGGATAGAGGAAAACACCACCTGTGCTCCCACTCCATCCGCTAACCACCCCAATCCCCTGAAAGTCCCTTTTGATAGCCTTCAGGCTTCTCTCAGTGATTTCATCGCTGCCAGCCTGAATTATCAGTAATGGATGATAATTGGAGGGGCAAACCAGGCCAGGAAGTTTCCTGGTAATGCCTCTGACATGGGCCCCACAGAGGCAACAGACTTCCCTACAAGTAGAGTCTGGCTGACATATGGGGCCCTCTGTTCCCCTTAGAAGGGAGTCACCTATGACAATTACCCTTCTTTTCTGGTGGAGGCAGTCTTGAGGTATGGAGTTGCCTTCCTTGCTCTAGACAACCTCCTGGGTGGACCTTCCCCCAAGTTTTCCCTTAACTGTCCCTTAAGCTCGGGAGCCTCACATTTGTTGTGTAAGGGCACCTGGGGAGGTGAGGTGGGTAGGGAGGGGGTTTGCCCTTTCCAGGGTTGCCCAGGGAGCTGGTAGACTCACTATCACTGGGGGTGTTTAAGGAAAAGTTGGATGTGGTGCTTAGGGACATGGTTTAGTGGGTGACATTGGTGGTAGGGGTATGGTTGGACCAGATGATTTTGGGGGGCTTTTCCAACCTTTATGATTCTATGAAAGATGGTGGTTTTACCTTGCTATGCAGCTGAGCTCTGCCACAACCGTTCTCTCGCTCCCCCTCCTCAAAGAAAAAAAGGGAGAAAATACGATGAAAATAGCTTGAGGTTTGAGATGAGGACAGGGAGATTAATATAATTTATTGCCTATCACTAGCAGGCTAGAACAGTGAGAAATTAAAAGGAAATTAAAAACACTTTTCCCTAGTCCACCCTCTTCTACATCTACCCCCGGAGCAGCACAGGGGAATGGGGAACACAGGATGCGTTCAGTCCATAAAGATTCGTCTCCACGACTCCTTCGTGGTCACTCTCTTCTCTTGCTCCAACATGGGGTCCCTCCCACGGGATGCTGTCCTTCCTGAACTGATCCTACATGGGCTTCCCACAGACAGCAGCTCTTCAAGAACTGCTCTAACATGGCTCTGTACCACAGGGTCCATCCTTCAGGAGCAAACTGCTCCAACATGGGTCCCCCATGGGCGTCAGTGTTGAGAGTTCTATCAGAATAAATGTAACCTTGTTTTGTAGTCCTGAAACAACGGTATAAATTATTGAAGTCCTACAACCACCAGCAGGGAAGCAGACTTTAATTACTTTTTCATCCTACCTCTGATTTACTTTGATCCCAGAAATCTAGTTTAACTAGACAAATGATGCCATCCATTACAGTTGTTACTGAGATATGTTTACAACTTGTAGTGTGGCTTTTTTTTCAAGTTATTAAAAAGTATTTCTTTAAACACTAGAATTAATTACCTTTTGGTACATTTAATTTTTTATGAGCATCAGCAGTCAAATATCCCTTATTGTGTCCGCTTCTAAATTGTAAGATAGTAATCTAGAGTTTTCACTCCAAGTGGAGATATTTTAGGCAATCATAGGCAGTACTTCCACTAAATCTAATTTTTTGGAGCACAAGTGTGATATTGTTCTGTGCTCTCAACTTGTAGTAGACTGCTTGATTACCATGTTCTAGTTTCATTGCCCTTGGGATCCAAGGATTTGGTTGCTATTATCAGTTTTTCTATAAACCTTGCTTTGCAGAGGTTAAATACTAGTGAGGTTGAAGTATTTTTATTCCTAAAGTTTGTAGTTGGTGGCAAAGATGAGGGTTAGCATTGCCTACCTTTGGGAGGTGCAGAAGTCTGTTTATAACATTAAGACAAAAGATTTAAGTGGCTTTTTGGTAATACACAGACTGTGTAAATGTGGTTTCCTAATGCTTTTCTTGGTTTTATTTACAGCATCAAGATGGCTCAGGAGACAAACCAGACCCCAGGGCCCATGCTGTGTAGTACAGGATGTGGATTTTATGGAAATCCTAGGACAAGTGGCATGTGTTCTGTTTGCTACAAAGAATATCTTCAACGTCAGCAGAATAGCAGTATAATCAGCCCAACAGGTAAAGGTGTGAGTCTTTGTTTTTAAAATGGTAGTTAATGAGAGGAATTACAGAATGTATTTCAGGAGTTCTGATAGCTGTGTACTAAAACTATGTATTTCAAAGGGAATAATGCTTTAAATCACAATTTAAAAAAATGCATTTTTTGCATAATATATTCTGGCCCATTTGGTGTTGAGCCTTTAATTTACAACTTACCTTCCACTAAAAGTGTGTTCTTACACAATCCCTGTGTTTTGGTCATTAGCATTATAGCCTGTCTTTAAGAAAATGCTGTAGAATGAATGGAAACAGTTTATAAATCTATGCAAAGCTACTTGACTAACTTGTATTCTAGAGTTTGTTTATAATCAACTTCTCAAATCCCTTATATACAGGTACAGCTAGTGGTTCAAACACTCCTACCTCAGACTCTGCATCTATACAACAAGCAGATGCAAGTTTAAACAATTGTGAAGGAGCTGCCAGTAGCACATCTGAAAAATCAAGGTAAGATGAAGGTATTATTTTCAGGTTTGAATGAAATGTGAGCAAATAGCAAGTTAAAGTAACGCTTCAGTAACACTATGCTATTATAATGAGTTTCTGCAGAGGAAAAAGGGATGGGGCACCAGACAGTGCCTTATGGATATAAATGAGAACTAATTAGTGGTTGGTGTTGGACTGTTGCATTTACAAGAACATTTTTGGTTTATCTGGAGAAATATTTGCTACAGATTTCCTATTTTCCTATAGGGAAACTAAAATAGATTGGAAGATGTATTTTTAGAGATGGTAGAAGTAGAGGTCAGGAACAGGTAGTCTATTGATGGATTTTGACAGTTTGAGCTTTTATTATGAACTCAAAACTAACATAAATTACCCATTTCACCGTACGTAAACAGAAATGTGCCTGTTGCCGCTTTGCCTGTAATGCAGCAAATGACAGAAATGAGCATTTCAAGAGAGGAAAAAGTAACACCGAAAACAGAGACTGAGCCAGGTATGTTTGCACAGTAACACTGGGTACAACTGACTTAACAGAAGCTGACAGTTTATTTACTTTAAAACGCTAACAAAGACTGCTAAAGGTTCTTGGACTAATCAAGTTGTCAATAGATATAACTAAAGCATTGTTCTGCGGGTGTAGAATATTTACCACATGTTGATCAGTGAGAGTGTTCAATTTAATTTTTATTCCTGTACAGCTGTACAGGAAAGTTGTAGCTGTACTATTTAAACTTGGAAGTATTTCTTGGTGGGAGGTGGAGAGGGACTACTCCCTTACCTACAACTAGTGAGGGATTTGTTTCATTGTATAGCAGTATACTCAAATGGATATCTTAATGTATTTGTTTGACCCTGCTACGCAGCTGAACTCCACCACAACTGCGTTCTCACCCCCCCCCCCCCCCCCCCCCCCCCCCCCAAAAAAAAAAGGGGGGGGGAAATATGACAGAAAGGGCTCACAGGTTGAGATAAGGACAGGGAGGTCACTAGGTCACTCATCACTGGCAAAACAGACTCAGCATAGTCTGAAACAGTTTGAAAACATCAAAAGCTGATGTTCTATAGGAGGAAAAACTGTTAATTATAACCAAAGATTTTTGTTTGTTTTTGGAAATCTGAGTTAAAAAACCCAGAAGGTACTACTCAGCACTATATAGATGCATATCTGTCAATAAAGACTGCTGTTACAGATGATAGTTACAGGTCAGGATTTTGTACATAGGATTTCACTATTTGAAGTAAGTCATGCTAAGTAAGTTTCTGTGACGTGAACTAAATTACAACTGCTTTTACTGTATTCTTTTTTGGTTATGTACAAACTAAGTGGAGGCTTTTACATGTTTCAGCTTCTTGTAACTGATGTCATCTGAAGGCTTATTGTATGTAACTTTTAAATACAATAATGAAGTATAAATTATTTATTAAACCAATATTGTCTTGTTATGAATTGCTACCTGGAAAAAGTGATAGAAAAAATAAATACATAAAATGGTAGCAGTGGTCAAGTGAGCCAAATTTTGTCTTATTAAAAATGGGGATTTGTTATTCTGTCAGCTGTAAAGGGTAGTCTTCTATTTCTGTTGATTCAATATCTGTTTTCTCTTAATGAGGTAACTAAATGCTTTTTACATTCTTTAGGGATTTCCCCCCTATTCTAATCAGTAAAAGGAACTCAAGATAATCACATTTCTAAATAATCTTGCAGCTTGAAACTCAGAGTTGAAATCAGCCAAAGCTCTGTTACAAGCTTGAGTAGAGAACGCTTGGAAAACTACAATAGAATTTAAATCTTTGGAAAAAAAACTTTTGGAACCAAATTGTCTTCCTTAGCACGTACCCGTGAATTCTTGAAGCAATCTTCAGCTGCTCTAAAAGTAGAAGTTTCCTTTTAAGCGTTTGTCAAGCTGGGGGTAGATTTTATAAATTGCGTAGAATAATGTCCTTATATGCCCTTATATACTGTTCTTAACTTGTAAAGGTTTTATTGGACATCTAAGATAAACCAAGTGTTAGCTGTATTCACTGGTACATTTATCCCTAAGTGTCTTGCAGTGAAGAGAAGATGACCTAAACTTTTCTTAAATCCCTATGTGGCATTGTGGGGTTAAGCCCTGTAGGCAGCTAAGCACCCTGCAGCTGCTCACAAACAACTCTGCAGACACCAAGGTCAGCAAAGGAGGAGTGAGAGGAGGTGCTCCAGGTGCTGGAGCAGAGATTCCCCTGCAGCCTCTTGAGAGGACCACGGGGGAGCAGATATCCACACCATACTCTGTGGAGGATCCCATGCTGGAGCCTGTAGGAAACTGCAGCCCATGGAGAGCCCATGCAGGAGCCACTTGTCTGTCAGGAACTGTGGCCTGGGGGGGACCCATGCTGGAGCAGTTCGTTCTTGAAGGACTGCATCTTGTGGTACGGACCCATGCACTGTGGGAAGCCCATATTTGAGCAGTTTGGGAAGGATTGTATCCCGTGGGAGAGATTCCATGCTGGAGCAGGGGAAGAGTGTGAGGAGGAAGGAACAGCAGAGATGAGGCATTGTGAACTGACTGCAAATACCCTCCACCATTCCTAATTACCCCATCCTCCCTGTTCTGCTTGGAGTTGGGGGGAAGGAGGTAGATACTTCAGGAGTGAAGGAATGAAGTTGAGTCTAGGAAGAAGGGCGGGGAGGTGTTTTTAGTTTTGTTTTTCACTATCCTACTCTATTTTTAATTGGCAATAAATTAACTTTCCCTAAGTCAAGTCTGTTTTGTTTTTGGTAATTGGTAAGCAATCTCCCTATCTATTCACCATGGTCTTTTCCACAGGCTGCAGGAGGATATCGGCACCAGTACTGGTATACGGTGGTTTGTTGTTTTTTTTTTTTTTTAACTCTTTCTTAAGTATCTTATCACAGAGGTGCCAACAGCTTCACTGATAGACAGAACAAGCTGAGCCAATCTGAATCTCAATGGGAAAATATCTACAGTAGGCATACTCTTCTGCAGCAGTTGTATTGGTTTATATAAGGAAAACTACTGTCAGTTCTCTAGTTATTACAGCAGTCATTACTTTAAAGTAGAAGTCTCACAGAGTCACTGTGGTTTTAATGCTTTGGGGTCAGAGTAGCATTGTTCTTGCTGTTTGTAGGATTTTTCTGTGTATAGGTTGAGCAACTGTAGTGCTGTGGCTTGCTACCAATAATCAGTAACCTTACTGTTCCCATGTGCCTTTCTTAAAGATGCAATTAATTTTCACACAGAGTGAAGTAAATATCCCCAAATTTACAGTGCAACACCTGTACTTGTGCTTTGTTCAGGCACTTATCTACTGCTAAAGAGCAACATAATTCCAGTAGAATTGTAATGATCGCTCTTGGGCCTGTTTTGTTGCTTCTCATGGTACCATATCTTATAATGCCTGCGGATAACTTATTTTTGTCTGTCCTGGATTCTGTTAGCATAGAGTTAATATTCTTCCTAGTAGCTGGTATGGATGGTGTTTGGGATTTAGGATGAGAGTAATACTGATAACACCCCAAATGGGTCCCCTGGGCAGCAGCTCCTGCCAGTTCACATTCTCTTGCGTGGGTTCCTCTCCATGGGCTATGGGTCCAGCCCAGAGTCTGCTCCAGCAGGGGCACTCCATGTGCCACAGCCTCCTTCAGGCCAGATTCACCTGCTCCATGGTGGGCTCCTCCATGGGCTGCAGCGTGAAAATGGGCTCTGCCATGGTACACTATGGGCTGCAGGAGGACAACCTGCTCCACCATGGTCCTCTCCATGGGCTGCATGGGAACTTCTGCTCCAGCACCTGGAGCGCCTCCTCCCCCTCCTTCTTCACTGACCTTGGTGTCTGCAGGGCTGTTTCTCACTTTTCTCTCCCAGCTGCTGTTGTGCAGCACTCTTTCCCCTTTCATAAATCTGCTCTCACAGAGGTGCAACCAACAAATTTTATTAGCGCACCTCTAGCCAGCGGTGTGTCCCTTTTGGAGCCAGCTGGAACTGGCCCTTATCTAACATGGGGCAGTTTCTGGACTCTTCTTACAGAGGCCACCTCTGCAGCCCCCCTGCTACTAAGCCCTTGTCACATAAACCCAATACAGAGGGCTAGCAAATGGCTTTGTAGTGTTTAGCTGTCTGCAAGGCTAAATTACAGTGTTGTCTTAAATTGTTAATAAATTATGAAGACATGACTCTTTTTTCCTGAGTCTTTCAACTTTGAACCTTGTAGTAGAAGAACTGGTCTAGTTTAAATAAATAAATCTCATCTGGTAATCTTCTGAACTAGTGCTTGGGAAGAGAAATCAGCCAAGGTGATAACCAAGGAACTTTTAGTTGCATGTTTCTGTGTGCCATCTGCTGCTTTTCCTTTTTGGAATTTATTACAGTTTTGAGTGAGTGATACTGTTCAGGAGCTCTTTTGGGAAATGGGCCTTTGCACTTTCTTAGGATTGTTCTCATTGCTTTTTAATTCTGATGTTGCTGGTTATGCCAGTGAAAGCTTCTCAGTTAGTTGATACCGAGGAGGAAGTATGTTTGTAGTAGGTAGTAATGCTTTCCCTCTAGATGGATTTGCTTTTAATGTCTTTGTTTTGTGGCATAAAATTATATACTAGACTATTTGCCTTGGTGGTTCTGGGAAACTCCTTTTTCCACTTCCATTTCTTTGTGAGCATGTCCAACAGTGAAGGTTGTTCCATTTCTAGTTTTAATTTTCCTCTTAGTGCCATGTTTCAAGTGACTTAAATTATTCAGTTCAAGGCTCCTTTTATCGCATTTTCTTTTGCTGTTTCCATCAGATGCAAATGTTTTCCCATGGGTTCATATTGTGATTTGTTTCTGATACAGATGAAGCTTCTCCCAGGCAGCTATGTAATAATCTACAAAATGTGCAAATATTTGTTTCCTCTGTTTTCAGTCTGCCATGGCTTATGATTAGCATTTAATTTTTAAATAATTTGGCAGTATAACAAATCTAAAAGGAACTTGACTATGCTTTTTTGTTTGGAAGATTTTTTTTTTTTTTATGTCATAGGTCCTGGTTTCAGTTGGAATAGAATGTCTTCCTCGTAGTAGCTGGTATGGTGCTGTGTTCTTGGATTTAGGATGAGGTTAATGGTGATAACACACTGATGGTTTAATTATTGCCAAGCAGTGCTTACACTAAGTCAAGTACTCTTCTGCTGCTTATGCTGCCCTGCCAGTGAGGAGGCGGGGGAGAATCACCTACCTCAACCTGCTGGCTGTGCTTCTTTTGATGCAGCCCAGGATATGGATGATTTTCTGGGCTTCAAGTGCACGTTGCTGGTTTGTGTTGAGTTTCTCATCAACAAAGATTTCTAGGTCCTTCTCATCAGGGCTGCTCTCAATTCATTCTCCATTCAGCCTGTATTCATGCTTGGGATTGCCCTGGCCCAGATGCAAGACCTTGCACTGGGCCTTGTTGAACCTCATGAGGTTTTGCACAGGCCCACCTCTCAAGCTTGTCAAGATCCCTCCGGATGGCATCCCTTCCCTCCAGCGTGTCAACTGCACCACATAGCTCGGTGTCATCGGCAAACTTGCTGAGGGTGCACTCAATCTCACTCTCCATGTCACTGACAAAGATGTTAAACAGTACCTGGTCCTAATATGGGGTGGCTGGCCAGGGTGGGGGGGGACTGCTGCTTGGGGACAGGCTAGGCATCAGTCAGCGGGTGATGTGATGCACAATGCAATTGATCTTGCTTCCTATGTTCTTTTATCATTATTATTATCATAATTATATTTCCATTCATTTTCTGTCCTATTAAGCTGACTTTATCTCAACCCAAGAGCTTTTACCCCCAGTGTGACTGAGTTCTCAGAATTGTGTTATATGGCACATTACTTACTGTATGTGTTCCCTGATGTGCTATTTATCATTTTGGGGGGCTGGTTTAAGGTTATTAGTTTGCTGTACTGTGTAACACCAGAAGTAGGATTATCATGGCAACAGGATGACAAAGAAGATGATATCATAAAAGCAGCAGTAACCACCTGATCCCTATCCCAGGGTGAGCTATGAGATATGTGAAAAGATTTCAGCCATTGTCCAAGCAAGCATGTTGTCACCTTACTGCTCTGTTGCTGAGATAATGGGGCCAATAGTCTGGAATTAGAGGGCAGTGAAGTCAAGCAGCTGGGATCCCTCTCTAGGGAAGGGCATTGACAAAGCAATTGGAAAAGGAGCACAAGCCCTCACCCTCTAGAGTTGAATCTTGATAGGTGTGAAGGAAAGGTATCCCTTCAAGGATGATGATATATGTCACCCAGGCAAGTGGACCACCATGGAGAGAGGTAATCATAGAATGGCTTGGGTTGGAAAGGACCTCAAAGATCATCTAGTTCCAGCCCATCCCCCCCCCCCCCCCCCCCCCCCAGCCATAGGCAGGGATGCTACTCACTAGATCAGGTTGCTCAGGGCCTCATCTAACCTGGTCTTGAACACCTCCAGGGATGGGGCATCCACAACCAGTGGTTTTATCTACGTGACCGTGGGGAGGACATGAGGAAGTGGGATGGCGATCCTACTTCAACCCTAGCAACTCGGGTACGTGAACTTCAAGCAGCCGACACAGGGTTTCCTGAAAAAAGAAAAAAAAAGTTACTGTTCCAGTTTCTGTTGGGCAGTCCCCCAGAGGGAGTAGAAGGGCTGATGTTCTTCCTGTCCCTAATGAAGGGACCTCTGCTTTGTATTTGCAAGAATTAAGCGATAGATACTCCAACCAGGTCTAGAGGGGGCCCTGCCTCTGGCCAGGCATAGGAAAGGGACAACTGGATTTACTGGACTGTGTGGTTCCAGTGGCCTGGCACATTGGACCTGCAGGAGTACAAGGATCTAGTGGACACTGGTGCACAGTGTACACTAATGCCATCAAGCCATAAAGGGGGCAGAACCCATCTGTATTTCTAGACTGACAGGGGGATCCCAACAGCTGTCTGTATTGAAGGCTGAAGTGAGCCTAACTGGGAACGAGTGGCAAAAGCATCCCATTGTGACTGGCCTAGAGGCTCCATGCATCCTTGGCATAGACTACCTCAGGAGAGGGTACTCCAAGGACCCAAAAGGGTACCGGTGGGCTTTTGGCATAGCTGTTTTGAGCACAGAGAAGATTAAGCAGCTTTCTACCCTGCCTGGCCTTTCAGAAGACCCTTTGACCTGGTTTCAGCTGGGATAGAGTTAATTTTCCTCCTAGTAGCTAGTATGGTGCTTTGTTTTGGGTTTAGGATGAGAATAATGCTGATAACACACTGATGGTTTAGTTGTTGCAGAGCAGTGCTTACACTAAGTCAAGGACTCTTTTTCTCATACTGCACTGCCAGCAAAGAGGCTGGTGTGCACAAGAAGCTGGGAGAGCACAGAACCAGGACAGCTGACCCAAACTGGCCAAAGGGAGACCATATGACATCATGCTCAAGAATAAAACTGGGGAGAGTTGGCCCAGGGGGCTGTTGTTGCTCAGGGGCTTGCTGGGCTTTGGTCTGTTGGTGGTGAGGAGTTGCATTGTTTATCACTTGTTTTTGTTTTTATTTTTATGATTATTTTCTCTCTTCCCTTCTCTCTCTTTTGTCAATTCCCTTCCCTGGGGGGCAATGAGCAAACAGCTGTGTTATGCTTAGCTGCCTGGTGGGTTAAACTACAACAATATATCAAGACCTCTTTTGATCTTTTACACTATGAACATGTATATGGTGTTAAGGATGTCAAGAAATTATTTCAGACAAAAATCCTTTTGTGAGCTTTGTCACGCGTTGTATAACTATGGCCGTAGCTGTAAATGTTAATGCTGGCTCTCCTTGTCTCATGATTGTGCGTTTAACTTGGTAACAAGGATAAGGTGTACCAGCTGCAGGCTGTTGTGGGAGTCTGGGAATGTTTATAGAGGCACAAGGACATGGCTATTACATAAACAAGTGGATTGTTTGGCTATGATTTTCACTGAGAAGTATAAGGTCTATGTAGAAAAACATCACAAATGTAAAGGCTAGAAGAGCAGAATTTGCTATGAACAGGTCTGTAACATAAACCTGCATCAGTGTTTTGTGTCCATTCATGAAAAATCCAGAAGCAGGACAGGACTATATTATCTATGATATGGGATGTATGTAGGTGACTGGGCCACATATCCTGAACTACATTTTTACCATGGAGTTAGCTCCAGATGCCTGTTGGGATGAAGGAGACAGGGCAGAATGGAAAGCTGAGTGAGAATGGGAGTTTAAAGGGGGGACGTCTCATAGAGGGGAACGATCACCTCCCTTGAACTTTTGGCAATGCCCCTTGTAATTTAGCCCAGGATATCATTGGCCTTTATTGCAGCAAGGACGTGCTGATGGCTAACATTCAACCAGCATGTACTGGTGCCTGGGGTTGTTCTTCCCCAGGTTCAGGACTTTGTCCTTCTCCTTTGAACTGGATGAGGTTCTTGTTTGCCCATTTCTCCAGCCTGTCAAGGACCCTCTACATGGCAGCACAACCCTCTCATGTATTAGCCACCAATGGGAGCAATTTTGGAGATAACCAAATTGTAATGAGAAAGTACTGACATAAAATGGCTGCTAAACACTGCTAGGAGAAAACACTTGCTAGCTTGGGAACTGGGCCTGGGAACTTGCCTGTAGCCCTCTCTTCCCTCTAGGGCCTTATTCCATAGAATATGAAATGTGCTGCCGTCAAGCAAGCCAACCAGTTAAAGCCTTAGTGTTATGGAGGGTGATGGCTGAAATACAAATATGGGGAGGCCTGGCAGATTGATTACATCATGCTTCCACAAACCTCCTATGGCAAGTGCCATGTACTTAAAATAGTGGAAGCAACCACTGGATGGCTAGAAACATATCCCATGCCACTGCCCAGAACTGTCCTGGGCCTTGAAAAGCAAGTCTTATTGTGACATGGCATCTCGGGAAGAATTGAATCAGACAATGGGACTCATTTCCAAAACAACCTCATAGATGCCTGGGCCAAAGAACATGCCATTTGTTGGGTATATCACATCTCCTGTCACATACCAGCCTCTGTGAAAATCAAGCGATACAATGTATTGTTAAAGACTACACTGAGAGCAACAGGTGCTGGGGCATTCAAACTTTGGAATACACATTTATCAAAAGCCACCTGGTTAGTCAATGCTAGGGGATCTGTTGGGCTGACCCTGCCCAATTATAACTCTTATGTACTGTAGAAGGGGATAAAGTCCCTCTAGTGCACATAAAATACATGCTGGGGAAGACAGTCTGGGCTATTCCTGCCTCAGGCAAAGACAAACCCATTTGTGGGATTGCTTTTGCTCAGGGACCTGGGTGCACTTGGTGGGTAATGCAGAAGAATGGGAAAGCCTGTTGTGTACCTCAAGTGGGTTTGATCTTGGGTAAGAATAGCCCGTGATTTTTGTATAATATTAATTGCTATGTAATGCTGTATGTCATAACTACTATGCTTGCTATCGTACTTATCAACTGCATTACAGTAAGAGTGACCTGGATTAATAACAAATGAATTTTGATGGAACCCATCAAAGTGCAGCAGTGATGGAATCAGAACTGTTTTGTGAGGCTTTCTGTTAGTAGTAATAGGTATACGAACATAATAATAGGATTTTGATTTTTAAAGAGCAGTTATAAATAGTAAAGATAGTCAACATAACTGGTTCTTCATGCTTGGAAATAACGCACTTTTCACAGAATGTGATGCTTACTGATCCAAGAGGATCAACTAAGAAATCGTATTTGTGTGCATGACATTTATTACAAACAATTTAAGCCTATGTTCTCAATAATTCTGGATTGCATTTTATAGTTTGCTCTTTATCTTTTAGAATAATAGACATCATCATGCAACTGTGAGTGTTCAGGAAAACTGAAACTCCCTGGCTTGTATGTGTTCAAGTTTGTATACAAACACACCTCCCTCAGACTTCCTCTGTACCAATTTGTGTACAAAAAGTATTTTAAAAACAACATCTCTTGATGGAAAAATTAATATTTTAATGGAAACGAACATGATTCAGAGACGTTAACAAAAAGGACCCATTTTTGTCTTGGAGAGGACTTGAGTAAACTGTGACTAAAATTTGACCCAAACTGTTCACAATAATGTCGATTGAAAAATGAGTCTTTTTGATTATATCTGCTTGAACATTAAGGCTGAATACAGTGCAAGGATACAGATTTCCAGTGTAAATCTGTAGTTTGCTCTTTAAATAATCGGGGGGAAAAAGTCTGAAACAAGAAGGCTCTTTTGAACTGTGTGTAATTTGTAGTTGTGTGTTGGATGTCTCAGAATCAGTGGTTTAAAGATCAAGAATGCTAACTGCTGTTCTGGTTGACTCAGGTTTTAGATAATTGTACTGGGTCTGGCTGGAATGTTAACTTTCCCTGCAGCAGCCCATACAGTGCTGTGATCTGCACTTGTAGCTGGAACAGCAGTGGTATCACTCCAGTGTTGCGTCTGCTGCTGAGCAGTGCTGGCACAGCATCAGGACTCTCTCTAACCCTCCTAGGGGGTGGGCAAAAAGTGAGAAGAGAAACATCTCCAGGGCAGCTGACCTAAACCAACCAAAGGGATATTTCATACCATATGATGTTGCACTCAGCAATAAAAGGTGGAAACAGGAAGAAGAGGGGAGGGGTGGGCTCTCGTTGGGAAAACGTCGGTCCTCCTCCCGAACACCGGCTGCATGCGTTGAGGCCCTGCTTCAAGGACGTGCTCAAGCATCGCTCATTTGTGGGAAGTAGAGAGTAATTTCTTTCCTCTGCACTTCCACATAGCCTTCATTTGTTTTATTTGTTTGTTTTCCTCCTTTTTTTCCCTTTCCCCCTCTCTTTTTCCCTTTCCTTTTTTTTCCCCCTTTAGTTAAATTGTTTAGTTCATAATAATCTTTCTTTTATTATTATTATTTCCCTTTAATTAAATTATCCTTATCTCAATCCGTGAGTTGTTCTTTGCTTTACTTCTTCCCCTCCTCATCTGAGGAGGGGGAGTGAGAGAGCGGTTGTGGTGTTTAGCTACCCAGCACAGTAAAAACACCACAGTCCTTTTTGGCGCCCAACGTGGGGCTTGAAGGGTTGAGATAACAATAGAATTGATTAAACGCATACAACTAACACGCTTGCTAGTCACCATGTTCAGTGTCCTGTTAATAATGGCTTGTTTGATCGTATGTCATGCAATGCGTGTCATGGTCTCCTTTCTCCTATATATCTGATCTGACAAAGTGCTACAATCTGTGTTCGTTTTTTTGAATTCGCTGTGCTGCCAAGCACTGGCTTTGAGTTTAATCTGGCATTCAGGCTCTGCACTGTTATTGTTTGGGTCTCATGGAAGCTATCTTTTAGAGAATATTCAGAACTACACTGCCTTCCTTTCCTCATCTGGACACCAGTTTATGAATAATATTAGGAAGGGTACCTCCTCCTTCTTTCACAGTGGGCTAATTACAACAGTTTGGGAGTATTTTGAGTATCCATGTGTAACCCATATATTGCTATTTCTAATTCTGAATAACGGGTTTCCTCTTCTCTCTAAGATTATTCGATTGTTTAGAAAGCTTACCCGGGAATCTGTCTCGAAACAGTCTTGTGGTGGGTGGCAAGGTGTGTGGGAGGATATAGGCAGGTACCTGTCACAGGTGTCTCCTCCAATAGTTTTGAACTTCACCCCTGAGCAAATGCAAAATCCTAAAAACCTGGTAGAATGTTTGAGAGTTGTATGTCCTGACCCTGATAATGCCGGAGAACGACAGCTTGCAGCGTTGTGCTGGGTCCTGGCTTACTCCTATCAAACACTGTTTAACATCATCCAGCACCTTGAAGAGAGGGAGGAAGTTTCTGAGTCTGATGACCAAGTAACACATGCTGTGGCTGACCCAGAGGACCAACCGACTATGGTATCAGTTGCCCCCATAGTCAAGTCGAAACAACGGAAACAGAAGTCAGCTCGTTTGGTAAGGGAAGAAGCCTCTCCTAAGAAGGAGGGAGAAGGGGAAAAGGCAGGCACCTCTAAAGCAGAGCGATCACAAAAACAGCAGGAAGAAGAGATGGAAATCATTAAGGATCGAGTGGTTTCTGATTCCTTTTCCCTGAGTGAGTTGTGAGAAATACGAAAGGATTATGGTCGATGCCCAGGTGAACACATCTTCACCTGGCTGCTTCGATGCTGGGATGCTGGGGCCAATAGCCAACAATTACAAGGCAATGAAGCCAAGCAGCTGGGATCCCTCTCTAGAGAAAGGGCGATAGACAGAGTAATTGGGAGAGAGGCAAAGGTTCTCAGCCTCTGGAGGTAACTCCTGGCAGTTGTGAAAGAAAGGTATCCTCACAAGGAAGATATTGTATATCAGTTACGCAAGTGGACCACCACGGAGAAAGTTCTCCAGCACCTGCGGGAATTAGCTGTGCGGGAGATGATTTATAGTGATTTGAACCATGAACAGACACCTCAAGACCCCGATGAAGTCCAGTGCACAACATCCATGTGGCATAAATTTGTGCAGAGTGCACCATTAGCACATGCCAGTACACTGACAGTAATTAATTGGGATGAGGGGATGGGACCAACAGTGTATAATCTGTCCTGCCAGCTTCAAAAATATGAAGACAATCTCTCTGCTATGCTACGGGCCTGTGTCTCAGCTGTGGAGAAACTATCTGAAAGACTTGACTACCTCGTAGAACGAGCATATTCCCCCTCTTCTAGACGGAGTGATACTTCAGCTACTAAGAATCAGCATTTCCCTGCTCAAGAGAGAGAGTACCCAAGACATACACCACGTGGCACCTTGTGGTTTTATCTGCGTGACCACGGGGAAGATATGAGGAAATGGGATGGTGTACCTACTTCAACCCTAGCTGCTCGGGTACGTGAACTGAAAGGAAATACAGCAGAAAAAAGAGGGGCTCCTAAGAAAAATGCTGCTCCAGTTTCTATTGGACAGAACCCCAGAGGCAGTAGAAGAGCTGATGTTATTCTTGACCCTGATGAAGGGACCTCTGCTTCTCATTTGCAAGAATTAAGTGGCAGACACTCCAGCCAGGACTAGAGGGGCCCTGCATCTGGCCAGGTAGAGGAGAGGGATAACCGGATTTATTGGACTGTGTGGATCCAATGGCCTGGCACATCAGAACCACAAGAATACAAAGCTCTAGTGGACACAGGCGCACAATGTACCTTAATGCCATCAGGCTACCAAGGGACAGAACTCATCTGTATCTCTGGAGTGACAGTGGGATCCCAACAATTAACTGTACTGGAAGCTGAAGTGAGTCTAACTGGGAATGAGTGGCAAAAGCATCCTAATGTGACTGGCCCAGAGGCTCCGTGCATCCTTGGCATAGACTACCTCAAGAGAGGGTACTTCAAGGATCCAAAAGGATACCGGTGGGCTTTTGGCATAGCTGCTTTGAGCACAGAGAAGATTAGGCAGCTGTCTACCCTGCCGGGCCTTTCAGAAGACCCTTCTGTTGTAGGATTGCTGAAGCTTGAAGAACAGCAGGTACCAATTGCTACCACAATGGTGCACCGACGGCAATATCGCACCAACCAAGACTCCCTGATTCCCACCCACGAGTTGGTTCACCGGCTGGAGAGTTGAGGAGTGATCAGCAAGACTCGCTCACCCTTTAATAGTCTTATATGGCCAGTGCGGAAGTCTAATGGCCAGTGGAGGGTAATGGTGGACTATCGGGGCCTGAATGAAGTCACATCACCATTGAGTGCTGCAGTGCCGGACATGCTGGAACTTCAGTACGAACTAGAGTCAAAGGCAGCCAAGTGGTACGCCACAATTGATATTGCTAATGCATTTTTCTCCATCCCTTTGGCAGCAGCATGCAGGCCGCAGTTTGCTTTCACTTGGAGGGGCATCCAATACACCTGGAATTGGCTGCCCCAGGGGTGGAAACACAGCCCTATCATTTGCCATGGACTGATCCAGTCTGCACTGGAGCAAGGGGGAGCTCCTGAGCACCTGCAGTACATTGATGACATCCTCGTGTGGGGCAACGCAGCAGAAGAAGTTTTTGAGAAAGGGAAGAAAATAATTCAAATTCTCCTGAAAGCTGGTTTTGCCATTAAACAGAGTAAGGTCGAGGGGCCTGCACAGGAAATCCAGTTCTTGGGGGTAAAATGGCAGGATGGGCGTCGCCATATTCTGATGGATGTGATCAATAAAATAACAGTAATGTCTCCGCCAACTAGCAACAAAGAAACGTAAGCTTTCCTAGGCCTCGTGGGATTCTGGAGAATGCATGTTCCAGGCTAGAGTCAGCTTGTGAGTCCTCTATATCGAGTGACTCGAAAGAGAAACTATTTCGAGTGGGGCCCCGAGCAACAACAGGCCTTTGAAAAAATCAAACAAGAAATAGCTCGTGCAGTAGCCCTTGGGCCTGTCCGTACCGGACCAGCTGTGCAAAACATGCTTTACACTGCAGCTGGGGAGCATGGCCTCACCTGGAGCCTCTGGCAGAAAACCCCAGAAGAAACTCGAGGTCGACCTCTGGGTTTCTGGAGCCAGGGCTACCGAGGACCAGAAACCAAAGCTAATTACATCCCCCCACTGCAAATATAGTGGCAGAGTAACTCAGTACTATGACTAACACATTACTATTGTATACTATTGTATTACTATATTACAGAACTATGACTAACACATTACTGTTGATGTTATTTGTTTCTAAAATATGTTCCTTTTAATTATATTCTCCACAGGTATCCCCTCTGTTCAATATCTTGACTGTGCCAATGTTATTGTTTTCAAATAAATTTAAGCTTGATCAAACTTACTGCACCCTCAGTAAGTTTGCAGGTGACACCAAGTTAGGTGTGTGTGTCGATCTGCTCGAGGGTAGGAAGGCTCTGCAGGAGGATCTGGATAGGCTGGACCGATGGGCTGAGGCCAACTGTATGAAGTTCAACAAGGCCAAGTGCCGGGTCCTGCACCTGGGGTACAGCAACCCCAAGCAGAGCTACAAGCTGGGAGATGAGTGGTAGGAAAGCTGCCATGCAGAGAAGGACCTGGGAGTATTGGTGGATAGTCGGCTGAATATGAGCCAGCAGTGTGCTCAGGTGGCCAAGAAGGCCAACAGCATCCTGGCTTGTATAAGAAGCAGCGTGGCCAGCAGGTCTAGGGAAGTGATTGTCCCCCTGTACTCGGCTCTGGTGAGGCCACACCTGGAGTACTGTGTTCGGTTTTGGGTCCCTCGCTACAAGAAGGACATGGAGGTACTCGAGCGAGTCCAGAGAAGGGCGACGAAGCTGGTGAAGGGGTCTGGAGAACAAGTCTTATGAGGAGCGGCTGAGGGAGCTGGGTTTGTTCAGCCTGGAGAAGAGGAGGCTTAGGGGCGACCTTATTGCTCTCTACAGGTACCTTAAAGGAGGCTGTAGTGAGGTGGGGGTTGGTCTATTTTCCCACGTGCCTGGTGATAGGACGAGGGAGAATGGGCTAAAGTTGTGCCAGGGGTGTTTTAGGTTGGATATTAGGAAGAACTTCTTTACTGAGACGATTGTGAGACATTGGAATGGGCTTCCCAGGGAAGTGGTGGAGTCACCATCCCTGGAGGTCTTTAAAAGACGTTTAGATGTAGAGCTTAGTGATATGGTTTATTGGAGGACTTGTTAGTGTTAGGTCAGAGGTTGGACTCGATGATCTTGAGGTCTCTTCCAACCTAGACAATTCTGTGATTCTGTGATATGATTTTTAGTTTTGTGTGTACATGGAACTTCTAGAGCACTTTCCAAGTGTTTACACGTATGTCTGCGTATACAGGAGATAACAGGTAGGTATCTTGTATTTTTTAGATGATAGAACAGTAAGGAAAATATGATTGTCTTCTGTAGAGCTAAAAAGGAAATTAGTAGAATACCTGTTCTATATAGTACTTTAGATAATATAAAACCCTGAAGTTTATTAAGGATTAATTTCCCTCTACTAAATATATGTTTGCTACTGAATAGCTAGTGAAGTCAAGAAAAGGAGAAAAACAGAACACCAAAACCCTTTATTTCTTTTGCTTGCTTTAACAGTTATTACTCAACCAAGTCCATCGGTTTCCCAGAGTAGTAATTCACAGAGTGAAGAGAGAGCTTCTGAACTTCCCAAACCAAAGAAGAACAGATGTTTCATGTGCAGAAAGAAGGTTGGTCTTACAGGTATGAGAGCACTTTGTCAATGTTGAACAGAGCTATATGATTAGTTGCCTCTTACTAGATTGTTTGTTGAAATATCTTCAGACATTAAACTTGCTTGCTGCTTCAAAATCCATAACGTTAGACTACTTAATAGAGCTGATAATTTGGAAATACTCATTTTGCTTACTCTTAGATGCATGTATCCCCCTTTGCATTAACTAAGCCCTTAATTTACAGCTTGCTTAAAATCTGAAGCTTCCTAGTGATTTTTTTTTTCTTTTCCTTTTCTTTGTACAGGATTTGACTGCCGATGTGGAAACTTATTTTGTGGACTTCACCGTTATTCTGACAAGCATAACTGCCCATATGATTACAAAGCAGAAGCTGCAGCAAAAATCAGGAAAGAGAACCCAGTTGTGGTGGCTGAAAAAATCCAGAGAATATAAACTAACCTATTTATGAAAAGACTGTTTAATTTTAATATATCCTAGGAAAACATTAAAGAGCAGATGCATGGCCATTTTCCTTTGTTCTACTAACTCTTACTTTTAGTCTTGTCTGTCTTAATAATATTTCAGAATATTTAGGTGTTTGTTACAGGGAGAATTGGATAGATAAAGCCCTTGGAAATATTTATGCCCTCCTCAGAGTATAATTGGATGATCAGAATTGGCACAGAAATAGACATGCACAGAGGATATGTGCCAAACAGATGTCTACTATGTGCATGCTTGCAGCAGATCTGCCTTTTAAGATGTTTGAGATGTATAGCACTAGCCAAAGGTTATGTGCCTGTTTGAGAGAAGGGTTAGAAAGGTTGGCAGTCTACTTCTATCACTGAAGATCATAGAAACACAAGGTTGGAAAGGACCTACAAGATCATCTACTCCAACTGTCCTCCTATCACCAATACTACCCACTAAGCTACTAAATCATATCTCTTAGCACCTCATCCAGGTGCTTCTTGAACACTGTGAGGGACAGTGACTCCACCACCTCCCTGGGCAGGCTGTTCCAGTGCCTGACCACTCTGAGAGAAAAAGTTTTTCCTGATATCTAATCTAAATCTTCCCTGGCACAACTTGTGGCCATTTCTTCAAGTCCTATCATTAGTTATCTGGGAGAAGAGGCTGACCCCCTCCTCATCACAACCTCCCTTCAGGAAGTTGTAGAGTGCAATGAGGTCTCCCCTGGGTCTCTTTGCCAGACTAAACAATCCCAGCTTCCTCAGCCGCTCCTCGTAAGACTTGTGCTCCAGACCCCTCACCAGTTTTGTTGCCTTTCTCTGGACATGTTCTAGGGCCTCAATGTCCTTTTTGTAGTGAGGGGCCCAAAACTGAACACTACTTGAGGTGCAGCCTCACCAGAGTTGAGTACAGGGGGATGATCACCTGCCTGCTCCTGCTGGCTATGCTATTTCTAATACAGGCCAGGATGCCATTGGCCTTCTTTTGGCCATCTGGGCACACTGCCGGCTCATGTTCAGCCGAGCATCGATCAAAACTCCAAGGTCCTTTTCCACTGCACAGCTTTCAAGCCACTCTGCCCTAAGCCTGTAGCATTGCATGGGGGTATTGTGGTCAAAGTGCAGGACCTGGCACTTGGCCTTGTTGAACCTCAGCCCAGCAATCCAGCCTATCCAGATCCCTCTGAAGGGCCACCCTACCCTCAGGCAGATCGACACTACCTCTCAACTTGGTGTCATCTGCAAGCTTACTGAGGGTGCACTCAATCCCCTCATCTAGGTCATCAATAAAGATATTAAACAACATAGGCCCCAGTACCGCCCCCTGGGGGAAACCACTTGTAATGGGATGCCAGCTGGACTTAACTCCATTAACCGCTATGTGCTGGGCACGGCCCTCCAGCCAGTTCTTTACCCAGAGAAGAGTATACCTCTCCAGGCCACGGGCAGCCAGTTTCACCAGGAGAATACTGTGGGAGATGGTGTCAAAGGCCTTGCTGAAGTCTAGATAGACTACATCAACAGCCTTTCCCTCATCTACCAGTCTGGTCACATGATCATAAAAGGAGATGAGGTTGGACAAGCATGACCTGCCTTTCGTGAACCTGTGCTGGTTGGGCCTGATCCCCTTGATGCCACACGTGCCATGTGATCTCACCCAAGATGATTTGCTCCATAATTTTCTCTGGAACCAAGGTCAGACCAACAGGCCTGTAGTTCCCCAGACCTTCTTTACGGCCCTTCTTGTGGATGGGAGTCACATCGGAAAGCCTCTAATCCTCTGGGACCTCTCCAGATAACCAGGAATGCTGAGATGGCAGAAAGCGGCTTGGCAATCACCTCTGCCAGATCTCTCAGCATCCTAGGGTGGAGCCTGTCTGGTCCCATGGACTTGTGACATTCTAGATGGAGGAGCAGGTCTCTGTCTCTTCCTGAATCACAGGGGACTTCCAGGTCAGAGTATAAAGTACCCTGAGGATAACCAATCCGACTATTAAAGACAAATGTAAAGAAGGCGTTGAGAACCTCAGCCTTTTCCTTATCCTCGGTGATCATATTCCCTGATGCATCAAGGATGGAAATTCTCCTTGGTTCTTCTCTTACTGTTAATATATTTATAAAAGGATTTCTTGTTCTCTTTTACTGCAGTGGCCAATTTGAGTTCAAGCTGGGCTTTTGCCTTTCTAAATTCCTCCCTGCATATCTTAGCAACTTCTTTGTAATCTCCCCAAGTAGCCTGTCCCTTCTTCCAGAGGATATAGACTCTCTTTTTCTTCCGGAGTCTCAACAAAAGTTCCTGGTTCATCCACACTGGTCTTCTTCCCCTCTGGCTCACCTTACAGGACTCAGGAACAGCCTGTTCCTATGCCTTTAAGATTTCCATCTTGAGGAGTGTCCAGGCTTCCTGGACCCCTTTGCCCTGAAGTAGTGACTCCCAAGGGACCCCTGCAACAAGTGTCCTGAACAGGTCAAAGTCCACCCTCCGGAAGTTCAAGATAGCAGTTTTGCTAGTTACCCTTCTGACATCACCAAGAATAGAGAACTCTACAATTTCATGGTCACTCTGCCCAAGACAGTCCCCAACTTTCATATCTCCCACCAGTCCTTCTCTGTTAGTGAAGAGCAGGTCTAGCGGGGCACCTCCCCGGTAGGCTCTTGTACCAGCTGTGTCAGGAAGCTATCTTCCACATACTCTAGAAACCTCCTGGACTGCTTCCTCTGCTAAGGAAAAGATCTCATTCTAATTTTAATTTCCATACTCCGTTATTTTCCAGCAGAACGTAAGCCATGTGGGTCTGTCTGCCTTTCAAGTAAGATGAGTGTTGGTGCTGTATTTAAGAAAAAGTCATTTAACAATTAATGGGGAAAATGGAAAAAAATAGATATGTATGAGAAGAAAACCATTTTGGAACAGATTATGTTAACCTAATTTCAGGATTCTAAAGTTTCCAGAGGAAATGTCCTGTTAAAAACTTAAGAACTGGCCTGCAACAGTTCTCTGCTTTTCCTTTCAAGGCTAAAAATGTTGTGTAGCACAATATTGTAAAATTGGCTTACCAAAAAGAAAAGCTGTGTGTTTTTTAGACATACCATAACAGCTCTATCAAGTGACATATGCGTAAGTTGCAGAAGTATTTGAACAGTTTATTATTCATGAATTACTTGAATTCAATATGTTCTGGGTTAAAAAGAATATTAGGAGCTTTAAATATATATATATTATTAATGTAATAATTGCACATGCAACAATTGTTGGGTATAGAAAACCATATCCAACATGGCTGCTGTAGACTTAAGTGGGAGCTGGAACCACTCTTGGAGGGCTGCTTTATCATTTTAAATTATATTTGAGTGTAGGACTAATGTTCTTGGGTGTATTGCATGGGCTATATTATCTACAGCTCTGTACAATAACTAGAAAAGGCAGTATAGTGCATTGATGCTTGTCTGGTAATATCACTTCTGTGTTATAATGTGAGTTTTTTTGTGTTGTATGGAACTTGTGTTTTTTATAAACAAGTATAGTTTAGACTAGTGTTGTGGTAATATCTGTTCTCATCTGTAAATAGTTGTGTATGCACACAAAAATATACTTCTGACTTCTATTGCAGTGTTTACTCTTAGCTTTTAGTTCAATATTAAAAGCATCAGGCTCTTACTTTAACTTTGTTCTTCCAATTTAGTTATTAGATATGCAAACGTACAGATAACTCATGTTTATATATTGCACATAATCGTGCTACCCAGCATCTGTGATCTGTTGTATTATGTAAATAATAAAAATTATGTACAGAAGGAAATACTTCTTTTTGTGATAGTTCATTGGTTTTAGTTATTGTAACCTGAAAGTGGCCCTGTGGATATTAGGGTACAAAGCTAGTACTACTAGTACTAGGTTTGTATGTCTCTTTAAAACCTAAGAGCACATTGAAACTGGATATTTGAGGAAACTGTAATAAATGGCTCAGTCGTCAAAATAGGACTATAATCAAAGTTTACAATTTATTAAAGGAATAGAGGTAAGCAAACAGTGCTGGGTGCACCGGGAGTCTCTGCTCCACCAAGACGCACACCAGTTACATCAAGCAGCTGATTTTTATGCTCCTAGGCTAATACATATTCATTACTACTTCTAAAAAAACAGGGTTATTATAATTAGTTTCCGGAATCCAAACCCTCCTACTGGAGCATGCGTATCAGTCTCCAGTGGTCCCTCTGGGGGTCTCTCATGCTGAAGGCTCATAGTCTTCCTCCCCCTTGTCCTTCTCCTTTGTCCAACTTGGCTGTATGTCAGAGACTTGTGCAGCGTCCCCTGCAAGCTTTGTCTTTTAGTTGTTCTTCAGCTTACCCCTTCTGCTTAATCTTCTGGCCAGATATCAGAGACTTTCATAGTGTCCCATGCAATAGTCATAATAGTTAGCAGTTATTCTGAACCTCCCCTAGATATCAGAGACTTCAAGGAAAAGCCTACAAATACATTTCCCTTCAAGCTCTCTATTGACACGAATTGCTAAAACATTCCTTTGCAAGATACAAGAACTATATACATTAACCACTCTGTTTTTCTTAGACTTGTGTTTATACAAGGGTATGTAAGACAGAAGGTCACATTCATCATACCATGCGGCCCTAGCATTGTTCCATATTGACACAAATTAGATGAATCACATTTCACAATCCCCCATCTCCTTTTTCATGGTATTGATTCGTGTTTTCCTTTCCAATCGAGTCAATACTTGCCAAATTGATACCAATTTTTGATCTTTGTTTGTTTTTATTATCATCAGGGAATGGGTTTTCTCTTTCCCTGGTTCTGGGTCAACAGGTACCGCAGATATTTCCATTCCTTGTATAACCGAGTGTATTAGTCTGGTAATACAGGGTATTAAACATGGAATTATTAACAATCCTCCACATATCCCCAATACAACCATCCTTCTTTTAGCAAACCAATCACCGCCTATAAAGCCCCCTCCCATAATCCTCTTAGATCGATTCCATTCCAAGTCTGAACTGGGACATGTGCAATTTTCTTCATTTCTTTTACAAGTTAATTTACAGCTTTTCTTTCTACCGTGGTTTAACCCAGCTGGCAGCTAAACACCACACGGCCATTCACTCACCTCCCCCCCCGCTCTGGGATGGGAGAGAAATGGGAAAGTGAAGCCTATGAGTTGAGATAAAGACAAGAAAATAATGACAATAATAATAATGACAATAATGATGATAATAGTACTACTAGTAATGTGTACGAAACAAGTGATTCACAATGCAATTGCTCACCACACGCTAACCGATGCCCAGCCTAACCCCAAGTAGTCCAGCCCTCCTCCCAGCTCTTGCTGCACCCCCAGCCTGCCCACTGGCAGGACAGAGTGAGAAGCTGAAATGTCCTTGTTATTAACACTCTTCTTATCCTAATCCAAAACATAGCACCCTACCAGCTACTAGGAGGAAAATTAACTCTATCCTAACTGAAATCAGGACATCCACCTACTCCACTGTGGCCTCCTCCACAGGCCTCAGCATGGAAATCTGCTCCAATGTGGTAAACCATGGGCTGCAGGGAGACAACCTGCTCCATCCTGGTCCTCTCCAGAGGCCTCAGGGGAACTTCTGCTAAGGTGCCTGGAGCACCTCCTCCCCCTCCTTCTTCATCGACCTTGGTGTCTGCAGGATTGTGTCTTTGTATTTTTTCACTCCTCTCTTCCAGCTGCTGTTGCACAGTTTTTTTCCTTTCTTAAATATGCTCTCATAGAGGCGTAATCAGTGTCACTTATTAGCTCAGCTCTGGACAGCAGCGGGTCCCTTTTGGAACCAGCTTTTTTCTAACATGAGGCAGCTTCTGGACTCTTTCACAGAGGCCACCCCTGCAGCCCCACCAGCTAACAAAAGCTTGCCTCATAAGCAAGCCACATAACCTTGCCAAATAAACATGGCATGAGAGGTTGCTGAAGAAGGGAGTCTTATGTTGGCGGGACAGCCCTGTTTTGGCAGCAGAACAGAATCTTGAGGGCCATGGTGCCCAGAAACCTTTTGCTTCATTATGTGTAAAATGAATATTAGAGTTCACACCCCTGAATATGATAATGAGCTTAAAGAAGTACTTGCTCAACATATACAACTATAGTATGCAACTCTTCACCCAAATCATGCTAAATGTCACCCCAGGGAGGGAATAGATAAGGTTAAGATATAAAAGAGTATTATTAGTTAGTAAGCTTTGTGCCTATACCCTTTGGTGGGAGATACCCGGGACAGCATTTTGATAACACTATTATCATATATTAGTGCTATTGCAGTAGGTGTATATATCAATGGCAATCAGAATCTGTTACATGTGTCTCCTTATTAAATACGTTCGTGTGAAACTCTCTCAGTGAAAGCTCCTAACAGGGCTCTGAAACTGGCAAACACTGGATTCTGCAGTGTCCTTTAATGCAAAAGACAGGCCATTGGATCCACACAGTCCAGTAAATCCAGTTGTCCCTTTCCTCTGCCTGGCCAGAGGCAGGGCCCCTCTAGTCCTAATTGGAGTATCTATCACTTAATTCCTGCAAATGTGAAGTAGAGGTCCCTTCATCAGGGTTATGAGGAACATCAACCCTTCTACTCCCTCTGAGGGACTGTCCAACAGAAACCAGAGCAGTAATTTTCCTAGGAGACCCCTTTTTTGCTGCTGTATTTCCTTCCAGTTCACATACCAGAGCACCTAGGGTCGATGTAGGTTTGCCATCCCATTTCCTCATGTCTTCTCTGTGATCATAGATTCATAGAATCATAGAATCATTAAGGTTGGAAAAAACCTCCAAGATCATCTGGTCCAAACATCCCCCTACCACCAATGTCACCCACTAAACCATGTCCCTAAGCACCAAGTCCAACCTTTCCTTAAATGCTCCCAGGGACGGTGAGTCCACCACCTCCCTGGGCAGGTTGTCCCAGTGCCTCACTACTCTTTCTGAGAAGAAATGTCTCTTAATTTCCAACCTAAACCTCCCCTGGCGCAACTTGAGGCCATTCCCTCTAGTCCTATTGCCAGTTATCTGCAAGAAGAGGCTGACCCCCAGCTCCCCACAACTCCCTTTCAGGTAGCTGTAGGGAGCAATAAGGTCTCCCCTGAGCCTTCACTTCTCCAGACTAAACAACCCCAGGTCCCTCAGCCGCTCCTCATAGGACTTGTGTTCCAGACCCTTCACCAGCTTCGTAGCCCTTCTCTGGACACTTTCCAGGGCCTCGATGTTCTTGCAGTGCGGGGCCCAAAACTGAACACAGTACTCGAGGTATGGCCTCACTAGAGATGAGTATGGGGGGATGATCACCTCCCTGGTCCTGCTGGCTACACTGTTCCTGATACAAGCCAAGATGCCGTTGGCCTTCTTTTGGCCACCTGGGCACACTGCCAGCTCATGTTCAGGCAAGCATCAACCAAGACCCCCGGATCCTTTTCCTCTGCACAGCTTTCCAGCCACTCTGCCCCAGGCCTGTAGCGCTGCATGGGGTTGTTGTGGCCAAAGTGCAGTACCCGGCACTTAGCCATGCTTAACCTCATCCCATTGGCCTCTGCCCATCAACCCAACCTGTTTGGGTCCCTCTGCAGGGCCTTCCCGCCCTCCAGCAGATCGACACTTCCCCCCAACTTTGTGTCGTATGCAAACTTACTGACGGTGCACTCAATTCCCTCATCCAAATAATCAATAAAGATATTAAAGAGGATGGGCCCCAACACCAACCCCTGGGGAACACTACTCCTGACCGGTCACCAGCTGGATTTCATTCTGTTCAGCACTACTCTGGGCCCAGCCGTCCAGCCAGTTTTTAACCCAGCAAAAAGTATACTTGTCCAAGACATGGGATGCATAAAACCATAGGATGCCACGTGCTGTGTGTCCCAGGTACTCTCTCCCTCGAGCAGGAAAATGCTGACTCAGTAGCTGATATATTGCTCCATCTGGGTAAGGAGGAAGATATATGTTCTTCAAGGTGATGGACCTGTTGGGACAATTTCTCCACAGCCGAGATGCAGGCCCATAGTGGGACAGAGACGTTTTCATCATATTGCTGGAGTTGGCTGGACACAAAACTGTTGGCCGCAACCTCTCTGTGGTGTAAATGCCTGAAGTAACTAGGAAAATAAAACTAACATTCACGCTTTTAAGAAAAATGTACAGCATTGAAGAGGCTTTCAGGGTAGGGCATAACTGCATTACCTGAGCGTTCCCTAGGCTCCCAACCTTAGAGGCTATCGCGCTGGGGAAACTTGGTGTGCTAGCTCTAAGGAACACCACGGAGCGTGGAGTGGAGTGGAGACACCACGGCTAGGCTCTGTAATCAGGTGGGGCCTCGATTGTTCTTGTGCACAAAGCTGCACTTTTTGCCACCCTAAGCCAAAGACCTGTCATGTTTTGACAAATGCTGTACCCTAGTGTACTTTTTGCTCATTATAATATCATTATAATACCAAAACACACCTCCATCCCAAAAGCTACCCGCCTCCAAGGTGTGACCACCCCTCACTGAGCATGCGCTCTGAATTTCTCGGCGCCTATTACTTTAAACGGAGACGGGAAAACTTTACACCAATCATAACTAAGATATGCTTGACTAGAGCCACTCAAGCTCCACCTAAAAGATAGAAAATAATATAAATTGGCCCAAGAGAGAGGGGATGTTAGGGAAGATACCATTGTCAGGGGAGATACCATCCCGAGGACATACAACATCCTTAGGACCTCCTGACTCCTGGGATCAGTCGACGGGCTGAGCCTCTCTTCCCCCCCCCATTGGGACGCCTTTGGGTGAGATCTGAATACTTGCTTATAAATCTCTATAGAGTCTTTGATCCTTTTAATGCGTTTATTTCTAGGCTGCGCACCTGTAACACCTATAACATCTGTAACACTTGTAACACTTGTAACATCTGTAACATCTGTAACACCTACAACACCTACAACACCTGTGTATTTCATGCATACTAGCTTGCTTTTGCAGATAGTCACTATCACCGGCAATCCAAAAGAACCTGATTATCTGTTGCTGTAATAAACCATACTTGATTGCATTGTGATAGCTCTCATTAATGCAACTAGGGTGAGGGTGGTTATCCGTGATAGTTCAGTGTTCTGAATCTAACCAGACCCCCAGACAGTTAATGCATTTTTGGTGAATGTCTGAACGGACCCCCAGGTGGTTAATACGTTTTTGGTGAATGTCTGAGCGGACCCCCAGGCGGTTATTACGTTTTTGGTGAATGTCCGAATGGACCCCCAGACCGTTAATGCGTTTTTGGTGAATGTCTGACTGGACCCCCAGGCGGTTAATGTGTTTTTGGTGAATGTCCGACTGGTTCAGTACTCTGAATCCAACCGGGCCCGTAACGGTTAATCAGCTACACCCCTTTAACGCGACACTCTCCAATTCATCGCTGCCAGCATGCTGGCATGTGATGATGGTACGCTCTGTACAAACTTCCGCCACATGAATTGCATACACTGGACTTCATGGTGATCTTTGGTGTATGGTCATTGTCTAAATCACTATAAACCATCTCCAGCATGGCTAATTCCCTCAGGTGCTAGAGAACTTTCTCCATGATGGTCCATTTGCCTAGTTGATAAACACCATCTTCCTTGAAGGGATACCTTTCCTTCACACCTGCCAGGAGTTGCCTCCAGAGGCTGAGAACCTTTGCCTCTCTCCTTCTCTCTCTATCAGTGACCCTTTCTCTAGAGAGGGATCCCAGCTGCTTGGCCCTCTGGTTTAGCCACAGTGTTTGTTATCTGGTCATCAATGCAGAGACCTCCTCCTCCCCTTGAGGGTGCTGGGTAGTGCTAACTACCCTTTGATAGGCGCAAGCCAGACCCCAGCACAGTGCTGCAAGCTGGAGTTCACTGGCATTACCAGGGTCAGGGCATACTTCTTTCAAATATTCTATCAAAAAAACTCATGGGTTGAGATAAAGATAATTTAATTAAAGGGAAAAGGAAGAGGAAAAACAAACAAACAAACAAACAAAAAACAAACAAAACAACAACAAGCAAAGGCCACACAGAAGCACAGAGAGAGAGAGAGAGAGAAAATTATTCTCTACTTCCCATAAACGAGTGATGTTTGGCCCCTTCCCCAGGGGCCAGAGGAAGCAGGGCCTTAACATGCATAGCAGTTACTTGGGAGGAGTGACCTCTTTGTAACAATAGCCCCCCCCCCCCCCCCCCCAACCACTCCTTCTCCTTTCCCACTTTTTATTGCTGAGTATGACATATGGCATGGAATATTCCTTTGGTTGGTTTAGGTCAGCTGCCCTGGTGATGTCCCCTCCCCACCTCTTCCCAACCCTCAGACCCCACTGACTCTGGAGGGGTTTGGAGGGTGTCTTAATGCTTTACTAGCATTGCTCAGCAATACACAACACACTGCTATTGATTAAGGAGACATTGGGGAGGCAAGGACAATATTAAGGAGGTATTGGGGAGGCATTGGGGAGGCAAGGACAATCCCCAGACAAGGACTGTATATCTCAAAACAAGACACTGGAACTCATGATAAGGAAGCGGCAGACGGACAGAGAAACAAATGTAAGGACTATAAATCTCAAAACTGGACAAATGGAAGAATTAGCAACAACCAGCTCTCGCAATTAAGAAACATGCCAACTCAGCAGATTCCTGGCCAAAGGTGAAAAGTACACTGTGAGGAAGACTCGGGGTCTTCCTCCCAAAGACCCCTGCCCACGTCCCAAAGACCCCTGCCCACAATTCTTGGGAGGCTCTATGCAGGCGCAAGGTGCCAAAAGGCTAATTAGCATGAGAAGCGAGGGAAGGCGGGGATAGGTAATGCATATGTATAGGTGCTTGTAGAATATTGATAGACTGATTGTATAAATTCAAGACTGCTTTCCGCTTTGGGTATGCACGATAGGTGGAGAGATCCCCCGTGCATCCAGCACTGCAATAAAGAATATACCACTTAAAGGAATTTCGGCTTCAATCTTTGAATCACTATGACACCAGTGCTGTTCTAGCTACAAGCGCAGAGCACAAGACTATATAGGCCACTACAGGGAAAGTTAACTCCATCCCCATCGGACCCAGTAGATGATATCACTGGAAGCACCTATCCTTTTGGGAGGCCGGCCTGGTGGCAGGAAAGAGTCACCATACGGAGGAGACCTCTGACACAACCTAGGGCGAAGCCAGGCCCACAGACAGCATTCGTGCCCCACCGCCTGGCCCTAGCCGTTCACCCGGAAGTGCTTGTGCACTATAGCCCATAGCGGAAGCGGGGCGGAGCTCAGCCTTTTTGGTGCTGGTGGCCAGGGAAGATGGTGAGTGTAGGTTTGGGGGGGGGATATCGGTCGACATCTGTCGTTGTGTTGGCCTCTGCGGGTCTTGTCTAGGGCCTCGGTGGGGAGGGCGGGGCGTGGGCGCGTCGTGTTCTGTTACGACTGGGTTCGGTGGTGGGCTAACGCTGCAGGGGGGCCGCTGTAGGGCCGGGCCCGAGGGCCGGGCCCGGTGCTGCTTCTGTTTCAGAGAGAGAAAACGGTGCTGCTTGTCCCAGGCGGGGAGGATGTATGGGGGTGTAAGGCCGCGGTGTCGGCCGAGCTCCTCAGGTGCCTCCTCTCTGTTGTGGGCTTGGTCGGGTCGGTTTTTTCTAGGGCTGAGGGTATGCAAGTATTGTAGTAAAAGACGTTTCAGTTGCCCTGGTCTTCTGTAACAAGTGTGTGGCAGACCTGACTGAAATAAATGTATTTCTTCATGAAAAATAAGTTTAGTATGTACTAGTGATGAATTTAAGGGAAATGAGAAGTGCCTTAGAGATAATCCATTGGTGGTTTTGTTTAGTTCAGCACTGGGCAGGGAATAGGGCAGGAACAGCCAAGAGAGTTGTAAGGAATTGATTTCTAAAAATGGAGACCTACAAGTAAAACTGAGTTGCTGTTTTAGAATTTGGCATGCCTCTGACATTATTATTGGAGTTAGACAGTTTATACTTGCTTTTCAGACAAAGGGTACATCATCATTTGGTAAGCGACGAAATAAGACACATACCTTGTGTCGTCGATGTGGGTCCAAGGCATACCATTTGCAGAAATCTACCTGTGGGAAATGTGGTTACCCTGCCAAGCGTAAGAGAAAGTGTAAGTAAGGAACTCTTAACTGAGTTGAGTTTAAAAACTTGTGTTTCTTTGTCTTCTTCCTTAGTTTGACTTTTTTCACACCAGGGAAGAATAACCTGCCATCTTAAAATGTTTGGAACTGTTTTTAATTTTCACACTGATTTAACTATGTGTCAGCAATATGTAGTATTACTGCAGAAATTGACTTGATTCATAATTCTTTTTTTTTTTTCTCTTGCCAGTTAATACTTGTGCTATTCAAATGTACTGTGCAACTAATTATTTTGTGCGGATGAGTAACAGAAACTTATGTTCTAGATAACTGGAGTGCTAAGGCTAAAAGGCGCAACACCACTGGTACTGGTCGCATGAGGCACCTGAAAAAGGTCTACCGTCGATTCAGGTGTGATCTTTTATCACAAAGTAGCGTATTGTGAAGTCTTGCATGGATTTCACCTAATTCTGAAATCCATCATTCAAAGTTAACATGTTTGTTTACTATGCTTAACGTAGTATGGTCTTTCTTTTAAAATATATCACAAAATAAAGGATGGCTTATAATTGCCAGCATATTTCTTTGAGGTTTAAAAAGCTTACCATTAGTAATACATAGGATGTATAAGAAGCTCTGATATTTCTGTTAAATGCAGATAGTGAAGAACACAGAGGGGATTGTAATAAAATAACCACATTTGAAAAGGTGTGGTGCCTTGTGTGGCATTGCCTCAATTTGTTAGTCAATTAAGTTGCTGGTTGCATTTAAGTGTGGGTTTTTATAAGAGATATCTCTTTAAATGCATTCTAATTCCCCCCAACCCTCTTTAGCCCATAAAAAAAGAAAGTTCAGAATTGAAATACTTCATTAGTACTTCATTAGTCAATGTTATTTGGGGACTTACCAGTAAGTAGGTAGCTATGACATCAGATTTTGTTAGAGGTTTCTAAAATGTATTATGATGCCTTGAGTTGTACTTATAAGGTACTGTGCTGTTATATTCGTTAAGAATTTCTTTGGCATATCCTCTTTGTTCTAAAACATAGCTGTGTAACTTTTGGCTCAATACATTAAAAAACTTGATGAAAAATACCAAGTAATTCAAGAGTCTTTTCTGAAGAACGTAGATTGTGTTTAATAGTGAAAAGTAGTTGTCTTCTAAAGTCCTGGAGCTAGGTATAGTTGAGGGATCCTTTTTATATGTCTTTTGATTAGCACAGTCTTTTCCAGCAGCAGCTAGAAGATACCTTATGTATAAACGCAACCTGTGTTCCACTAAGTTTGGCTGAAATAGAAATGTCATACCCAACAGTGAGCTTGGGACTGGCTCTTTTGTCATGCCTGTGTTAATTTTTGGTTGGAGGCATGGAGAACTGTAAGAAATCAACTTGCTCTTTTAGTACCAGCAAAGAAATCTCTTGTTGAGTTGTTTAGTAGGAACATAAAATATGGGGTGCCTTTAGTAGGTGTGCCATATCTGATTTAGTCTGTGTTTACTCAATTACTGAAATTTTCCCTATTTGAAGAAGTCCAAGTTACTTCAGCAGAAGACAGAGAGAAAAACATACTGCACCACTTATTCCAAACAGCTTGTCAATGATGTTTGGATATTTTTTAATAAGAAACAGGTGAACTTCATATTGATTTCAGTGCTGAGATAAGCTGGAAAAAAAGCTGGTGAACTTAATCTATAATAAAGTTGTGTGTGTGGGGGGGAGGAGCAGAAAAATCATTCTTTCAAAAAGTAGTAACTGTATTTCTACTTGTAGGAATGGATTTCATGAGGGAACCACACCAAAACCCAAGAGAGCAGCAGCTGTTGCAGCCTCCAATTCATCATAAAGACTCATCTATTTGTGAAAATACATGGTCTTATCCAGGAAATATCACATTTCATATATGTTTTTACTTCGGTGAAATACACGATTCCTGAATATATATACACACACACACTTACATATACAATTTCTTGATGGTATGCATTGAAGAATCATTACAAATAATTCTTTAATTGGCTCATCATTTGATAGCATCTCTACCTTGAAAAGGGCCATTATCTCTGTGCTGGACTTAAAAAGAGGCTTGTGTTACTCAAGAAATCATTTGCAAGAGAAATTGATTTTTGACACTGTGGGCTTGCATCCGAGTCTCACTGTATCTGTAAAGTGCTCAGAAAAAGGGCTCAGAACACCCTAGCATGGAGAATTTATCTCAAACATGAATTTCAATAATGGCCATAGTGCTGTTCTGAGATGCAATAGTTTAAGGGTGATGCCCAGTCTTAGTGTTTTGTGGCTCTGAAAGGCCTGTAAAAGTATAAAGTATTCCTTATTCAGTGGGTCATTGCTTGGGGGGGGTGGAGGTGTTGGGGATCTGCTGTACTTGAGACAGAAGTTACCCAAATGGTCTGGGATGGTCAGTATGGAAAGTTGAGGCACAAATAGAATCATTAAGGTTGGAAAAGACCTCCAAGATCACCTGGTCCACCCATCCCCCTACCACTGATATCACCCACTAAACCATGTCCAACCTTTCCTTAAACACCCCCAGGGATGGTGACTCCACCACTTTCCTGGGCAACCCATTCCAATGCCTGACTATTTCTGAGAAGAAATTTCTCTTAATTTCCAACCTGAAAATAAGTTGTAGTTGAGTTATGCTGGGCATAAACAAGTAAATGGTAGGTAGTAAGATACAGAAGTGAATAGGTCACTTGGTACATTTGAATTATGGATTGATAACTGATAAACTTTGCATAGTGTGTTGGGTCACTCAGCTGGCTTTCAAACTCTCAGCCTTTAAGAAGCTCATAATATAGAGGATGATGAACACTGGAAGGGTTTAGAGGATTTTCAGATGCCTTGAAGAGAAAAAAATTGTTTTTAAAAAACAAAAAATGATACCTGCTTTAAGCTTCTGAGGCTGTTCTTACAAATTCCTTTGGTTTCATCATGAATTTCCAGAAATAGTATATTGCTTTGTCAATACTGAAAGATCAGCAGTTAACAAATGTATTGGCTAATACAAATCACTAAAGAAATTTTCAGACAGGCTTGGAATTTGTGTGTACCTGACTGATTTCATGTTTTAAATGAAGTATAGGTAATGCTTTTGGATAATTCAGTGTATCTACTTAGTCTGTTTCTAAACAAAAGAAAACTTGTCTTGTTTTTACCTCAGCATGTAACAAGTATGCTAGACTCATTCTGCTTGCAATCAGTCAGCCTGAGAGATTAAGAATATAAGTATTGTATCTATTTTTTAATTTGAGATCTTAAACATTTTGCACATATTATGCATCTGTGTATTCCCAGGAGTACATCTGAAAATGTGCTTTTTTTGATGAGATGCTGGGAAATGCTTAAATGGAAGAGGAGAAGTAATCGTAAATGCACTTTTTTTTTTTTATTGCGTCCCCTCAAAGCATCTTAAAACAGGAGGTCAGCAAGGCAAGAAGGCCTTGCTGGGCAATCGTATAGCGAGTATTCTAACTGGGTAGAAATGAAAGCTTTTGTGTTAGATGTTCATTGTGTAATGTGAGATTTTTGTCTTCAGCAGCCTGTTACACTGACATTATGACGTGATATGCTCCAAAGGCAAGTGCTTAGCTATTTGCTGCTGTGACCTGTTAGTTTCTCAGCATGTGTTGTATTATGCTCCTGAAAAACAAGCATTTGTATAATACACAACATAGGTAATAGTGACTGAAATTTGCAATGACTTGCAGTAACTTTCCAAGCTTACAAACTTTTTTAGAGAGAATTTTACCTGCAGCAAGAATGAATTCCATGTCTGGGCAGTTTGATGGTGATTAATTATGGGTGTTGTATGGGTTGGGTCGAATTGACCACTGGGAAACTGCCAGAACCCCTCTGATGGGTTTGCCAAGTCCATACCACTGAGCCTAAGCTTAAACCAAAAGTGGACAAAGAACGTAATGACCTGTGGCATAGAGCTTTTGCATTGGAAGTACCACAGCAGTTAGTTATTGTATAGTAAGTATATCCACCACCAACCTTCACATTCTGGTACAATTGCTAAGCCAAAGCATTGATTCAGCAGAGAGAAGTCAGCCAATGGGAAATGGATTGATTCCAATTAGACCCATGCCTTCAGCCCCACAGCATAATATAATTAATTTTTAAAAAATACCCAAAAAAACTTGCATCCATGAGCAGGGCAGTGAGCCATCCTGCTTAGTGGGTGTTAGTTATACTATGTTTCTTTGATTAAACACTACGAACCTGTCATTACCATCCGAATAGGAACAAAGAAAATTTTTGTAGATTCCCTTATTGACACAGATGTCAGTAATTAGTTCTGAAACAGCAGAGGACTTGAATATAAAGCCCAGTCACTAAGGTAAAGTGTACAGGGATTGATGGAGTCATAAAGGAATGCCCTACAGCAAAAAGCACCTCTTTGGCTCCCAGGTGAAAAGAAATTGACCTGTGCTGTATTGATTGGTGCTGCTAATAGCAATGTTTTAGGGTTTGATTTGTTATATGGCAGAACATGGAAACTCCCTGATGGATCAGTCTGGAGTTTCACAAGACAAGGTGATGGGGAAATAGTGTGGTTTGAAGAGGATGAGCCCAATTCTATACATTTATTAGAGATGTCTATACCTCTTCCCCCATGCAAAATTACTAATGTAAGGCAGTACCCCTTGCCAGCAGCTGCACATTTGGATATTGACAGGGTGGTATCAGGCTTGGAAGAAAGAGGTATTATTACTCGCATGCATTCCCCTTACAATTCTGTCTTGCCAGTAAAAAAGCCAAATGGACAGCGGCAGCTTACGATTGATTATAGGTGATTGGATGTCAATACTGCACCTTTAACTGCCACTGTGCCAAATATTGCACAATTGGTAACCCAAATTCATAGAGTGGTTTGGGTTGGAAGGGATCATCTAATTCCAACCCTTCTGTCATGGGCAGGGACGCCTCCCACTAGACCAGGTTGCTCAAAGCCCCATCCAACCTGGCCTTGAATACTTCCAGGGAGGGGACATCCGCAACTTCTCTGGGCGAACTGTTCTAGTGCCTCACCACCTTCATAGTGAAGATTTTCTTCCTTATATCTAATCTAAATCTAACCTCTTTTAGTTTAAAGCCATTACTCCTCCTATCACTACACTCCCTGATGAGTCCCTCACGAACTTTACTGGAGGCCCCTTTAGGTATTGGAAAGCTGCTACAAGGTCTCCCCGGAGCCTTCTCTTCTCTAGCTCTCAGCCTCTCTTCATAGGATGGATGCTCTAGCCCCTTGATCATCTTCGTGGCCCTCCTCTGGACTCCTTTTAATACTTCTGTGTCCATCTTGTGCTGGGTACCCCAGAGCTGAATGCAGTAACTCCAGGTGGGGTCTCATGAGAGCAAAGCAGAGGGAGAATCATCTCCCTCAACCTGCTGGCCACACTTCTTTTGATGCAGCCCATGATATGGTTGGCTTTCTGGGCTGCAAGTGCACATTGCCAGCTCATGTCGAGCTTTTCATCAACCGATAGTAAGATTTATTGCTCATTACTAACAAGCTAGAGAAGTGAGAAACAAAGGAAAGAAACCAAAAGCACCTTCCCCCCCATCCACCCTCTTCCACCTCCTCCCCCTGAGCGGCACGGGGGAATGGGGGTTATGGTCAGTCTACAGCGCTTCTTCTCTGCCGCTCCTTCTCAGTCACTCTCGTCCCCTGTGCTGTGGGGTCCCACCCACGGGATACAGTCCTTGATGAACTGATCTGGCGTGGGCTTAATATTATTTAAGATTAATATAATTTTAAGATTATATTAATATAATTAAGATTATATTTAATATATTTAATTTATTATATTTAATATATCAATATTATATTATTATATTTAATATTATATTTAATATTCTAATTAAGATTCTAATTAAGATTATATTAATATAATTTAAGATTAATATAATTTATTGCTTATTACCTACAGACTAGATCAGTGAGAAACTAAAAGCAAACTAAAGACACCTACCCCCCCATACACCCTCTTCTACCTCCTGACCCCCCCCCCCCCCCCCCCCAAGTGGCACAGGGGAATGGGGAATGGGGGTTGTGGTCAGTCTATAACACTTTGTCTACATCAGTCCTTCACAGTCACTTTCTTCCCCTGCTCCAACATAGGGTCCCTCCCATGGGATACAGTCCTTCCCAGACTGATCCTGAATGGGATTCCCACAGACAGCAACTCTTCAAGAACTGCTCCAAGTTCAGGTCCGTATTACGGGGTCCATCTGTCAGTAGAAAACTGCTCCAATCTGGGTCCCCCACGGGCAGCAGCTCCTGCTAGGTCACCTGCTCCTGCGTGGGCTCCTCTCCACGGGCTACAGGTCTGGCCCGGAATCTGCTCCGGCAGGGGTCTTCCACAGGCAGCAGCCTCGATTGGTGCAGGGCTACCTGCTCCACCGTGGTCTCCTCCACGGGCTGCAGCGTGGAACCCTGCTCCACCGTGGTACTCCATGGGCTGCAGGGGGACATCCTGCTTCACCATGGTCCTCACCACAGGCCGCAGGGGACTTCTGCTCCGGCGCCTGGAGCACCTCTCCCCCTCCTTCACTGACCTTGGCGCCTGCGAGGCTGTTCCTCACTCCTCTCACTCTCCATACTGCTGTGTGGCGCAGCGTTTTTTTTTCCCTGTCTTAAATATGCTCTCACAGAGGCGCAAAACAACATCGCTTATTGGCTCGGCTCTGGTCAGCAGTGGGGCCCTTACCAAACATGGGGCAGCTTCTAGTTCCTTCTCACAGAAACCACCCCTATGGCCCCCTGCTACCAAAACCTTGCCATGTAAACCCGCTACGGTGTCGTCAGCAAATTTGCTCAGAACACCTTCTAGTCCTACATCCAAATTATTTATAAAGACATTGAAGAGGACTGTCCGTAAAATGGAGCCTTGAGGGACCCCACTAGTGGCCATCTGCAAGCCAGATGTGGCCCCATTTACCACAACCCTTTGAGCCCTGCCCGTCAGCCAATTGCTCACCCATCGTATGATGTTTTTGTTGTATGCTGGACATTTTGTCCAGTAGGATCCTATGTGAAACCGTGTCAAAAGCCTTGCTGAAGTCCAAAAAGATCATATCAGCTGGTTTCCCTTGATTGACTAGACGGGTGATCTTATCATAAAAGGAAATCAAATTTGTAAGGCAGGACCTACCTCTCATGTCCCCTCAGGTGTGCTTCAATAACTTCAAGGATCATCTTCTCCATAATTTTACCAGGCACTGACGTGAGACTGACAGGCCTGTAATTGCTAGGGTCTTCTTTCTTGCCCTTGAAAATTGGCACAACATTTGCCAGCTTCCAGTCTACTGGGACCCCTCCAGATTCCCAAGATCGTTGAAAAATAATTGAGAGAGGTCCCACGATGACATCAGCCAGCTCTTTAAGCACCCTGGGATGGATCCCATCCGGACCCATGGACTTGTATAGATCCAAGCAGAGCAGCAAATCCCGCACACGTTCAGGATCGGTTGGGAGTTTGTCATTCCCACCGTCATAGTCCTCCAGCTCAGGGCACCCAGGGTCCTGAAGCCCATAATCAATGTTGAAGACAGAGGCGAAGAAGGCATTAAATGTCTCTGCTTTGCCTATGACATTGTCTGTGAGGAGACCTTCCCCATCAAGTAGTGGACCTATGTTTTCTTTGGTCCTCCTTTTTCTGTTCACATATTTTAAAAAAAACCTTTTTATTGTCTCCCGCAGAAATGGCCAGCTTCAACTCTAGTTGGGCTTTGGCCCCACTAATTTTTTCCCTACAAACACGAACAGCATCCCTGTATTCCTTCCTTGTTGCCTGACCCTCCTTCTAGCAGCCGTACACTTTCTTTTTTCGCCTAAGCTCCAGTAGAAGATCCCTGGTCAGCCAGGCCAGCCTTCTGCCCCGCCTGCCTGACTTCTGATATTTTGGAGTTGCCTGATCTTGTGCTTTTAGAAGGCAGTGCTTAAAAACTGACGAGCCCTGATGGACGGCAATGCCTTCAAAAGCAGCTTCCCAGGGGACCTTGCTGACTAGTTCCCTGAGCAGCCTGAAGTCTACTTTCCTCATATCCAGGGCTGAAGTTTTGGTGGCAGTTTTCCTTCTGTCGCCAAAAATTTTAAATTCAACCACTTCATGGTCATTATGGTTGAGATGGGCGCCAATTGCCACGTCACTCACAAGACCCCCTCTGTTCTCAAGCAACAGATCTAGGAGGGCACCTTTCCTAGTTGGCACTCTATTAGCACCTGCACTAAGAAGTTATCATCTAGGTGCTTTATGAACCTCCTGGACTTGCTTGTGTCGGCCATGCAGTGATCCCAGTTGACGTCTGGCAAGTCCCCCATAAGAACAAGGGGAGTTGATCTCGAGGCATCTCTTAGTTCCGCAAAGAAATTTGCTTTCACAGATGAAGCCTTTTTGTTCATGCACAATACATGCATTTACATCAATTGTTTGCCTCTCTTTTGATGGGCCCATACTTTATGCTCCTTAGGATAAAGTATAGTTCCATTATGATTGAGTCTTAATGCAATGATTGGATATACATTGTATACGGTGGCATTGCTTATGGTAAGTATAAAGGCAATAATTTTATCATTTTCTGCATAATAGGTAAAGTTGACTAATTGTCACCATGTTTGAAACTAATTTTCCAATTCTGAAACATTAACCCAAATCAATTCTTGAATTTCAGTGGGTAAAGTTCCTCCTTCTCCCTCTCTAATAATAGCTGCTGCTACAAACTGTATCCATAACTGCTCTTTGGATGCAACTCAAGGCAAGAGAAGTATCACCTTGGGTTTCTCCAAGGGCACTTACAATTAATTGATGATTATTTTCTTCAATTTGTTCCTAATGGTGTAAAATGTGTAATAGAAGCCATTGACATGCTCCTAAGGCCGATAAGGATGGTTTTATCAGTCATTCCAATTTCCTTAGGTTGTCTGTAGTAGCAGTTATTCTACTCATTAGGACCTCAGAATCAATGCTCTTTAATATACCTAATCCTGTTTCAATAACCCAGTTGTATCCCCTGGCATGCGCCAAGGTTTATTCAGAGAACGTCCATGTAACCATGCTAACCAGCCAGTGTGGGCAGTTCTCAAAAAGGAGGTTCATTTTGAGTTGATTTCTGAGATATTAATGTGCAGCGCTAGCTCTACCATTTTTAGAGACTACCTAGGGTTAAAGAGAACTATTTTGTCCCACATCTTTAATTAGGTAGGGATCATTGTTTCTGAAAGCTTCTTCAATGCTGTACATTTTCTTTAAAATGTGAATGTTAGTTTAATTTTCCTAGTTATCTTCGGCAATTACTCCACAGGGGGTCTGTTATAGACCCCCAAACCAGGATGAAGAGACAGATGAGGTATTCTACGAGCAGCTAGTAGAAGTTACGCAATCGCCAGCGCTTGTTCTCATGGGGGACTCCAACTTCCCGGACATATCCTGGAAATACAATACAGCCCTGAGGAAGCAGTCTAGGAGGTTCCTGGAGTGTGTGGAAAATAGCTTCCTGACTCAGCTGGTTAGTGATCCTACTGGGGTGGGGTGCCCCTCTAGACCTACTGTTCGCGAACAGAGAAGGTCTGGTGGGAGATGTGGTAGTCAGGAGCTGTCTTGGGCAGAGTGACCACAAAATGGTAGAGTTCTCTATTCTTGGTGAAGTGGGAGGCAGGGTGTGTGCAGTAAAACTGCTATCTTTGATTTCTGGAGGGCAGACTTTGAATTGTTCAGAACACTGGTAGGGAGGGTCTATGGGAGTCAGTCCTGAAGGGCAGAGGGGTCCAGGACGGCTGGACGCTTCTCAAGAAGGAAGTCTTAAAGGCACAGGAGCAGACTGTGCCTATGTGCTGTAAGATGAGCTGGCATGGAAGAAGACTGGCGTGGCTGAACAGTGAACTTTTGCTGAGTCTCTGGGAGAAAAAGAGTGGAAGAAGGGACAGGCAACTTGGGGAGATGTACTGGGTCTGGCTGGAATGTTAACTTTCCCGGCAGCAGCCCATACAGTGCCGTACTCTGCACTTGTAGCTGGAACAGCAGTGTTATCACACCAGTGTTGTGTCTACTGCTGAGCAGCAGTGGCACAGCATTGGGCCTTTCTCTAACCCTCCTAGGGGGTGGGCAAAAAAGTGAGGAGAGAAACATCACTAGGGCAGCTGACCTAAACCAATCAAAGGGATATTCCATACCTTGTGATGTCACACTCAGCAATAAAAGGTGGAAACAGGAAGAAGAGGGGAGGGGTGGGCTCTTGTTGGGAAAACGTCGGTCCTCCTCTCGAACACCGACTGCGTGCGTTGAGGCCTTGCTTCAAGGAAGTGGTCAATCATCGCTCATTTGTGGGAAGTAGAGTAATTTCTTTCCTCTGGACTTCCATATAGCCTTCATTTATTTTGTTTGTTTGTTTTCCTCCCTTCTTTTTATTTTTTTTCCTTTTCCCCTCCCTTTTCCCCTTTCCCTTTTTATTTCCCCTTAGTTAAATTGTTTAGTTCATGGTAGTCTTTATTTAATTATTATAATTATTTCCCTTTAATTAAATTATCCTTATCTCAACCCGTGAGTTGTTCTTTGCTTTACTTCTCCCCCTCCTCATCTAAAGGAGGGGGAGTGAGAGAGCGGTTGTGGGGTTTAGCTGCCCAGCATGGTAAAACCACCACAGGAGAGTACAAGGAAGTTGCCAGAATATTCAGAGAGAAGATCAGGAAGGCTAAAGCTCGACACAAGCTCAACCTCGTCACTGTGGTAAAAGATAACAAAATAGGTTTTTACAAATGTATTAACAGTAAGAGGAGGGCCAAGGAGAATCTCCATACTTTACTGGTCGTGGTGGGGAACATGAATACTGAGGATAAGGAAAAGGCTGAGTTTCTTAATGCCTTCTTTACATCTGTCTTTACTAGCCAGACCACTAATCCTCGGGGTATTCAGCCTCCTGACCTGGAAATCTGGGATGGAGAGCAAATTAACCCCTCCACAATTCAGGTGGAAACAGTTAGAGACTGGCTGCTCCACCTGGACTGTCACAAGTTCATGGGGCCAGATGGGATCCACTCGAGGGTGCTGAGGGAGATGGCGGACATGATTGTTAAGCCACTTTCCATCATCTATCAGCAGTCATGTTAATCCGGAGAGGTCCCCAATGACTGGAAACTTGCTAACGTGACACCCATCTATAAGAAGGGTTATAAGGAGGATTTGGGGAACTACAGGCCTGTTATCCAGGAAAGGTGATGGAAAAGGTCATCTTGAATGCAATCACGCAGCATATGCAGGACAACAAGGGGATGAGGCCCAGCCAGCATAGGTTCATGAAAGGCAAGTCCTGCCTGTACAACCTCATCTCCTTCTATGACCAGGTAACCCTCTTGGTGGATGAGGGAAAGGCTATTGACATTGTCAACCTAGACTTCAGCAAAGCCTTTGACGTGGTCTCCCCCAATATTCTCCTGGAGAAGCTGGCAGCCCATGGACTGGACAGGTACACTCTTTCCCGGGTTAAAAACTGCCTGGATGGCCAGGCCCAGAGAATAGTGGTGAATGGAGTGTAATTGAGCTGGTGACAGGTCACCAGTGGTGTTCCCCAGGGGTTGGTGTTGGGAACCATCCTCTTTAATATCTTTACTGATGATTTGGATGAGGGAATTGAGTGCACCATCAGTAAGTTTACAGATGATACCAAGTTAGGGGGAAGTGTCGATCTGCTGGAGGGTAGGAAGGTCCTGCAGAGGGACTTGGAGAGGTTGGATCAATGGGCAGAGACCAGTGGGATGAGGTTCAACACGGCTAAGTGCTGGGTCCTACACTTTGGCCATAACGACCCCATGCAATGCTACAGGCTTGGGGCAGAGTATCTTGAAAGCTGTACTGAGGAAAAGGAGTCTGGGGGTCTTGGTTGATGCTCACCTGAACATGAGCTGGCAGTGTGCCCAGGTGGCCAAGAAGGCCAACGGCATCTTGGCTTGTATCAGGAACAGTGTAGCTAGCAGGACCAGGGAGGTGATCATCCCCCTGTACTCAGCTCTAGTGAGGCCATACCTCGAGTACTGTGTTCAGTTTTGGGCCCCGCACTGCAAGAAAGACATTGAGGAGCATGTCCAGAGAAGGGCTACAAAGCTGGTGAAGGGTCTGGAACACAAGTCCTATGAGGAGTGGCTGAGGGACCTGGGGTTGTTTAGTCTGGAGAAGTGAAGGCTCAGGGGAGACCTTATTGCTTTCTACAACTGCCTGAAAGGGAGTTGTGGGGAGCTGGGGGTCAGCCTCTTCTTGCAGATAACTGGCAATAGGACTAGAGGGAATGGCCTCAAGTTGCGCCAGGGGAGTATCAAGTTGGAAATGAGGAGATATTTCTTATCAGAAAGAGTAGTCAGGCATTGAAATGGGTTGCCCAGGGAGGGGGGTGGAGTCACTGTCTCTGTGGGTGTTTAAGAAAAGGTTAAATGTTGTACTTAGTATGAGAAACAAAGTTGTAGTTTTGCAGTGAAAAATTCATAAGTGCATATCCATAAGTGATTGTGCAGGCATAACAGCGGCATAACAGAATCACAGAATAACAGAATGGCCAAGGTTAGAAGGGACCTCTGCAGATCATCTAGTCTACCCCCCCCGCCAAGCGGGATCACCTAGAGCACATTGCACAGAATGGCATCCAGGCGAATTTTCTCTCCAGAGAAAGAGACTCCACAACCTCTCTGGGCAACCTGTTCCAGTGCTCTATCACCCTCACAGTAAAGAAATGCCCTCTCATACCTGGTTTCATACTTTGTGGAGTTCATTTCAAGATATTAAGAAAAAAACACACTACAGACTGATCAATTTTAGATATGAACAGAGTTCAGCATTCTCATTCAGTCTTTATCACACTTACCCACATGGAACACTGACCTGTACGACTATATGAAGAGTTCACTTTGTTGTTAGGCTGATAACCCAGAATTTGAATGCAGACGCAATAAAGGCAGTTCTCATCCGTGTGCTCCTGTAGCCCATTATCCTCTGTATTTTCTAAAAACTGAGAGGTATCTGAATGGCTGGTATTCATTATTTCTGTGAGACTGATCTGCTGCTGGAGCATCTGAAAAGGACTTGTGACATCACTTGTACCTGATGGAAGACCTGTAGACAAGCAATCAGATACCAGAAAAAAACAAAACCACACAACCAACGATTAAAACAACATTCTAATTAAATTTCCTGTTTTACAGCTGGAGGGGGTGGGAAGATCTAGAAATATAAAGTAACTGTTTTTAAGCATTTTTGAAGGCTTAAAATCCAAAGATCTGTTACCATTCCAGAAATAAATATCACATTTCAGTCCCAGCTTATCACAGAATCACGGAATGGCCAAGGTTGGTAGGGACCTCTGCAGATCATCTAGTCCAACCCCCTTGCCCAGCAGGATTGTTGTCTGTAGGTTGTAGCCCCAAAGTTGGGAAAATAAATAATAAAACCTTGAACCTCATGTCTGCAGACATAAGGGGTTGGCTAAGATCACAGGCCATGAAGTAGGTACACCATCCCATTTCCTCATATCTTCCTCATGGTCACGCAGATAAAACCACAAGGTGCCACGTGGTGTATGTCTTGGGTACTCTCTCTCTTGAGCAGGCGAATGCTGATTCTTAGTAGCTGAAGTATCACTCTGTCTAAATGAGGGAGAATATACTCGTTCCACGAGCTTGTCAAGTCCTTTAGACAGTTTCTCCACAGCTGAGACACAGGACTGTAGCGGAGCAGAGAGATTGTCTTCATATTGTTGAAGCTGGCAGGACACATCATACATTGTTGGTCCCATCCCCTCGTCCCAGCTAATTGCTGCCAGAGTACTGGCATGTGCTGATGGTGCACTCCGCACAAATTTACGCCACATGGATGTTGTGCACTGGACTTCATCGGGGTCTTGAGGTGTCTGAGCATTGTCCAAATCACTATAAATCATCTCCCGCACAGCTAATTCCCGCAGATGCTGGAGAACTTTATCCATAGTGGTCCACTTGCCTATGTGATATACAATATCTTCCTTATGGGGATATCTTTCTCTCACAGCTGCCAGGAGTCGTCTCCAGAGGCTGAGGGCCTGTGCTCCTCTCCCAATTACTTTGTCGATTACCCTTTCTCTAGAGAGGGATCCCAGCTGCTTGGCTTCATTGCCTTCTAATTGTAGGCTATTGGCCCCAGCATCCCAGCATCGGAGCAGCCAAGTGAGGATGTGTTCACCTGGGCATCGACCATAATCCTTTCGTATTTCTCGCATCTCACTCAGGGATAAGGATCGAGTGATTTCTGATTCCTTTATGATTTCCGTCTCGTCTTCCTGCTGTTTTTGTGATGGCTCTGCTTTAGAGGTGCCTGCCATTTCCCCTTCTCCCTCCTTCATAGGAGAGCCTTCTTCCCTTATTAAACGAGCTGACCTCCGTTTCCATTGTTTTGACTTGACTATGGGGGCGACTGATACCATAGTTGGTTGGTCCTCTGGGTCAGCCACAGCATGTGTTACTTGGTCATCAGATTCAGAGACTTCCTCCCTCTCTTCAAGTTGCTGGATGATATTAAACAGTGTTTGATAGGAATAAGCCAGGACCCAGCACAATGCTGCAAGCTGTCGTTCTCCGGCATTATCAGGGTCAGGACATACAACTCTCAAACATTCTACCAAGTTTTTAGGATTTAGCACTTGCTCAGGGGTGAAGTTCAAAACTATTGGAGGAGACACTCGTGACAGGTATCTGCTAACATCATCCCACACACCTTGCCACTCACCACAAGACTGTTTCGAGACAGATTCCCAAGTAAGTTTTCTAAACAATCGACTAATCTTAGAGAGAAAACGAAACCTGTGGTTCAGAATTAGAAATAGCAATACATGGGTTACAGATGGATCTTCAAAATACTCCCAAACTGTTGTAATTAGCCCACTGTGAAAGAAGGGAAAGGTACCATTCCTAATATTATTAATAAACTGGTGTCCAGATGAGAAAAAGAAGGCAGTGTAGTTCTGAATATTCTCTGAAAGATAGTTTCCATGGGACCCAAATGATAACAGCGCAGAGCCTGAATTCCAGATTAAACCCAAGGTCAGTGCTTGGCAGCACAGCAAATTAAAAAAAGTGAACACAGATTGTAGCACTTTGTCGGATCGGATATATAGGAGAAAGGAGAATATTACACGGATTGCATGACATATGAACAAAGCTATTATTAACAGGACAATATACATGGTTACTAGCATGGTTACTAGCAAGCAAGTGTGTTAGTTGTATGAGTTTAATCAATTCTATTGTTATCTCAACCCTTCGAGCCCCACGTTGGGTGCCAAAAAGGACTGTGGTGGTTTTACCGTGCTGGGCAGCTAAACCCCACAACCGCTCTCTCACTCCCCCTCCTTTAGATGAGGAGGGGGAGAAGTAAAGCAAAGAACAACTCACGGGTTGAGATAAGGATAATTTTAATTAAAGGGAAATAATTATAATAATTAAATAAAGACTACCATGAACCAAACAATTTAACTAAGGGGAAATAAAAAGGGAAAGGGGAAAAGGGAAAATAAAAAGAAGGGAGGAAAACAAACAAACAAAATAAATGAAAGCTATATGGAAGTGTAGAGGAAAGAAATTACTCTCTACTTCCCACAAATGAGCGATGATTGACCACGTCCTTGAAGCAAGGCCTCAACGCACGTAGCCAGTGTTGAGAGGAGGACCGACGTCTTCTCAACGAGAGCCCACCCCTCCCCTCTTCTTCCCGTTTCCACCTTTTATTGCTGAGTGTGACATCACATGGTATGGAATATCCCTTTGATTGATTTAGGTCAGCTGCCCTTGTGATGTTTCTCTCCTCACTTTTTGCCCATCCCCTAGGAGGGTTAGAGAAAGGCCCAATACTGTGCCACTACTTCTCAGCAGTAGACACAACACTGGTGTGACAACACTGCTGTTCCAGCTACAAGTGCAGAGTACAGCACTGTATGGGCTGCTGCCGGGAAAGTTAACATTCCAGCCAGACCCAGTACAACCTCATGTCTGCAGACATAAGGGGTTGGCTAAGATCACAGGCCATCTTTATGAAACCTCAGGAGAAATGAGAAATTTATAATCCTCTTGCAAAAAGAAATACCTGGTTTCATACTTTGTGGAGGGCATTAATCCCTGCATTGGGAGTAATAGAACTTGAGAGAGCAATAGTAAATATTTCTGCAACTTTAGAAATCATAATCAATGCCACTACTGATGCTCTTGGCCGAATACAAACAGAAATAGAACAAGTATCCCAAATAGCCTTAGAAAACCATCTTGCCTTAGATGGGCTACTTGCAGCCCGGGGAGGTGTTTGTGCTGTGATAAACCGCAGCTGCTGTGTCTATGTAAATGAGAAGAAGCAAATTCAAACAGACATTAACCAAATCTGGCAAGCATCTCAACTGTTTCACCTAATATCTCAGGATGCAACCCTTGGTAGTGGAACAGATTTTTCCTGGCTGTGGTCATGGCTGCCAGATTTTGGATGATTAAGACAACTGATTTTAATTATTATAATAATTGTATCAATAGCAGTGATACATAGTTGTGTTCTGCAATGCATGCCTAGTTGTTTGAATTCATATAGTACTTTATTCAGCAAGTGCAAACCTCACCAGGTAATGTTAGTGAAACAAGATATAGATAACAGAATATTTCTTCAAATTAATAAAAATAGGTAAGAACTATGCAGTGAGAACTATGAAGCCTAAAAGTGAGGTTCATAGTCTCAGAGGGGGGAAAGCGTAGTCCCAAAGCTGGGAAAAAATAAGAAAACCTTGAAGAAAATTGGGAGGTCTATAGCTTGTGTAGTCTTAGAGCTGAAAGCAAGAGACAGGTAGCCTTGAACTAGCAGAAGAAAGGAAGATAAGGAATAAAAGGTAAAAAACAAGAAGGAGAAAAACAGCTCCAGACTGACCTATAGTAGCCTTTTGTTCATTAAGGGTCATTAATGTATTAAAAACCACACCCATGAAAATGCTAATGTATGCTAATTTGGGATTTGATGCCCCCCCCATGGTCCTCTGTAATGCGCAAACTCAGTAGAGATGTGTTAGATGAGCTGTAATAGCCAATCAAAAATAGCCAAACAGTTTTCACAAGTTGGTTGTGTATAAATTACGGTGATTCGAGTCAAAGGTGTGCTTGCTTTGTGAAAGAACGCCAAGCACCTGACTCTGCAGAGTTATATAATTATTTAATTAAAAGACCTTCGTGTGGATTCTGACTGTACTTATTGGTGCGGCGCACTGGGCATGAACCTACAGACAACAGGATCCCCTAGAGCACATTACACAGGATGGCATCCAGGCAAGTTTTGAATATCTCCAGAGAAGGAGACTCCACAACCTCTCTGGGCAACCTGTTCCAGTGCTCTGTCACCCTCACAGTAAATAAATGCCCTCTCATATTCAGCCAGAACTTCCTGTGCTTCAGTTTGTGCCCGTTGCCTCTCATCCTCTTGCTGTTGGGCACAACTGAAAAGAGACCGGCTCTATCCTCTTGACACCCTCCCCTCAAATATTTATACACATTCACGAGGTCTCCCCTCAGTCTTCTCTTTTCCAGGCTAAACGGGCCCAGTTCTCTCAGCCTGTCCTCATACAACAGGTGCTCCAGTCCCCTGATCATCTTCATAGCCCTCCTCTGGACTCGCTTCAGGAGCTCCATGTCCCTCTTGTACTGGGGAGCCCAGAATTGGACACAATATTCCAGGTGTGGCCTCACCAGGGCTGAGTAGAGGGGGAGGATCACCTCCCTTGACCTGCTGGCAACACTCTTCCAAATGCAGCCCAGGATACTGTTGGCCTTCTTGGCCACAAGGGCACATTGCTGACTCATGGTCAGCTTGCTGTCCACTAGGACTCCCAGGTCTCTCTCTGCAGAGCTGCACTCCAGCAGGTCAGCCCCCAGTCTGTACTGCTGCTTGGGGTTACTCCTCCCTAGGTGCAGGACCCTGCACTTGCCCTCGTTGAACTTCATGAGGTTCCTCTCGGCCCAACCCTCCAGTCCATCAAGGTCCCTCTGAATGGCAGCACAGCCCTCTGGGGTATCAGCCACTCCTCCCAGCTTTGTGTCGTTAGTAAACTTGCTGAGGGTGTACTCCGTTCCATAAATATATACGTATAGAGAGAGCTGGCTGACGTCATCGCAGGACCTCTCTCAATTATTTTTCAACGGTCTTGGGAGTCTGGAGGGGTCCCATGGGTCCCCAGGGAAGTAGTCACTGCACCAAGCCTGTTGGAGTTTAAGAAGCATTTGGACTGTGCACTTAGTCACACGGCCTGAATTTTTGGGTAGACCTGTGTGGTGCCAAGAGTTGGACTTGATGATCATTAAGGGTCACTTCCAACTCTGGATATTCCATGATTCTATGATTCTATCCTACTGGACAAACTGTCCAGCATATAGCTAAACAAAAACATCATACGATGGATGAGCAATTGGCTGACGGGCAGGGCTCAAAGTGTTGGGGCCTGGAGCATCTTCCTTATGAGGAAAGGCTGAGAGACCTGGGTCTGTTCAGCCTGGAGAAGAGAAGACTGAGAGGGGATCTCCTCAGTGTATATAAATATCTGAGGGGTGGGGGACAGAAGGATATAGCCAACCTCTTTTCAGTGGTTTGTGGGGATAGGATAAGGGGCAATGGCTGCACAGGAAGGGGCAACGTAGCACAGGAAGTTCCTCACTGACATGCGAAAGAATTTCTTCACAGTGAGTGTGACGGAGCACTGGAACAGGCTGCCCAGGGAGGTTGTGGAGTCTCCTTCTCTGGAGATATTCAAGGCCCATCTGGGTGCCTACCTGGGCAGCCTGCTCTGAGGAACCTGCTTTGGCAGGGGGGTTGGACCCGATGATGTTTTGAGGTCCCTTCCAACCCCTACAATTCTGTGATCCTGTGAATTATTTATAACCCAATGAGCCCATGACACTTCGGGCCATCAAGGCAGAGATGCAACATACAGATGGGCTCGTGATTGAGGGGTGGACCTGACCATGGACACTATAGCACAGGTTATTCATGACTGTGAAACATGTGCTGCAATCAAGCAAGCCAAAAGGTCAAAGCCTCTTTGGTATGGAGGGCGATGGCTGAAATATAAATATGGAGAGGCCTGGCAGATTGATTACATCACACTCCCTCAAACTCGCAATGGCAAGCGCCACGTACTTACAATGGTGGAAGCAACCACCGGATGGCTGGAAACATATCCTGTGCCTCATGCCACCGCCCGGAATACTATCCTGGGCCTTGAAAAGCAAGCAAGTCCTATGGCGACATGGCACCCCAGAAAGAATAGAGTCAGACAATGGGACTCACTTCCGGAACAACCTTATAGACACTTGGGCCAAAGAACATGGTATTGAGTGGGTGTATCACATCCCCTATCATGCACCAGCCTCCGGGAAAGTTGAACGATACAATGGACTGTTAAAGACTACATTGAAAGCAATGGGCGCTGGGACATTCAAAAATTGGGATACGCATTTGGCAAAGGCCACCTGGTTAGTCAATACTAGGGGATCTGCCAACCGATCTGGACCTGCCCAATCAAACCTGTTACGTACTGTAGAAGGGGATAAAGTTCCTGTAGTGCATGTAAGAAACATGCTGGGGAAGACAGTCTGGGCTACTCCTGCCTCAGGAAAAGGCAAACCCATTCGTGGAATTGCTTTTGCTCAGGGACCTGGATGCACTTGGTGGGTAATGCAAAAGAATGGGGTGGCCCGGTGTGTACCTCAAGGGAATTTAATACTGGGTGAGAATAGAGCATGAGTTGAATTGTATTATGTTAATTATCATATAATACTGTATGTCATCACTACTATGATTTCTATGTCAGTGTCCTATTAATGGTATCATAGTAACAACCATGTAGATACTCATGAATGAATTTTGATAGAATTGGACAAGCACAGCGATGTGATGGAACAAGAACGGGCTTCAACGTGTGACAATCCAATATCACACACCATCTCTTCTGCCCTGAAAGACTGCGATGACAGATGGAGTCTGAAGTCAGTCATGGACTATGCAAACTCAGTGGACATTCTATATATTATAAATGAAAATGGTGGTCAATTGGAATGTATTGGAAAGGGTGTAACTTGAGCATGACATAAATGGTATGGAATAAGGGGTGGATATATGTCCTGGTTTTAGCTAGGAGTTAGTTTAGCTAGTTAGTTAGTTAGGTTCGGCCAAACTCAGCAAATTGCTCAGAGAAGTTCGTACAGAAAGTCACTGGAAATAAGTGCACCAGAGCTGGAAAGAAGCTCAAGCTGAGAGAAGCGGACCTGTGCACACAACTGCCCCTCGCTGGTAAGCAGTTGCACATTATGGCGAATCATACGGCCTTAGAAAAAAAGACCATCCTGGTAACCTTACAGCTTATTCTCCTTATTGTTATAAATGGCTCAGGATTCGAATTAGGATTAAATAAAAAAATAGGATTTATTAAAAGAATATAAAGGAATAGAGGTAAGCAAACAGCGCTGGGTGCACCGGGAGTCTCCGCTCCACCAGGACGCACACCAGTTACATCAAGCAGCTGATTTTTATGCTCCTAGGCTAATACATATTCATTACTACTTCTAAAAAAATAGATTATTATAATTAGCTTCCGGGGTCCAGTTCCTCCTACTGGAGCATGCGCATCAGTCTCCTCTGGGGGTCTCTAGGGGTCTTTCATGCTGAAGGCTCGTAGTCTTCCTCTCCCCCGTTGTACTCACTTGGCACCATTCCAAGTTTATGGAACACTTTCTGCAGTTCTTGTCTCCCAACCGTCCTTCAGCTTCTTTTTTCTTCCTCTTGTCATGGTTTAACCCGGCCGGCAGCTAAACACCATGCAGCCGTTCGCTCACCCTCCCCCCTCCCTCTCTGGGACGGGGGAGAGAAATGGAAAGTGAAGCCCGTGAGTTGAGATAAAGACAGTTTAATAAGACAGGAAAATAATAATAACAAAACAAAAAAAAATAATAACAATAATAATAATGATAATACAATGGTGATAATAGGAAAGTAATAATAATATGTACAAACAAGTGATGCACAATGCAATTGCTCACCACCCGCTGACCGATGCCCAGCCTAACCCCGAGCAGTCCGGCCCCCTCCCCCCGGCTAGCCACCCCTATATATTGTTTAGCATGACGTCAGATGGTATGGAATACCCCTTTGGCTAGTTTGAGTCACCTGTCCTGGGTCTGTCCCCTCCCAGCTCTTACTGCACCCCCAGCCTGCCCGTTGGCAGGACAGAGCAAAAGGCAAAAGACTGAGATGTGCTTGGCTTAGTATAAGCACTGCTCTGCAACAATTAAAGCATCGGGGTGTTATCAGCACTCTTCTCATCCTAAGCCAAAACACAGCATTCCACCAGCTACTAGGAAGAAAATTAATTCTGTTCTAACTGAAACCAGGACACCTCTTAATCTCTTGGCCACCCTGGCCAGATACCAAGGATCCTCATAGTATCCCATAACAGTCACTAGTTGTTATCAGTTGTTCTGAAACCCCCAGACATCAAACACAAACAGCTTTCTTATTTGACGCTTCACGAGTAATTAAAACATTCTTCCCCAGCCATTCACAGACACATCTATAGCAGTGTTAAGTTAATCTCGAAGAAGACAGGAAAAAAGGCTGTAACTGTTAGAAATAGAAGTCCGGAATAACAAAAGCAAACAGGTTCATAAATTTAAGGAGTGTTTTCTGAAGACGTGATAAATTGACTAGAATGAGGGGGAGACTGGGACACACTGCATCTGTGGTTCAAGAATTAAATTGCCAGTGCAGGGCCCAGAGGCAGACAGGATTCAAACAGAATTGTTCTTTATGGACACGAATTTATGGACACGAATTGGAATTGTTAAAACATTCCTCACATTATTAACAATCAGACAGTTTATGAGACAGAAATATGGGACCAAACTGAGGTCAAGGTGTGGGATTCTGCAACTAAAAACGTCAAGGTTGCGGTGGTATTGCTTAGCAGTCTCTGAGGCCTTAAAGAGCCCTGTGGGACCACAGTCAGAAACGTGTGGTTTGCCAGATAGTGAGGGAGTTGCAGTCTCCTTTACTGATCCGACTGCTACGCCATGGGCCCCTCTGCTGCTACAGCCATCGAAGGCTTTTGCTGTTATGCCCCCTGGTGACCTTAATGTGCCTTTTGACCCAGGCCCTATTGACCTTGAAAAGGAGCCGGATCTGTTTCCCTTCGATCTGGGAGGAATAAGATACATAAGGCCCGAACAACTTAAAGTGAGACGTATTGTTCCCACGACTAGCCCTGGAATTCTCTGGTGTTTGTAATCAAGAAAACGAATGGAAAATGGAGACTGTTATAAGTCATGGAAGATATGGGAGCACTTCAACCAGGCCAACTATGCTCCCCCAGTCATGGACATTGATAGTAATAGACTTAAAGGATTGTTTGTTACCTTTTCTGACTGTACATGTGTATAGGTGTACTTGGGTTTAGTATATAAAAGCAATGTTCTGTATATTTAGAATGTTTGATGTTCATGTGTGCGTGTTGGTAGAGCATAGATTCCCCGCACAGCCAGCGCTGTTTATTTGTCTTTTATAAATATTAATAAATTCAGATTGAGTTGAGACTTCATTTATAACAGAGGCTTATGTAGAAATTGTGTCAGAAATAAAATTTACCTTAGTAGTAAAGTAGTAGTTATGGTGGTTTTACCTTGGTAGGCAGCTGAACTCCACCACAACCGCTCTCTCACTCCCTCTCCTCAGAAGAGGAGGGGAAGAAGAAAAGGAAAAGAAAATCATGGGTTGAGATAAGGATAATTTAATTAAAGGAAAAATAATTATTAAGGGAAAATTATTATTAATTACATAATTTAACTAAAGGGAAAAAAAAGGAAAGGGGAACAGGGAGGGGGGAAGGGAAAAAAAAGAAAAAACAAACAAAACAAGTAAAGGAAGTGGAAGTGTAGAGGAAAGAAATTACTCTCTACTTCCCACCAATGAGCGATGCTTGACCATGTCCTTGAAGCAGGGCCTCAATGCACGTAGCCATTGTTTGGGCAGACAGATGTTTTTACAACGAGAGCCCACCCCTCCCCCCTCCTTCCTTTTTCCACTTTTTATTGCTGAGTGTGACACCATATGGTATGGAATATCCCTTTGGTCAGTTTAGGTCAGCTGCCCTGGTGATGTCCCTTCCCCACCTCTTGCCCACCCCCAGCCTGCTGGCTCCTGGGGGGGAGGGAGGGATAGAGGGAGTCCTGATGCTGTGCCAGTATTGCTCAGCAGCAGACACAACACTGGTGTGATACCACTGCTTTTCTAGCTACACGTGCAGAGCACAGCACTGTATGGGCTTCTGCAGTGAAAGTTAACTCCATCCCAGACAGACCCAGTACCGTATTACCACAATTCTGCAAGTAATCCCAGTTAGTTTTATAATGTTTAAATAAAATATTTGCTTCTTTCCAATTGCCTGAGCTTGCAGATAATGGGTGTGACTGGAAACAGGAGAAATAAGCTAAACCTTCTCTCCCTGGGGTATGGGAGTTGTACAATAAAAAGTTTTTTTTTGGAGTCAATTTCTTGCTTTCAATTATCTTGAAAGAACTTGACCAAAGCTTAAGAGCTACAGGATTCTGGAAAAAAAGGAAATGAAAAAAAAAAAAGAAAAAGATCTAATATGATTAAGGAGACATTGAGAAGGCAAGGACAATTTCCAGATAAGGACTATATATCTCGAAACAGGACATTGGAACTCATGATAAGGAGACAGCAAGCAGAAGAATCAACAAAAGCCAGTTCTTGTGGTTAGGAAACAGGCCAACTCAGCAGAATCCTGACCAAAGGTGAAAAGTACACCGTGAGGAAGACTCGGGGTCTTCCTCCCAAAGACCACTGCCCACGTCCCGAAGACCCCTGCCCGCAGTTCTTGGGAGGCTTTGCGCAGGCGCAAGGTGCCAAAGAGCTAATTAGCATGAGAAGCGAGGGAAGGCGGGGATAGATGATGAATATGTATAGGTGCTTATAGAATATTAATAACTTGATTGTATAAGTTCAAGACTGCTCTCCGCTTTGGGTATGCACGATAGGCGAAGAGATCCCCTGTGCATCCAGCGCTGCAATAAAGAATATACCACTTAAAGAAATTTCGGCTTCGATCTTTGAATCAAATAAGATGAAATAAAAATATAGTGTTGCAGCTTTCGACAGCAAAATGGCCTACCACAGGACAGTCTATGCTGCGGAGAGTCCAGTTAGAAGGGATGTGAGTCTAGCCCAGTGGCAATGAGTCAAGATGCATCATCTTTCTCAGAAGAAGTGTGCAGATTACAAAGAAGTTGCGCTGTAAATGTTCTATTATTTCAGTGGTGTAGCAATCTCAGTTAAACTGATTTGTAGCTGTTTCATTTTAGATGGCTCAGTGCTATGTAAATACACAATTGAAAACCCAGAAGAAATGTCAAAAACATAAAGTGGTTACAGCATATACAGGCGAAGGAGAGACTCGATTGTTAACTATATACATAGATACACTGTTTAACCGTGAGTATTGGCAATGAGAATTTTTTCTCCTAGCAGACAAATGGGAGGATGTTAGAGGTTAGAATAACCTTCCTTTCTCAAGGGAAAACATTTACTTCTCAATGCACCTGAGATAGGAGCCAACTGAGAAATGAAATATGCAGCCCAACATGGCATTTTGATGCTTAAAGTAGCTATGTCTTTACTTTAGAATAAAAATACTTCTACAACCGTATTTAAATCTCATATCCTTCTGGGAAGTAGCATAATGCATGCAGATTTGCAGGACTAGTGAGTCTTGTTTGCTAGCTCATTGAAGAACTGTATTTAGATTTAACTAGTTTTCTAATATGGGAAAAACTACATACCTGTGTGCAAAAAGAGAATTTCTGTATGGACTCTTGATCTTCTAATGTTGATTCTTATTCTCATCAGTTTTTAAATCCATGTGGTGGTTTTACCCAGCTGGGCAGCTGAGCTCCACCACAAACACTCTCTTACTCCCCCTCCTCGGAAAAAAAAAAAAAAAAAAAAAAAAAAAAGGAGAGAAAATACAGTAAGAAGGGCTCAAGGTTTGAGATAAGGATAAGGAGATCACTCAACAATTACCATCACAGGCAAAACAGACTCACCATAGGGAGATTAATATAATTTATTGCTTATTACCTACAGACTAGAGCAGTGAGAAACTAAAAGCAAACTAAAGACACCTACCCCCCCATACACCCTCTTCTACCTCCTGACCCCCCCCCCCCCCCCCAAGTGGCACAGGGGAATGGGGAATGGGGGTTGTGGTCAGTCTATAACACTTTGTCTACATCAGTCCTTCACAGTCACTTTCTTCCCCTGCTCCAACATAGGGTCCCTCCCATGGGATACAGTCCTTCCCAGACTGATCCTGAATGGGATTCCCACAGACAGCAACTCTTCAAGAACTGCTCCAAGTTCAGGTCCGTACTACAGGGTCCATCTGTCAGGAGCAAACTGCTGCAATCTGGGGCCCTCACGGGCAGCAGCTCCTGCTAGGTCACCTGCTCCTGCGTGGGCTCCTCTCCATGGGCTACAGGTCTGGCCCAGAGACTGTTCTTGCGGAGGCTCTCCATGGTCTGCAGCCTCCTTCAGACCAGATCCACCTGCTTCACCATGGGTCCCACAGGCTGCAGTGTTGGAGATCTGCTCCACTGTTGTACACCATGGGCTGTGAGGGAACAACCTGCTCCACCATGGGCCTCTCCACAGGCCACAGGGGAATTTCTGCTCCAGTGCCTGGAGCACCTCCTCCCCCTCCTTCTTCACTGACCTTGGTGTCTGCATCGCTGTTTCTCTCAACGGTGCTGTTGCATATATTTTTAAATATGCCCCCCCCCCCAACGTAAACCCAATACAATCCATTGCCAAGCAAACACCTCCCTAAGTCAATAAAGGGTTGTTGGTTTGGTCCTTTGAAAACACCACTCAGCAGTCTCATTTGTGAGACTTGTGATCCAAATTGGAGGTGTTGGAGGTTCCTAGTTTTGAAAAATTTCCCTGGGGTGAAGGGGGAGGAAAGGGTGAAGTGTTGGCTTGTGCAAGGACACTTCATGTTTAATGCTAACTAGCAAAAGTGTTTAAATGGTACCCTCACAGAGGCAGTTCTGCCTCTTGCATTTGTGTTGTAGCTCCCACGCTCCAGTCTTATCTTGTACAGGCAGAGACATTTGTACTGGCTTAATTAATCCAGGAAAGATAAAAAGGAGAATGTAAAGTGTCTATTATTTCCTGCTATGGTTTGTGATAGGGACACACAAGCTGGCTGATAGAAGGCAAGAAGGCAGTGACCAGGGTAGAGGGGGAGAGAGTGCTTGCTCATTTTCAGGGCCTGCATGTAGTAACCTGAACTGTTTGTGAAAAACATAGCCTATAGCTGTGTTTTTCAACTAGAAGTAAAAACACTGAGATTTTTGTGTCAGCATAAATCCTAGGAGAGCAAAAACACTGCTAGTGTCTATCTTGATATAGTCTATCTATACTGTATAGAGATATAGAGTTTATGTCAATGCTGTCTCACTGTAAAACTGCCATCTTTGGGTATCTGCGAGGAAACCTAAACTGAATAGTTAAAGTGATATTACTACTGATATAGCTTTTGGAAATTTACACTTATAATTAAGAAGCCAACATGAGGGCAAAATAAAGGAATCTAATAATATTTCAGTGTTGGTCATCAGTATCCAAAGACATATAGCTCTAGCCCAGCCAAAATATCTTTCAAACACAGACCACACAAATTCACTGCTGAGTTAGTGGCCTGTATCCCACATGAACTTGATGGTATTTTTTATTCCAGAATCTCAGGCTGTATTGACTTTAAATGGGTGACATGCTCTACTGACTAGCCCTGCTAGTGATAGTTCCTTCATTAGTAGCAGTTCTATGCCTCTAGAAGATGAAGTGGTAAATTATAATGCATTCTCTTCTTGTAGCCAGAGAATGCAACTAGTGTGATTTACAAACCACAGCTACAGCTTGTTGCTTCCAGCCTGTTGTAAGGTCTCGTTCATTTTTTCCTTTGACTGTCCAACTGTGTGGATGTTATATTTGGCTTGAAGCATTTCTGAGACACTTATAATTTCGAGCTGTTTCTGTACCCATCTATGTGTTGGATCTGCTGGTAGAATATGCTTTGATGAGAGAGAAAAAAAAAATCATCTGTTTTGCTTTCTTATTTCCAGGGTGAAGGAGTGCTGCTGTCCTTTAATACTTCATCCTAACAAGAGAAAAGTGTTGTCATTCAAAGAGTATAAGGTAAGATCACTGAAAAATCTAATATTTTTAAGTTTTCCATTCTTGATTAGTAAATATTTTTCTCTGTTGACTACATTTAAAAATGAGTGACACTCATTATTCATAAACTAATATAACAATATCATCATTTAGTGGAAAAAATCTCCTTTTGATATACAGGTGACACTTCAGCTGCTTTGCTGCAGCCTGTAAACTGTATCTGCCCACCCTTCCTGCTGCATGTGTCCCTCATGCTGTCACCTACTGTAAGGCACAGGAGTGTGATCCACTTGAAGGTCCTTGGGAGGATGCAGGGGACTCTGCCAGGCACTGACACGTCTGGTGGGGAAGAAAGGATTGGCAAAAGGCCTTCAGCTTCTCCTGTAGCCCCTTTGAACCAAGAGCTGCTACCTCAATGCCATGTGCAAAGGGGTTGCAAAACTAAGAACATATCTCTCAACCCAGTACATGTAGGGGGCCACTGCTGGTTTTCACTGAACACCAGCGGCAGAAGTCTGTAAAACTTGCACCCTATGCTGCTGCTTTCCCTTTGCTGTTGTTTCACACTTAAAAACTACACAGCTAAAAACCCTAAAAAAGTCTTTAAAACTGAGGGACATAGAATCATCTAGGTCAGAAAAGACCTTCAAGAACAAGTCCAACCCTCAACCTGACCTACTGAGTCCTATCACTAAACTATGTTCCTTAGTGTCATGTCCACATGTCTCTTCAATACCTCCAGGGATGGGGACTCGACCACTTCCCTGGGCAGCTTCTTCCAACGACATTTCCTTCTGTATCAGAAATACTCTGATAAAATCCAGCTTCCATCAAACATTTTGTGCATTTTCCAATAAATTCTGTTCATTTATATGAAAAAGCCAAACTCAGATTTATAAGGCACTTTTAGAAGTGCTTGAAATAATCACTCCTTTTCGTTTACTCTGGATTTTTTTTCACTGAGTAGCTTGTTTGTTTGTTTGATTTGTACTTCCAATGTAGATTGGGTCTGAGAAAGTACTAAAAATAAGCAACTGCATTCCTGACACCCTAACAGTACATAAGGCCAAAGCCCAGAAATTACATCCATGGAGTCTGACATCTTCATCAGAACACATGATTGATGTTCGCAATTATTCCTGGGTTTACCTTAATGAAAATGAAGAGAGAGACTTTACATCCACACTGTCCTCACTGTCCTGGTTTCAGCTAGGATAGAGTTAATTTTCCTCCTAGTAGCTGGTATGGTGCTATGTTTGGGATGTAGGATGAGAAGAACATTGATAACACACTGATGTTTTAATTGTTGCAGAGCAGTGCTTACACCAAGCCAAGGACTTTTCAGCTTCTTGCTCTGTCCTGCCAGCGGGCAGGCTGGGGGTGCAGCAGGAGCTGGGAGGGGACAGACCCAGGACAGCTGACCCAAACTGGCCAAAGGGGTATTCTATACCATCTGACATCTCTGACATCATGCTAAACAATTAATATGGGGGGGCTGGCCAGGGTGGGGTGACCGGCTGCTTGGGGATAGGCTGGGCATCGGTCAGTGGGTGGTGAGCAATTTTATTGTACATCACTTGTTTCGTACACGTTATTATTAGTTGTACTATTATCATTATTATTTTCCTTTCTTTTCTGTCCTAATAAACTGTCTCTATCCCAACCCACAGGCTTTCATTTCTTTCTAACTCTCCCCCATCCCAGAGAGGGAGGGTGGAGGGTGAGGGAACAGCTGTGTGGTGCTTAGCTGCTGGCCGAGTTAAACCACAACACACAGCTACACCTCAGACTCATACTTGGCTTGAAAATTTTGCTTATTCTTCTTATCTTGCAGTTGACTCTGACCCCTATCAAATACCAGAGATGCTCAAAACCAGCAAGCCAGAACCATCAGCAGTGCTGTCAGGAAGACCAATTAGAGATATATTTCACAAACAGAAACGCACTGCAGTGGGAGGAAGCATTTGATGTACCCTCTCTGATCAAGTCTGTCCAATGTTTGGCTTACAAAAATACAAATAAAATTCTGAAAACATGACAACTTTGCTTTTTGACAAAGGCTTTCACAGGCCCAAATGCCCTACTGCTATTAACTGTGCAAAGCTGTTGGTTTAGGGCTAGTTCAATAATACTGAGTTTTGCACTGGAATTATGCGTGCTGAAGTTTGATTGGCATTATGTAAGATTTGCAGGCCGATGGTTTGTGGCCTGTAATATGCAGAGGGAACATTTTTTTTCAACAGGACAGTTGTTTTCAGAGGTTTTACCAAGGCACTCTCTTTTTTGTGCACAAAACCTTTTTTGGCATGAACCTTTGCACGCAGTTAGCAAACTTCAGACAACTAGGTAAGTAGACACAGTAGTCAGATGCATAGATATATTAATCCCCTTTGTGAAGAACATCGTATTCAGGTTCTGTATCAGGTAGATCTTCCAATGATACATCTGCATGGGAAAAAAAAGTCTTCCTCCAGCTAGTGATGAAAGGTGTACTAGCTGTGATTTTAAAGCTCACCAAGGCATTCCATTTGATACTTAGACTTTTTATTTTGCAGCCTTTGCAGAACCATGAATTGAGCACTGTAGATTTGTTATGACACCCAAAAGCCATACAGTAGGCTGAAGTGAACTTGGTCTTCCATTTTGATTTTTAAAAATTGTACATTTGTAATGAAGGCAAATAGATATCATCGTACCTGAAAGACCATCATTTCAAAAAGGCCTATTTATAAAAGGCTTGAAAAGTATCCTAAATCAAGAGTTACATGTCTAAGACATTCTGATACAGAACTCAGCCAAAAAGATTATCCCATGAACCACATTTTAAATTTCAACATAGCGCAGGTTCTTCTTCCTGCCAGAGGTTGTGGCTCTAACAAGGCATGATTTCCTACTTCTGAGCTGCTGGGGCTTGGTTGCGGTAGTTTAGCACAGGGAGAAAGTGGAAGGGATAGTGTGGGTGTCGATGATGCAGCCAGTGCTGCCTTCTTGATGGTGGGGTGAGACACATTGGCCTGTAAAGAGTCCCCATCTCAGCTCTGGCAGAGGTGTCTCCCTTTTTTTTTTTTTTTTTTTTCCTGGGGAGATCCTGCACTGAAGACGTTTTATAATCTGGAAGCAAGGAAACAGTTTACCAGGTAGGGTTCTGCTTAGCTACAAAGAGATGTTAGCTCCTCTTTAACTATAAAACTTTCTGCTTGCTGATCCTAATGGCTGTTGTTTCAAGAAACTGGCTGTGCTTAAAAATACAGGAACAGAGTATTACAAGAAGAAAAAGGCCTTTGTGCAAGTTAAAGTGTACAGTCAGGGCACTAGAACTAAAGATTAGAAAAAAATATTTCTGGCATGGGGGGTGGGGTGGAGAGGCATGTATTTTTTTATTATTATTTTTAAAAAATTACATTAATAATGGTTGAATGAGTTCAAAACTGTTTATTTCTTGTTTCATTTTTTGTTTATAATTAAACTTTCACATCTGTTGTTGAAATGCTAACACTTAAGTTCAAACATCACATAGTGGAAAATGACCAATTCTCAGCATTGGTACTCTACATTTTAAAAATAAGTGGTATACAAACTACTAAGGAGTTTGCTTCTATTTTTAAAAGACATCTTACAAAGCATTAATGCAAAATATACTTTTGACAAAAAATGTTTATTTGGAAAGATTCAGGTTGTTCTAGTTAGTTAGTAATTTACAAATATAAATAAATTTCCAACCCATTTCTAGTGCTGAGAGGCATATATGAGACCAGAACAACTATAAGAAGTTTAAGTACATTTCATTAACAATGCATCCCATTGATAAGATTATGCTTTGGGAGGTTTTTAATGCCCATAGACATGAACTGTACACACTATATATAAAACAGCAAAACAAAAAAATCAAGGTAGGCAATACCATTTTGGGACAAGCCTCTGTATAAATTATACACAGCTCAATGCAGTATTTTTATGGAAAATATATAAATACTTTTGTTTCTATGTTACAGGTCTACAATATAAATCAGATGTCAATGTCTGTTCAGTGACCTACAAACACTAGAACCTCCAAATATGTAGCACTGTATTACTAAATAAAGAAGAAAACTTAGAACAGGAAGAATAAGTCTTGAGATTTTCCTTGATCCCTTCCCTCTTCAGAATGATTAATTTACATCATCTCTTGCAATGCAGTTTGAGGGATGCTAACAGCCCAATTTTGGAACAATTTTTCAAGTAAATCTATGAAATATCTGCCTTCAGCCCCTAAGACATTGCATCTTGTGTTGAAAACTTATTCCGTAGCAAAATGGCATGTTACACTTTTTGGCATGAATTACATTTTTCAAATTAAATAGCTAATTTTATAAAGTAATTCAAGCAAAATGTGCAGTTTTTGCATACTGTGACACTGCTATCCATGTTCCAAAAATTGTCCAAAGAAAATCCACATTCTTCACTGAACATGCAAATCTGTTTGAAAATAACTATCTAGGGAACCAGAATCAAGTTAAACAAACAAACAAAAAAACAACAAGGCAAATAGGGGCTTCTAGCAACATGCAAAGATGTTTTCTAGCATGTTCCCAAAGATCTTTTACAGTTTGCAGATTTTACTCTCACCTAATATATATCTTTATAAACTCCATGATAGTAGAAGTGTAATAATAATAATAATAATAATAATAATAATAATAATAATAAGTTAGAGGACCTGCTTTAAACAGGCTCCACAGAGAAGCACCAAGTATCAGACCTTCTGTACAGCCCTGCCGGAGGTGAGCAGAAAGCTTGGAAGTACTTCAAAGCCTGGCAAGAATTCCTCCACTGAGATTCCTCTGCTTGAGCTCACACTCACTCCAGAGGTAACACAAGCATGCTGAAGTCCAAAAATCCAAATACCAAGACCAGAACATAGACTAAGAAGCAGCAACAACTCTTTCATCTCTGAGAAGTGGAGAGAAACAGCACCTCCAAGGAAAAAAAAAAAAAGCAGAACCCTTTAGTTAGATCTTTGCCCTTTAGAAAGGGTTTGCTCTTTCCACTGACTGTAAAAGGAGACCAAGAAAGTGAGCCAGATAATTTAGTGGCTAAATTCCACTGGTTTCATGGCCAGGCTCTCCTTCCCACAAGGGCTTTCACCTCAGACATGAGTATTTTCTATGTTATCATGTTTAATCAATCAGGAGTTTTCTTTGCCACAGCAAACTAAATTTGTATATAGTGTCCAATGAGTCCTATCTGTTTTACCATTTGTTCGACTGTATGACAAACCACTAGGGTTAGAAAAAATATGAAGTGGATGGTCTGTCAGCTTCCCTTCCTACCCTTTCTAGGAAAAGTGGAAGGATCCTTTATTAAGTTTAATATATCCACAATTTTTATTTACCAAAGTTTTCTTTTGAAGTTTTATCATGAAGCAAATAAAGCCCCAAAATAAGAAGTTTAAAAGGGATATTTTAGAAAAGAAATTGATAGAATTAGAAATTCACAGTCTATAACTAGGCCAATATCAAATTCCGTCAATAGCAGTATCCCATCATTTGCCAATTAAAATGAAACATTGTGACCTTAATGTAAATTAATTCTAGAAATGTGTTATGTACAGTACAGACTTTACATTCTTTATGCATACTTATACTTTTTGAACTCTGACACTAATATACTTTTAGAAAAAAATCGTATTTTAACTGAATTTGCTATAATAATTTGTACATCAAGTTTCAGTTGTCATGGATCCCCACACAAGCTAGTATTTTAGAAAACATAAGATGGAGAATCTTTCAAAAGTATATTGACATTGCTTTTGCTTACCTTTTTATAATGAGGTCTTCCTATTACATTTTCTACTTTAAGTGCTATGTATTAAACTGGTAACAAATGAACAAGGGTGTTTTATTTAAATACAGGTGATAAAAACTTGTTTATTTTGCTTTAACTGCAGAAAAATAACATGGAGTTGTTTGATGTAACCCTATCTAGTTATTAAAACAAGTCTCTTATACTATAGCCTAACTGAGGTAGTATTTGAAACTACTATGTAAGATATGCCCGTCCCATTTTTGAGAAAACTACATTATTTCCTCTGGAGTTTATACCACTATTTGGTCTACTGTGATTGACATTTTGGTTTTACAGAAGCATTTATTTCTTATGACCAGAGAAATCCAATAGTTACTGGTGTGGTACGTTTCCAGAACATTTCAACATGTCTTGACGCATAGATATATTATTTGTGTCACTGACCAGTTTCTCTTTGCTCCTTCTTTCAGTGGGAACTCATGAAAAGACAATTGACTTAAGTATTACTCTGACAATTATAAAAAATGGTAAAAGTGAATGGATAAAAAAACATTCTACTTAGTACAGTCCAGCTGAATTATTCACCTATATCAAAATCAAAGGGTAACCCCTTCTATTACAGGCATTCTAACAAAGGTGGCCATGCTACTGTATATATAAATTTGCATATATTTATATTACCTTTGTATAAAGGCTTCTGAATCTTCAGATGCATGATAAAAGTGACGGGAACCCTTACTTTTTTCCATTAAGCTTGTACTCATTACTTTAGAAACCTCACTAGTAATGTGATAGAGGCAACCATTTTACTTATTAACAATCACTGTATCATGTAACTTTTGCAACAAGTCTCAAATACCAATATAAAATTATAAGTTCTTCTGCTTCAAAATTTGGTAATTAAGGTTTTTCACTACAATTATTAGTACTATCTCATGCTTAAGCACTCATCCACTGAAAATTCAATCAAACCTTTGTTTTTATAAAAGGCTGTTTCCATGGAACTTTGAAAATTGCTCATATTATATCTTCTCACAAAAGCAGTAATGATTAAATGTCTTCAAGTTTATTTTATACGACATTAATTTATCTGATACAAAACATGCTTGTTAAAGGCTTTTAGTTAAGAATAAGACCAACATTCATATTATATGAGCATGTGCATAGAAACTGCAAACATGCATATCATTCAGGGAAAACTTGATTTCGGCATTTTAAGTATAAATTATTTGTTATTTTAAAATCAAACTGTAGTAAAAATCCATAACTGGTTCAGATAAGATATGTATATGTAAATGTAATGAAATGAATGAGTCTGCTAATAAAATGACTTACAACTACAGTAATATTAAAATAACTTTAAGGAAATCTCAGATTCACAGAAGCTTGTTTTTCTGTCTGAAGTTACAAGCCCCCCCTCCCCCCCCCCCCAAGTAGTGTTATAAACAGTACAAAAAACAACAGAGAAGGGCTAACATTAATCCCCTGGTGTCCATGATCACAGTACAGCTTCCATTTGCTGGCAACGGAATGCACCCATGCACCCTCATCTCACCGGCTCCTGGTATCCAGAAATTAAAAGCAAAAAAAAAAGCAAGGCATCATTCTGCTTCTCTGGAACAGAATTAGAAGTCAATCATAAAAAAAATTTCCACGTGTTGTCATTTTATTTTTATTATTACTTTTTAAATTTATGGTAAAAAACAAAACAAAAAAAAAAACAACAACAAAATTAAAACTTGTAGAGGTGTTCAGTGCTTGGCTCTTGCATATATTGGTAATTACTTTTATTAAAACTATGGTAATGTTTAATAACTTCCCAAAGGGCTCAAAAGACTGGGGCAGTAATTGGTTGAGGAAGAAAAAGTTTTCAGTTCACTCTTCAGGTACCAGTACCTTCTGGAATGGTCTCCAAACTTTATTATCCAGTCAATCGGAAATTGTCTGAGGATTTCAGAAAGTCTTTATGTAAATGCACTGTGTGAGACAGAGGTCAGGATTCAGCTGATGTATCAATTACTGATTGTTTTGTTGGTGTTGCTAAAATAGCCTCTGCTTCTTCATGCATCTAAAAGAAAAAGACAGATGAAGCATTAATGTCCTTAGAGATATTAAGGAGAATGACATCACAAAATGGTTCTTTAATACATGCCTGAAAGCATTTATTATTCAGAACATAAAACCTGCACCCAGCTGGCACATTTTGGTGCATTCAAAGCATCTGATCCCTCCACTTACTTGTAAGAACTGCACATCTTGAAATAGCTCCTGAATGAACCTTCGAGATGGAAGTCGAAATGTACAATGTGCTAACAAGTAGGACACTTCAGAGTAAAGGCATATGTCATCAAATGCTTGGGGATACTTCTCCTTAATTCTGATCAACAGGAAAAACAGAATTTTAAACGTCCTGAACAGATTTCCATCATATTTTAAAAAAAAGAAGTTCAATTAAGTTTTGATCATCATCATTAAAAAAGTATGACTTTGCCTTCAGTAATAGGCATTATAAATTCTGGATGTAATGAACTAAGAAAATCAGAACAGATAGCATTATTTTGTAACAAAATGGAAGAAATCTGTATTAATGAAATGAAACAGAATATATACTTTGAAAGTTATATTGAATATCTGAGATCACCTAGTCTTAAAATAGATGTTGAAAAAGAACAGTGTATCAAAGAAGAGGCATCCACATATACAGCCATACTAAAAAATAAATATGGAAAAGATAACTTAATACCTGTTAGCATTTTATAAATAAAATAAGTATTACTGAATTTTCTTTTAGAAGTTGTATGACAATTTTCAACATCATTATAATAAAAATGGTAGGTTTCTGGACTAATGTTTAGTCCCTAGATTTATATTCCTATACTTTTAACATGAGTTTTTTCTATAAATTAACGCCAGTAGTTGTACTCTTGCTTAAAGCAGATTTATGTTTCTCAAGAAGTTACTTTCAGACTGTTATTCTGGTTATCTGACATATCTTATTTGGCACAAATAAACATAAAAGAATTATAATTTATTTTTTAAAGATGCATGACATACCAAGTATACAATGAAACATCATTACAGTTAAACTATTGATTGGGAAAAAAATGGAGAAGAGTAAGACATTAATGATAGAGCAAACAATATTAGAAGGAAAATTCTTTGTTTAGCTTTTACATTGTGTTCAACTACCCCCAGTAATCCAAAATAATATCTGCTTGACAGTATTTTGAGAAGTCAGAAATAAGGTGAACCACTATCTCAGAGTACTTAGAGAATACATATAACTAAATGTTGCTAAAACATCAGAAACACATTTAACTTACTTCAGGAGTCCAGTTTCATGGCCCTTAGTTCCTACCGAACTACTCAAATTGATTACTAAACGTAAGACTTCTTTCCGCAGAAGTATTCTGCACACTGGTATATCATCCGGGATTGATTTTACTCCTGGAAAAACAAATTCAACAGTATGAAGTTTAAGCAGGAAGTCTTTGATTGTGCTAATCTTATGCCACATGAGTCTGTTTTGGTATTTTATACATACACACATATACACACATGGATTTACATATATATTATGCAAAGCCTTTGATATGGTCCCTCACCACATTGTTCTCTCTACATTGGAGAGGTGTGGATTTGAAGGATGGACTGTTAGGTGGATAAAGAATTGGTTGGCTGGTTGCAGCCAAAGGATTGTGGTCGACAGTTCTATGTCTGGGTGGAGGCCGGTCACAAGTGATGTCCCTCAGGGGTCAGTCTTGGGTCCAGTACTCTTCAGCATCTTTATCAACAACATAGACGATGGAATTGAGTGCACCCTCAGCAAGTTTGCAGATGACACCAAGCTGAGCAGTGCAGTTGATACAATAGAGGAAAGGGATGCCATCCAGAGGGACCTCGACAGGCTGAGAAGTGGGCCCATGAAAACCTAATGAGGTTCAACAAGGCCAAGTGTAGGAGGCTGGAAGTACACTTTAACCCAGCAACTGGGCACCGTTCCATGACCATCTACACTGGGCAAGGGCCCTCATCCTACCTGACCCTCAAGGAAGTATGGTGGGCACTTTGAGAGCAAAGGCTGAAGCTCTGGCTGGGGGGAGGGGGGTCATCATCTTACCCCAGTGGCAGCCAATGCCTCCACTCGAATGGAGCCACTGCAAAGGTTTCCCCATCCCACCAGGCAGTAGGAGGGGACCTAGGACATGACAGGGAATGGAAGCATGTTTCTGCTCAGGTGGTAGGCAAGCCCCCTCCCTGCCTACCTCACGTTCCCGGGTACATTGGAGTGCCTGCTGGATGAGAAGCTGTACATGAGCCAGCAGTGTGCGCTTACAGCCCGGAAGGCCAACTACGTCCTGGGCAGCATTAAAAAAGGGGTGGCCAGCAGGGAGAGGGAGGTGATTGTCCCCCTCTACTCTGCTCTCGTGAGACCCCACCTGGAATCCTGCATGCAGGCCTGGGGCCCCCAGCACAAGAAGGATGTGGAGCTCTTGGAATGGGTCCAGAGGAGGGCCACTAAGATGATCAGAGGGCTGGAGCACCTCTCCTATGAAGAAAGATTGAGGGAATTGGACTTGTTTAGCTTGGAGAAGAGAAGGCTCCAGGAAGACCTCATTGCGGCCTTCCAGTACTTGAAGGGAGCGTATAAACAGGAGGGGGAATGCCTGTTTAAATGTGTTGGTAGTGATAGGACAAGGGGGAATGGTTTTAAACTAAGACGGGGGAGATTTACATTAGATATTTGGAGGAAATTCTTCACTCAGAGGGTGGTGAGGCACTGGAACAGGTTGCCCAGGGGGGTTGTGGATGCCCCATCCTGGGAGGCATTCAAGGCCAGGCTTGATGCGACTCTGGGCAGCCTGCTCTAGCAGTTGGCAACCCTGCCCAGAGCAGAGGGGTTGAAACTAGATGATCCTTAAGATGCTTTTCAACCCAGGCCATTCTATGATTCTATGATATTCTGAACTACCAATAAATATTCCAATTAAAAAATGAAAAATATTATTTTTATGAATTTTAACATGGATTTTTTTTTAAAAGATAAACTAGCATTTCATAAATTCTGTAAGACATTTGGTAAAACTGAAGACTAAACACTGAGATTCAGTTACAGCACTGTCTTTATTACTAAAGCACATTGCTGGGTGAGATATTACCTTCTCTGTTTGCATCAGATGCTAGAAGTTAGCAACCAGCTACTCCATAAGAAATTATGATAATTGAAAATAGAAAACAAGTCTAAAAATAAAATGTCTTTCTTCACAGAAATTCAGTACTTTTTTTTTAAAGGATTTTTTTAACCTAACAACACTATAGAAAAAAAAAAAACAACAATCAATTTGATTGCAATGCAAGATAAAGAGCTGTTTACCTGCAAAATGTGGTACAGCAAAAGTAGAATAAATACAGAAAAAAACCTTAAGATTTCTAGCACCTAATAGTATAAGGCTTTCAAACTTACCTAGTACAATCTCTGTACTCTTGGTACTGCTAGCTGAACCTTGGGATAATGCATCACTACAGCCAGAAATTCCAGAAAATTTGGACGAATGCACATCTAAGTGATTGTGTATGGTCTGACCACACCAGTCAGTACATGGAATGTCTGAAAAATCTGACAGAAACAAGATGTTGCATCTTTGTTATTCACAATTTTCCTCACCTGAAATACTCTTCTTATCTTTTAAAGATGTTAAATATGTGATTCCTGGTATTGGATTTATGTGACAAGGGTTTTTGTAGCAAGGGGGGCTGCAGGGGCGGCCTCTGTGAGAAGAACCCAGAGGCTGTCCTATGTTAGAAAAGGGCCAGTTTCAGCCAGCTCCAAAGGCACCCACCATTGGCCAGATCTAAGCCAGTAAATGACACTAGCTGTGCCTCTGTGACAGCATATATGACAACATATATAAGAAATTCAAAAAAACCCTGCTGTGCGACAGCAGCTGGGGGAGGGAGCAGAAGTTCCCCCACAGCCTGTGGATAGGACCATGGTGGAGCAGGCTCTCCCCCTGCAGCCCATGGTGTACCATGGTGGAGCAGATCTCCACACTGCAGCCTGTGGAGGAGCCCATGGTGGACCAGGTGGATCTGACCTGAAAGAGGCTGCAGCCTATGGAGAGCCCCCACCAGAACAATCTCCGGGACAGAGCTGTAGTCCATGGAGAGGAGCCCACTCAGGAGCAGGTGATCTGGCAGGAGCTGCTGCCCATGGGGGCCCCAGGTTGGAACAGTTTGCTCTTGTCAGATGGACCCTGTGGTACATACGGACCCATATTAAAGCAGTTCTTGAAGAGCTGCTGTCTGTGGGAAGCCCACAGTTCAGGAAGGATGGCATCCCATGGGAGGGACCCCATGTTGAAACAGAGGAAGAGAGTGACTGTGAAGGAACAGTGGAGATGAAGTGCACCATTTGGGGGAAGGAGGTAGAAGAGGGCGGAGAAGGAAGGTGTCTTTAGTTTGCTTTAATTTCTCACTGCTCTAGTCTGTAAGTAATAGGCAATAAATTATATTAATCTCCCTATGTTGAGTCTGTTTTGCCTGTAACGATAATTGTTGAATGACCTCCCTGTCTTTATCTCAACCCTTGAGCCCTTTCTATTGTATTTTCTCCCCCCTATTCATTTGAGGAGTGGAAGTGAGAAAGTGGTTATGGTGGCATTCAGCTGCCCAGCAGGGTAAAACCACCACATAACCTGATGCACTAAATATGGTAACTGTTAGCATATAAAACAGCTGGAAACCAGATGTTGGATTTTGAAGAACTTATACTCAAAATATTTAAAAATCACTTTTTAAAAAAATCTTAAAATACTTGAATTAAAATAATCAACTCTTAAGCACTTGTTATATCCATGTTCTTTTTTATATAACATAAAGATGGCTTTTGTATTGTACAAGTTCTCTAGTTCATACAATTAACACAAGTCTTGTAGAATGGGCTTTGACTTCATCAACAGAAAGTTGTGACAAGTAAGGATTCTTTTGGGAAGTTTCACTATATATCCAAAATGTAAAAGGCTATGGAAAGAGATGAATATAAAACCCAAGCTTTTAACTGCTGTGCATTTAATAGAACCACTGAAAAAAATAGGTTTAAAGTATCTTCTGAAGATCATCTAGCTTAACTCCTTTCTCAAAGAAGGGCTCACTTCAAAATTAAATCATGTTACATTGTGAAAAGTTTTTCCCCTTATGTTCAACTACAATTTCCATTACTATAGCATGTGTCCATAGCCTCCTGCCCTTTGCCTTTGTGCCTCTTCCAAGAGCGTGTCTCTGCCTCTCTTGTAATCCTTACTTATGGTATTTGAGAACTACAATTGGAATCTTATTTGCCATCTCATCATATTAAATTCAAGCTCAACACATTATGTACATCAACCCCCTTGACAACAGTAGTCTTTATACGTTACTACCTGAATGCGTATCATTGCTGTAAAATGATGAGAATTACAACTAAGCAGAAATTTGGAATTTCCATTACCAGGCTATCTTTTTATTACATACATACATTGTAAAAAGGCATGCAACTGCGAGGTCTGCAGAGAAAATTAGGAAGAAAATAATTCTGAATCTGATCCGAATCTTAAAATATGAAGAAAGAAAACTAAATCTCAGAAATTACAGTTCAACTTCAGACTTCTCAGTCAGATTTCATAGAATATCCCAAGTTGGAAGGGACCCATAAGGATCATCGAGTCCAACTCCTGGCTCCACAAAGGTCTACCCAAAAATTCAGACCATATGACTAAGTGCACAGTCCAAACACTTTTTAAACTCCAACAGGCTTGGTGCAGTGACTACTTCCCTGGGGAGCCTGTTCCAGTGTACAACCACCCTCTCAGTGAAGAACCTCTTCACGATATCCAGCCTGAACCTCCCCTGTCGCAGCTTGACACCATTCCCGTGGGTCCTATTGCTCATCACCAGAGAAAATAGATCAGCGCCTTCCCCTCTGCTCCCCCTTCTTGAGGAAGCTGTAGACCGTGATGAGGTCATCCCTCAGCCTCCTCTTCTCAAGGCTGAACAGGCCAAGTGACCTCAGCCACTTTTCGTATGTCTTCCCCTCTAGGCCCTTCATCATCTTCGTCACCCTCCTCTGGACACTCTCCAACAGTTTAATGTCCTTTTTGTACTGGGGTGCCCAAAACTGCACACAGTACTCAAGGTGAGGCCACACCAGTGCAGAGTAGAGTGGGACAATCACTTCCCTCGACTGACTTCATTTCCTTCATTTTGTTTTATCATAGAATGGCTCGGGTTGGAAGGGACCTTAAAGACCATCTAGTTCCAACCCCCCTGCCATAAGCAGGGATGCCACCCACTAGATCAGGTTGCCCAGGGCCTTGTCCAACCTGGTCTTGAACACCTCCAGGGATGGAGCATCCACTACTTCCCTAGGCAACCTGTTCCAGTGCCTCACCACCCTCTGAGTGAATAATTTCCTCCAAATATCTAATCTCTTTCCTCTTTTAGTTTAAAACCATTCCCCCTTGGTCCTGTCATTATAAACTAGGTTTGATGGGGGAAGGGAGGGGAGCTAAAGGTGACAGAGAAGGGCTGGGGGAAGTTGCCACTGCTGTCATTGTTGAAGACAAGGAAAAACTGAGCTCTCCCATAGGATTGTCTGAGGGCTCCTCAGAGAAGGTAGCGTTCCCAATCCCCCGTCCAGTATCTTCTTCTTGCATCCCCCCGGGGGTAACTGCACCTGCTACTTCCCTAAAGTGCCTGTACACCAATGCACGGAGCATGGAAAATAAACAGGATGAACTCGAGATCTGTGTTTGGTCATGGGGCCGCAATCTTGTTGCAATCACTGAGATGTGGTGGGACAGCTCGCATGACTGGAACGCAGTCATGGAGGGCTATGTCCTCTTTAGGAAAGACAGGCTGGGGAAGCAAGGGGGTGGGGTTGCCCTTTATGTGAGGGAGCAATTAGAGTGTACCCAGCTCCACCTGGGGAAGGGTGAAGGACAAGTGGAGAGCTTGTGGGTAAGAATTAAGGGGTGGGCTGGTATGGGAGACATGGTGGTAGGGGTCTACTACAGGTCTCCAGATCAGGAGGAGGAAGTCGATGAGGCCTTCTACAAGCAGCTGCTAGTAGCCTCATGATCACGAGCTCTGGTCCTCATGGGGGACTTCAATTACCCAGACATCTGCTGGGTAAGCAACTTGGCCAGGCACGAGCAGTCCAAATGGTTCCTACAATGCGTTGAGGACAATTTTCTGACACAGGTGGTGGAGGAGCTGACAAGGCATCAGGTGCTCCTGGACCTCATTCTTACCAACAGGGATGGCCTTGTTAGGGATGTGAAGGTTGGGGGCAGCTTGGGATGCAGTGACCATGAGATGGTGGAGTTCCAGATGGAGCTAGGCAAAGGAAGTAAGGCTAAAAGCAGGATTGCAACCCTGGACTTCTGAAGAGCCAACTTTGACCTCTTCCAGGACCTGCTTGGGAGTATCTCATGGGATAGATTGCTAGAAGGCAAGGGTGCTTGTGAGAGCTGGGCTACATTTAAGCAGCACTTCTTCCATGCTCAGGATTGGTGCATCCCTGAAGAATAGGAAATCGGGGAAGGGGGCAGGAAACCCACATGGATGAGCAAGGAGCTAATCAATATAATCAATAAGATCAAAAGGAAGAGAACGTTCTATATGTGTAAAAAGGGCCTGTCCTCTTGGGAGGAGTATACACGTAGATGTGTTGTCAGGGCCTGCAGGGACGCAACAAAGAAGGCTAATGCCCACCTAGAGATGAAGCTTGCGAAAGAGGTAAAGGATAATAAGAAGGGTTTTTTCAAGTATGTAAACAGCAAGAGGAAGACTAGGGATAATGTAGGTCCCTTGCTGAATGAGGGGGGTTTCCTGGTCACGGGAGACACTGAGAAGACAGAGATAGTGAATGCTTTCTTTGCTTCAGTCTTTGCTTCAAGGATACTTCCCCGGGACTCCTCGCCCTTGGCAATAGGACAAAGGGTCTGGGAAATGTTACAAGAGATGAGGAAAATTTGGAAGTGCTCAATGCCTTCTTTGCCTCAGTCTTTAGCGGCAACACTGGTTGTTCTCTGGATACCCAGTACCCTGAGCTGGTGGAAGGGGATAGGGAGCAGGATGTGGCCCTCACCATCCACGAAGAACTGGTTGGTGACCTGCTACGGCACTTGGATGTGCACAAATCGATGGGGCCAGATGGAATCCACCCAAGGGTACTGAGAGAACTGGCAGAGGAGCTGGCCAAGCCCCTATCCATCATTTATCAGCAGTCCTGGTTATCGGGGGAGGTCCCAGCTGACTGGCGGCTAGCAAATGTGACGCCCATCTACAAGAAGGGCCGGAGGGCAGACCCGGGGAACTACAGGCCTGTCAGTTTGACCTCAGTACCAGGGAAGCACATGGACCAGATCCTCTTGAGAGTCATCTTGCAGCACTTGCAGGGCAAGCAGGCGATCAGGCCCAGTCAGCATGGAAGGCAGATCCTGCTTGACGAACCTGATCTCCTTCTATGACAAAGTGACGCGCTGGGTGGACGAGGGAAAGGCTGTGGATGTGGTCTACCTTGACTTCAGCAAGGCATTTGACACCGTCTCCCACAGCATTCTCCTCAAGAAACTGGCTGCTCTTGACTTGGACTGGCGCACGCTTCGTTGGGTTAAAAACTGGCTGGATAGCCGGGCCCAAAGAGTCGTGGTAAATGGAGTCAAGTCCAGTTGGAGGCCAGTCACTAGTGGAGTCCCCCAGGGCTCGGTACTGGGGCCGGTCCTCTTTAACATCTTCATCAGTGATCTGGACGAGGGCATTGAGTGCACCCTCAGTAAGTTTGCAGATGACACCAAGCTACGCGCATGTGTCGATCTGCTCGAGGGTAGGAAAGCTCTGCAGGAGGATCTGGGTAGGCTGCACCGATGGGCTGAGGTCAACTGCATGAAGTTCAACAAGGCCAAGTGCCGGGTCCTGCACCTGGGGCGCAATGACCCCAAGCAGAGCTACAGGCTGGGAGATGAGTGGTTGGAGAGCTGCCAGGCAGAGAAGGACCTGTGAGTATTGGTGGACAGTCGGCTGAATATGAGCCAGCAGTGTGCTCAGGTGGCCAAGAAGGCCAACAGCATCCTGGCTTGTATCAGAAGCAGTGTGGCCAGCAGGGCTAGGGAGGTGATCGTCTCGCTGTACTCGGCTCTAGTGAGGCCGCACCTTGAGTACTGTGTTCAGTTTTGGGCCCCTCGCTACAAGAAGGACATCGAGGTGCTTGAGCGGGTCCAGAGAAGGGCGACGAAGCTGGTGAGGGGCCTGGAGAACAAGTCCTATGAGGAGCGGCTGAAGGAGCTTGGCTTGTTCAGCCTGGAGAAGAGGAGGCTCAGGGGTGACCTTATTGCTCTCTTTAGGTACCTTAAAGGAGGCTGTAGTGAGGTGGGGGATGGCCTGTTCTCCCACGTGCCTGGTGACAGGATGAGGGGGAATGGGCTTAAGTTGCGCCAGGGGAGTTTTAGGTTAGATGTTAGGAAGAACTTCTTTACTGAAAGGGTTGTTAGGCACTGGAACAGGCTGCCCAGGGAGGTGGTGGAGTCACCATCCCTGGAAGTCTTTAAAAGACGTTTAGATGTAGAGCTTAGGGATATGGTTTAGTGGGGACTGTTAGCGTTAGGTCAGAGGTTGGACTCGATGATCTTGAGGTCTCTTCCAACCTAGAAATTCTGTGAAATGAAGGGCTCCCCCCTGGTTGATGAGGGAGTGGTTCGGGAGCATCTGAGTGGGCTCAACGCACACAAATTCATGGGTCCCGATGGAATGCATCCACGTGTGCTAAGGGAGATGGCAGATGTGATTGCTGAACCGCTCTCTATCATCTTTGAAAGGTCCTGGAGAATGGGTGAGGTGCCTGAAGACTGGAGTATAGCCAGTGTCACTCTGGTCTTCAAGAAGGGCAGGAAGGAGGATCCAGGAAAGTACAGGCCAGTGAGTCTCACCTCTGTCCCTGGAAAGGTGTTGGAACAGCTTGTTTTGGATGTCGTCTCCAAGCAATTGGAAGAGAATAAGGTTATGAGGAGTAGTCAGCATGGATTCACCAAGGGGAAGTCGTGCTCGACCAACCTCATTGCCTTCTATGATGGCATCACCAGCTGGGTAGATGAGGGGAAAGCAGTGGATGTCATCTACCTTGACTTTAGCAAGGCTTTCGATACTGTCTCCCATGACATCCTGCTAGCAAAGCTGAGAAAGTGTGGGATAGAGGAGTGGACAGTGAGGTGGGTTGAGAACTGGCTGACTGGCCGAGCTCAGAGGGTGGTGATCAGCGGAGCAGAGTCTGGCTGGAGACCTGTGACTAGCAGTGTTCCCCAGGGGTCGGTGCTTAGTCCGGTCTCGTTCAACATCTTCATCGACGACCTTGATGAGGGAATAATGTCTGCCCTCAGCAAGTACGCCAATGACACAAAGCTGGGAGGAGTGGCTGACGCCAGAAGGCTCTGCTGCCATTCAGCGAGACCTGGACCAGCTGGAGAGCTGGTCAGGAAGAAACCAAATGAGGTTTAACAAGAGCAAGTGTAGAGTCCTGCACCTGGGAAGGAACAACCCGAAGTATCAGTACAGGCTGGGGGACGACCTGCTGGAGAGGAGCTCTGAGGAGAAGGACCTGGGGGTCCTGGTGGACAACAGGTTGACCATGAGCCAGCAGTGTGCCCTGGTGGCCAAGAGGGCCAATGGGATCCTGGCATGCATTAAAAGGAGTGTGGCCAGCAGGTCAAGGGAGGTGATCCTCCCCCTCTACTCTGCCCTGGAATGCCTCACCTCGAGTACTGTGTCCAGTTCTGGGCTCCCCGGTGTGGAGGAATGGTTAAGTGAGGCAGGACATGTGGATGTTGAGCAGTTGGGAGACAATGGGCTGGTGAAGCACCGTACTCAACTCACATGAGCCTTGGCACCTATGCAGCTGGCTGAGAGCCAATCAGGCTCAAGGACACGATGCCCTTGGGCGATCGGGGAAAGTCCCTAAGGCGGGACAGGTAGCCAAAAGAAGGAGGACCAGACTGAAAAGCCCGGGAAGTGTTAACCAATCCTGAGCTTAGTTTCTGCAATATGTATGAGTTGATTATGTTCAAACTAGATAAAAGGCGACTGAGCTATCCATTAAAGTTGAAGTTCACTGTTCCCTCATATTGAGCGTCTGTGTCTTCCTTCCGTCGGCAACACCCCGGTACAAGAAAGACAGGGATCTCCTGGAAAGAGTCCAGCAGAGGGCCACAAAGATGATACGGGGCCTGGAGCATCTTCCTTATGAGGAAAGGCTGAGAGACCTGGGTCTGTTCAGCCTGGAGAAGAGAAGACTGAGAGGGGATCTCCTCAGTGTATATAAATATCTGAGGGGTGGGGGACAGAAGGATATAGCCAACCTCTTTTCAGTGGTTTGTGGGGATAGGATAAGGGGCAATGGCTACACAGGAAGGGGCAATGGAGCACAGGAAGTTCCGCACTGACATGCGAAAGAACTTCTTCACGGTGAGGGTGACAGAGCATTGGAACAGGCTGCCCAGGGAGGTTGTGGAGTCTCCTTCTCTGGAGATATTCAAGGCCCATCTGGACGCCTACCTGGGCAGCCTGCTCTGAGGAACCTGCTTTGGCAGGGGGGTTGGACCCGATGATGTTTTGAGGTCCCTTCCAACCCCTACAATTCTGTGATTCTGTTATCTGACTGAGCAAAATGTTGCTCTCCATCTTTTTTTATAAGCCCCCTTTAACTACTGAAAAGCTATAATGAGGCCACCCTGGAGCCTTCTCTTCTGTAGGCTGAACAGCCCCAGCTCTCTCAGCCTTTCTTCGTAGGAGAGGTGCTCCAGCCCCTTGATCATCTTCGTGGCCTTCCTCTGGACCTGTTCCAACAGATCAACATCCTTCTTGTGCTGAAACAGCCTTCTTGTACTTTATGGTAGAAACTTGCTTAGAAGTTAGACTTCTCATCGGTTTGACAGGAAGCCTAATTTCTCAGAACATTTATTTGTAAGTAAGGTTTCAAGTTTTGTATTTTGATAAGCTTTTAGAAATATTTTGAAAATACGCAGGCATATTGTCAGACTAAGACCAATAAAAATAGAAAAGATGGAAATGACCATAGAAATACCACTGGTTGCATAATAAGCTTATTAATGAGAATTCATTTCAAGATATTAAGAAAAAAACACACTACAGACTGATCAATTTTAGATATGAACAGAGTTCAGCATTCTCATTCAGTCTTTATCACACTTACCTACATGGAACACTGACCTGTACGACTATATGAAGAGTTCACTTTGTTGTTAGGCTGATAACCCAGAATTTGAATGCAGACGCAATAAAGGCAGTTCTCATCCGTGTGCTCCTGTAGCCCATTATCCTCTGTATTTTCTAAAAACTGAGAGGTATCTGAATGGCTGGTATTCATTATTTCTGTGAGACTGATCTGCTGCTGGAGCATCTGAAAAGGACTTGTGACATCACTTGTACCTGATGGAAGACCTGTAGACAAGCAATCAGATACCAGAAAAAAACAAAACCACACAACCAACGATTAAAACAACATTCTAATTAAATTTCCTGTTTTACAGCTGGAGGGGGTGGGAAGATCTAGAAATATAAAGTAACTGTTTTTAAGCATTTTTGAAGGCTTAAAATCCAAAGATCTGTTACCATTCCAGAAATAAATATCACATTTCAGTCCCAGCTTATCACAGAATCACGGAATGGCCAAGGTTGGTAGGGACCTCTGCAGATCATCTAGTCCAACCCCCTTGCCCAGCAGGATTGTTGTCTGTAGGTTGTAGCCCCAAAGTTGGGAAAATAAATAATAAAACCTTGAACCTCATGTCTGCAGACATAAGGGGTTGGCTAAGATCACAGGCCATGAAGTAGGTACACCATCCCATTTCCTCATATCTTCCTCATGGTCACGCAGATAAAACCACAAGGTGCCACGTGGTGTATGTCTTGGGTACTCTCTCTCTTGAGCAGGCGAATGCTGATTCTTAGTAGCTGAAGTATCACTCTGTCTAAATGAGGGAGAATATACTCGTTCCACGAGCTTGTCAAGTCCTTTAGACAGTTTCTCCACAGCTGAGACACAGGACTGTAGCGGAGCAGAGAGATTGTCTTCATATTGTTGAAGCTGGCAGGACACATCATACATTGTTGGTCCCATCCCCTCGTCCCAGCTAATTGCTGCCAGAGTACTGGCATGTGCTGATGGTGCACTCCGCACAAATTTACGCCACATGGATGTTGTGCACTGGACTTCATCGGGGTCTTGAGGTGTCTGAGCATTGTCCAAATCACTATAAATCATCTCCCGCACAGCTAATTCCCGCAGATGCTGGAGAACTTTATCCATAGTGGTCCACTTGCCTATGTGATATACAATATCTTCCTTATGGGGATATCTTTCTCTCACAGCTGCCAGGAGTCGTCTCCAGAGGCTGAGGGCCTGTGCTCCTCTCCCAATTACTTTGTCGATTACCCTTTCTCTAGAGAGGGATCCCAGCTGCTTGGCTTCATTGCCTTCTAATTGTAGGCTATTGGCCCCAGCATCCCGGCATCGGAGCAGCCAAGTGAGGATGTGTTCACCTGGGCATCGACCATAATCCTTTCGTATTTCTCGCATCTCACTCAGGGATAAGGATCGAGTGATTTCTGATTCCTTTATGATTTCCGTCTCGTCTTCCTGCTGTTTTTGTGATGGCTCTGCTTTAGAGGTGCCTGCCATTTCCCCTTCTCCCTCCTTCATAGGAGAGCCTTCTTCCCTTATTAAACGAGCTGACCTCCGTTTCCATTGTTTTGACTTGACTATGGGGGCGACTGATACCATAGTTGGTTGGTCCTCTGGGTCAGCCACAGCATGTGTTACTTGGTCATCAGATTCAGAGACTTCCTCCCTCTCTTCAAGTTGCTGGATGATATTAAACAGTGTTTGATAGGAATAAGCCAGGACCCAGCACAATGCTGCAAGCTGTCGTTCTCCGGCATTATCAGGGTCAGGACATACAACTCTCAAACATTCTACCAAGTTTTTAGGATTTAGCACTTGCTCAGGGGTGAAGTTCAAAACTATTGGAGGAGACACTCGTGACAGGTATCTGCTAACATCATCCCACACACCTTGCCACTCACCACAAGACTGTTTCGAGACAGATTCCCAAGTAAGTTTTCTAAACAATCGACTAATCTTAGAGAGAAAACGAAACCTGTGGTTCAGAATTAGAAATAGCAATACATGGGTTACAGATGGATCTTCAAAATACTCCCAAACTGTTGTAATTAGCCCACTGTGAAAGAAGGGAAAGGTACCATTCCTAATATTATTAATAAACTGGTGTCCAGATGAGAAAAAGAAGGCAGTGTAGTTCTGAATATTCTCTGAAAGATAGTTTCCATGGGACCCAAATGATAACAGCGCAGAGCCTGAATTCCAGATTAAACCCAAGGTCAGTGCTTGGCAGCACAGCAAATTAAAAAAAGTGAACACAGATTGTAGCACTTTGTCGGATCGGATATATAGGAGAAAGGAGAATATTACACGGATTGCATGACATATGAACAAAGCTATTATTAACAGGACAATATACATGGTTACTAGCATGGTTACTAGCAAGCAAGTGTGTTAGTTGTATGAGTTTAATCAATTCTATTGTTATCTCAACCCTTCGAGCCCCACGTTGGGTGCCAAAAAGGACTGTGGTGGTTTTACCGTGCTGGGCAGCTAAACCCCACAACCGCTCTCTCACTCCCCCTCCTTTAGATGAGGAGGGGGAGAAGTAAAGCAAAGAACAACTCACGGGTTGAGATAAGGATAATTTTAATTAAAGGGAAATAATTATAATAATTAAATAAAGACTACCATGAACCAAACAATTTAACTAAGGGGAAATAAAAAGGGAAAGGGGAAAAGGGAAAATAAAAAGAAGGGAGGAAAACAAACAAACAAAATAAATGAAAGCTATATGGAAGTGTAGAGGAAAGAAATTACTCTCTACTTCCCACAAATGAGCGATGATTGACCACGTCCTTGAAGCAAGGCCTCAACGCACGTAGCCAGTGTTGAGAGGAGGACCGACGTCTTCTCAACGAGAGCCCACCCCTCCCCTCTTCTTCCCGTTTCCACCTTTTATTGCTGAGTGTGACATCACATGGTATGGAATATCCCTTTGATTGGTTTAGGTCAGCTGCCCTTGTGATGTTTCTCTCCTCACTTTTTGCCCATCCCCTAGGAGGGTTAGAGAAAGGCCCAATACTGTGCCACTGCTGCTCAGCAGTAGACACAACACTGGTGTGACAACACTGCTGTTCCAGCTACAAGTACAGAGTACAGCACTGTATGGGCTGCTGCCGGGAAAGTTAACATTCCAGCCAGACCCAGTACAACCTCATGTCTGCAGACATAAGGGGTTGGCTAAGATCACAGGCCATCTTTATGAAACCTCAGGAGAAATGAGAAATTTATAATCCTCTTGCAAAAAGAAATACCTGGTTTCATACTTTGTGGAGGGCATTAATCCCTGCATTGGGAGTAATAGAACTTGAGAGAGCAATAGTAAATATTTCTGCAACTTTAGAAATCATAATCAATGCCACTACTGATGCTCTTGGCCGAATACAAACAGAAATAGAACAAGTATCCCAAATAGCCTTAGAAAACCATCTTGCCTTAGATGGGCTACTTGCAGCCCGGGGAGGTGTTTGTGCTGTGATAAACCGCAGCTGCTGTGTCTATGTAAATGAGAAGAAGCAAATTCAAACAGACATTAACCAAATCTGGCAAGCATCTCAACTGTTTCACCTAATATCTCAGGATGCAACCCTTGGTAGTGGAACAGATTTTTCCTGGCTGTGGTCATGGCTGCCAGATTTTGGATGATTAAGACAACTGATTTTAATTATTATAATAATTGTATCAATAGCAGTGATACATAGTTGTGTTCTGCAATGCATGCCTAGTTGTTTGAATTCATATAGTACTTTATTCAGCAAGTGCAAACCTCACCAGGTAATGTTAGTGAAACAAGATATAGATAACAGAATATTTCTTCAAATTAATAAAAATAGGTAAGAACTATGCAGTGAGAACTATGAAGCCTAAAAGTGAGGTTCATAGTCTCAGAGGGGGGAAAGCGTAGTCCCAAAGCTGGGAAAAAATAAGAAAACCTTGAAGAAAATTGGGAGGTCTATAGCTTGTGTAGTCTTAGAGCTGAAAGCAAGAGACAGGTAGCCTTGAACTAGCAGAAGAAAGGAAGATAAGGAATAAAAGGTAAAAAACAAGAAGGAGAAAAACAGCTCCAGACTGACCTATAGTAGCCTTTTGTTCATTAAGGGTCATTAATGTATTAAAAACCACACCCATGAAAATGCTAATGTATGCTAATTTGGGATTTGATGCCCCCCCCATGGTCCTCTGTAATGCGCAAACTCAGTAGAGATGTGTTAGATGAGCTGTAATAGCCAATCAAAAATAGCCAAACAGTTTTCACAAGTTGGTTGTGTATAAATTACGGTGATTCGAGTCAAAGGTGTGCTTGCTTTGTGAAAGAACGCCAAGCACCTGACTCTGCAGAGTTATATAATTATTTAATTAAAAGACCTTCGTGTGGATTCTGACTGTACTTATTGGTGCGGCGCACTGGGCATGAACCTACAGACAACAGGATCCCCTAGAGCACATTACACAGGATGGCATCCAGGCAAGTTTTGAATATCTCCAGAGAAGGAGACTCCACAACCTCTCTGGGCAACCTGTTCCAGTGCTCTGTCACCCTCACAGTAAATAAATGCCCTCTCATATTCAGCCAGAACTTCCTGTGCTTCAGTTTGTGCCCGTTGCCTCTCATCCTCTTGCTGTTGGGCACAACTGAAAAGAGACCGGCTCTATCCTCTTGACACCCTCCCCTCAAATATTTATACACATTCACGAGGTCTCCCCTCAGTCTTCTCTTTTCCAGGCTAAACGGGCCCAGTTCTCTCAGCCTGTCCTCATACAACAGGTGCTCCAGTCCCCTGATCATCTTCATAGCCCTCCTCTGGACTCGCTTCAGGAGCTCCATGTCCCTCTTGTACTGGGGAGCCCAGAATTGGACACAATATTCCAGGTGTGGCCTCACCAGGGCTGAGTAGAGGGGGAGGATCACCTCCCTTGACCTGCTGGCAACACTCTTCCAAATGCAGCCCAGGATACTGTTGGCCTTCTTGGCCACAAGGGCACATTGCTGACTCATGGTCAGCTTGCTGTCCACTAGGACTCCCAGGTCTCTCTCTGCAGAGCTGCACTCCAGCAGGTCAGCCCCCAGTCTGTACTGCTGCTTGGGGTTACTCCTCCCTAGGTGCAGGACCCTGCACTTGCCCTCGTTGAACTTCATGAGGTTCCTCTCGGCCCAACCCTCCAGTCCATCAAGGTCCCTCTGAATGGCAGCACAGCCCTCTGGGGTATCAGCCACTCCTCCCAGCTTTGTGTCGTTAGTAAACTTGCTGAGGGTGTACTCCGTTCCATAAATATATACGTATAGAGAGAGCTGGCTGACGTCATCGCAGGACCTCTCTCAATTATTTTTCAACGGTCTTGGGAGTCTGGAGGGGTCCCATGGGTCCCCAGGGAAGTAGTCACTGCACCAAGCCTGTTGGAGTTTAAGAAGCATTTGGACTGTGCACTTAGTCACACGGCCTGAATTTTTGGGTAGACCTGTGTGGTGCCAAGAGTTGGACTTGATGATCATTAAGGGTCACTTCCAACTCTGGATATTCCATGATTCTATGATTCTATCCTACTGGACAAACTGTCCAGCATATAGCTAAACAAAAACATCATACGATGGATGAGCAATTGGCTGACGGGCAGGGCTCAAAGTGTTGTGGTAAATTGTGCCACATCAGGCTGGTAACCGGTCACCAGTGGGGTCCGCCATGGCTCCTATTTAGGGACAGTTCTCTTCAATGTTTTCATAATCGATTTAGATGTAGGACTAGAAGGTGTTCTGAGCAAGTTTGCTGATGACACAGAACTTGGAGGAGTTGTGGACTCGGATGAGGGTGGAAAGGCCTTGCAGAGAGATCTGGACAGATTGGAGAGCTGGGCAATCACCAACCACACGAAGTTTAACAAGAGCAAGTGCCGGGTCCTACACCTGAGACGGGGCAACCCTGGCTATACGTACAGGCTGGGCGATGAGATGCTGGAGAGCAGCCCCGCAGAGAGGGATCTGGGGGTTGTGGTTGACAGCAAGTTGAATATGAGCCAGCAGTGTGCCCTGGCAGCCAGGAGGGCCAACCATATCCTGGGATGTGTCAAGCACAGCTTTGCTAGTCGGTTGAGGGAAGTGATTGTCCCACTCTACTCTGCACTGATGGGGCCTCACCTCGAGTACTGTGTGCAGTTCTGGGCACCACAGTAGAAAAAGTACGTAAAACTGTTGGAGAGTGTCCAAAGGAGGGGTCGCGTGATTCTATCCTTTGCAACATCTTGTCATATATAATATATATATAGAGAGAGAGAGAGAAAGAGAATCATAGAATCACAGAATATCCCGAGTTGGAAGGGACCCACAAGGATCATCGAGTCCAACTCCTGGCTCCACAAAGGTCTACCCAAAAATTCAGACCATATGACTAAGTGCACAGTCCAAACACTTTTTAAACTCCAACAGGCTTGGTGCCATGACTACGTCCCTGGAAAGACTGTTCCGGTGTGCGACCACCCTCTCAGTGAAGAACCTCTTCACGATATCCAGCCTGAATCTCCCCTGTTGCAGCTTGACACCATTCCCGTGGGTCCTATCACTGGTGACTAAAAAGAATATATCAGCACTTTCCCCTTCACTCCCACTCTTGAGGAAGTTGTAGACCCCAATGAGGTCTCCCCTCAGCCTCCTCTTTTCCAGGCTGAACAGGCCAAGTGACCTCAGCCACTCCTCATACATCTTCCCCTCTAGGCCCATTCACCATCTTAGTAGCCCTTCTCTGGATAGAATTCAACTTCTAAACACACTGTAAGAAGTTATGTGGTCAATTCCAACATGTCAACAACAGTAACAGTAATACCCATGCAACACCAATGTCATGAGTTTTCCTAGTATCAAACAATATTATCACAATATACAAAATGTATGAATCATAGAATCATAAATGACAGATGCAGAAATGAAAATAGAAACACAATTTTAAGATCAGTGACTTAGTGCCTGTAACAGCAAAAAAAACAGAAACAGCAACAACAAAAAAACAAAACAAAAACAGACTCAAGAATGAAGAAAGAAGCCTAAGACAGTTTCGTGACATGTTCTTCCATGGTTGGAAAACACCAAGGAATAGAATTTTGAATGAGTGTTAAATTATACTGTATTGTGGTTTAACCCAGCAGATATCTAAACACCACACAGCCCCTGGCTCACTCACCCTGCTCCCCTCCCCTCCAACAGAGGGATGGGGTAGAAAACTGAAAAGAAAAACGCAAGAACTCATGGACTAAGATAAAGACAGTTTAATAAGAAAGGATCAAATTAAAGAAAAAAACAAACATAAACAAAGCACGTGATGCACAATGCAATTTCTCACCACCAGCTGACTGATATCAAGCCAGACCCTGAACAGTGACTGGAAGGGCCCTGGCAACACTGTATCAGGTTGACAACCATTTCCTCATGGATTATGAGGGCCACATCCTGCTCCCCTTCCACCAGCTCAGGGTACTGGGTATCCAGAGAACAACTGGTCTTGCCACTAAAGACTGAGGAAAGGAAAATGTTAAGCACCTCAGCCTTTTCCTCATCTCTTGTCACTAAGTTTCCCCCTGCATCCAGTAAAGGATGGAGGTTCTCCTTAGTCCTCCTTTTCGTGTTTATAAAACACATTTTTTGTTATCTTTAACAGCAGTGGCCAGATTGAGCTCCAGATGAGCTTTGGCCTTTCTAATTTTGTCCCTGCACAGCCTTACAACATCATTACAGTCCTCCTAAGTGGCCTGCCCTATTTTCCAAAGTTCATAAACCCTCTTTTCTCCTAAGCTCTAGCCACAACTGTCTGTTCAGCCAGGCCAGTCTTCTTCGGCGCTGGCTTGTCTTTGGGCATGTGAGGACAGACTGCTCCTGAGCCTTTAAGATTTCCTTCTTGAAGAATGCCCAACCTTCCTGGACTCCTCTGCCCTTCAGAACCGCCTCCTAAGGGACTCTGTCAACCAGTGTCCTGAACAGCTCAAAGTCTGCCCTCCAGAAATCAAAGGTAGCAGTTTTACTGATCCTCCTCCTGACTTCGCCAAGAATAGAGACCTCTACCATTTTGTGGTCACTCTGCCCAAGAAAGCTCCCAACCACCACATCTCCCACCAGTCCTTCTCTGTGAACAGAAGGTCTAGCGGGGCACCTCCCCGGGTAGGCTCACTAACCAGCTGCGTCAGGAAGCTATCTTCCACACTCTCCAGAAACCTCCTAGACTGCTTCCTCTGAGCTGTATTGTATTTCCAGGATATGTCTGGGAAGTTGAAGTCCCCCATGAGAACAAGTGCTGGTGATTGCATGACTTCTGTCAGCTGCTTGTAGAATGCCTCATCCGTCTCCTCATCCTGGTTCGGTGGACTATAACAGACCCCCACCAGGATGCTTGCCTTGTTGGCCTTCCCACTGATCCTAACCCATAGGGACTCAACCTTATCATTCCCAGACTCAAGTTCCACAACATCAAAAAACTCTCTAATACAGAGAGCCACACCACCACCCTTTCTGTGCTGCCTGTCACCTTCTGAAGAGCCCATAGCCAGTCATTGCAGCACTCCAGTCGTGGGAATGGTCCCAACACGTTTCTGTGATGGCAACCAAGTCATAGCCTGTCTGCTGCACGATGGCTTCCAGCTCCTCCTGTTTGTCACCCATGCTGCATGCATTAGCATAGATGCACTTCAGTTGGACCATTGCCTTCTCCCCCAGCACTGACGTGGATGCCCCTGGAACACCACTAACAAGCCTTATTTCATCCCTGTCCCCTACTTACCTAGTTTAAAGCCCTCTCAATGAACCCTGCCTGCCCCTGGGCTAGTACCCATATCTAGCCAGACCCTGAACAGTGACTGGAAGGGCCCTGGCAACACACCCCGTCTGCAGCTATCAGGCCGGGTGCTGAGTAAAGTGCCCCGCGGTCAAAAACCACAAAATTTCTGCATTGGCACCAGCCTCTGAGCCACGTGTTTATCAGGTGGGCTTTCCATATCCTTTCTGTACCCCTCCCTGCCACTGTAGGGATGGAAGAAAACATCACCTGCACTCCCGCTCCATCTACTAATCGTCCCAGTCCTCTAAAGTCCTGTTTGATAGCCTTCAGGCTTCTCTCAACAATTTAATTGCCACCAGCCTGGATTATCAATAGAGGATAGCAATCAGAGGGGTGAATCAGGTTAGGAAGGTTTCTGGCAATGTCCCCGACCTGGGCCCCAGGGAGGCAAGCACACTTCCCTACTGGTAGGGTCAGGCCGACAATTAGGGCCCTCTGTTCCCCTGAGAAGGGAGTTGCCTACAACAATTACCCTTCTTTCTTTCTTAGTGGAGACAGTCTTGAGGCGTGGAGTCAACTTCCTTGCCCTAGGCATCCTCCTGGGTGGACTTTCGACCTCATCTTCACCCACCAGTCTCTTAAGCTCCAAGGCCTCAAACCTGTTGTGTAAGGGCACCTGGGAAGGCGAGGCTGGTAGGGGGGGGTTGCCTGTGACACCAAGCAGGGACCTGTTTCTATTCCTCTTTATCTCCTAGGTCCCCTCCCTCTGTCCAACAGCAACAGGGCAGAGGGTCTACCATTGTTTGAGGTGTCTCACCCTGGCGCCTTTCCTTCAGGCCTAGCAGGGAGTTGCTCCACCAGTCTATCTCCTGCTCACACTCCCTGATGGTCCTTAATCTCTCCACCTCCTCCTTGAGCTCTGCCACCAGGCTGACCAGGTCATCCAACTTCTCATACCTCACACACACAGTCTCTCTGCCACCCTCAGATGGCAGCAACAGGCTCAGGCACTCCGTGCATCCAGAGACCTGAACTGCCACACTTTTGAGCAGGCACTCTGTCTGGGTCACCACAGACTTTCTAGAAAGAGCTTTCTGCCTAGCGCAGACCATGGCAGTCTAGCTATAGGTAGACAGCCGGTAGACGAGCTGTTCTGAGTGGGGAGGGATGCTCTGCCATCTCGAAATCTCCCTGCCCATGCGAACTGCCGCGCCACACCCTGACTGCCCGTCCTAATCGCTGTGCTCCCTAGGGGCTGCCTTTGAATGTCAGGGGAGAGGGCGCTGCTGGCTCCGCCTACGCCTCGTCAGCCTCCCTCACGAGGGCTACCGGGTCCTGGCAGCTCCCTCAGCTGCCTCGAGTGGCCTTGATGCCGGAAAAAAAGCCCTACCCGTCTCGATCCCCCGCTCCGCTGCAGAACGCGTCTGCCCCGGAGCCGATCGCCCCGGCGAGGCGAGAACATATCTTCAATGCTGATCAGAGTCAGCTGATCAGATCAATCTGCTGATCAGATGCAAATCTCATTCGGCCACCTCTCATTTTAGTTCTCATTGAAGATAAAAGCCTATGAAAACTTTATACTAAACAAGCTAAACTAGATTGTCTATGCAGTGAATAAAGCATCCTATTCAAAGATGACCAGATAAGTGCTAATATAACATGACAGACTTCTCCATCATTTTCATCATCATTATTCCTCAATTTGTTTTAAAAGGAAAAAAAAACACACCTAGAAAGTCATACTATAGGTTGTATTAAAAAAAAATAAAATTGAATAAGAAGATAAAAGTGCTAAAAGTGCTAACTATGCATGGCAAAATTCTTGTGGTTTAACCCAGCAGGCAACTAAATGCCACACAGCTGTTTGCTCACTCCACCTACAACTGGTATGGGGGAGAAATTTGAAAGAGTATTGCAAGAACTCATGGACCAAGATAAGGACAATTTAACAAGAAAGGGGAAAAAAAGGACAAGGAAAACAACAAACAACAACAACAAAAAGAATAAACAAAGCAAGTGATTAATAAACAACACAATTGCTCAATACCTGATAATGCCCAACCAGACAACAAGCAACAGATGTCCCCCCAGCCAATTCCCCACTGTTTTTATTGTTTAGCACAGTACATATGAATGGGATATCCCTTTGGCCATTTTGGGTCAGCTGTCCTGGTTCTGTCCCCGCGAAGCTCCTTGTGCACCCCCAGCCTCCTTGCTGGCAGGGCAGCATAAGAAGCTGAAACGTCCTTGGCTTGGTGTAAGCACTGCTCTGCAACAATTAAAACATCAGCGTGTTTTCAGCACTCTTCTCATCCTAAGCCAAAACATAGCGTTCTACCAGCTACTAGGAAGAAAATTAACTCTGTCCTAACTGAAACCAGGACAATGTTGCTCTTAATCAGTAGGAAAACAAGCGATAACAAACAGGTACTATATACACACAACTGGCTATGTGGAATGCAATTCAGGGACAAGGCACTTGCTGTTCCATGCACTCAGGAAGTGACTAATGTACTGGTAATTTCTCCCCTTTCTCTCATGTGATAAAAGACGTTTAGGTAAAAAACAGTGATAGAAAATGTCTTTTCCCTTTCAATAGCAATATGAAAATCCAAACCATTAGTTAAAAGCTGATCTGTAATCTGTGTTGTAACCACAGCATACCATCCATGAATCAGTATAGAGATAGAGAACTGGACGCTTTTCTCATTCTGCAATATCTAAAGCCAGATTGATGGCTTTCACTTCTGCAAACTGACTCAATTCACCTTCTCCCTCAGCATCTTCTGCAACTCGTTGTGTAGGACTCCATACAGCAGCCTTCCACCTCCAATGCTTTCCCACAATACGACAGGACCCATCAGTGAACAGGGCATATTTCTTCTCATTTTCTGGTAGCTTGTTATACAGTGGGGCCTCTTCAACACACATCACCTCCTCTTCTGGTGATATTCTGAAATCCCTGCCCTCTGGCCAGTCCATGATCATTCTAAGATTCCTAGGTGACTGGGGTTTCCCATTTGAGCCCGCTGTGTGATCGGTGCGACCCACTTACTCAACATAGCATCAGTTGCATGATGTGTAGAGGGGACCCTTCCTTTGAACATCCAGCCCAGCACCAGCAGTCGGGGTTGCCAGGAGGAGCTGTGCTTCAGTACCAACCACTTCCAAAGCAGTGCAAACACCTTCATATGCTGCCAATATCAACCTCAGATCTCCCCAGTGCTTTCTGCCAGAGGCTCCAAGTGGGGCCATTCTCCTGGCTGTAGTGTAGAGCATGTTTTACATCTTGTCCATCCTGTACTGGCCCAAGGGTTACTTACTGTATGAGATATTCCCTGTTTAATTTGTTCAAAGGCTCGTCATTGCTCAGGGCCCCATTTGAAATTGTTCTTCTTCCAGGTCACTTGGTGGAGAGTGCTTGCTGTCAAACTGTAATTTGGAATGTGCATTCTCCAAAAAGCCACAATGCCTGAGAAATTTTTTGTTTCCTTTTTGCTATTTGGTGGAGACATAGCTGTTACTTTGTTGATCACATCCATTGGGATCTGACGACAACCATCTTGCCATTTTATTCCTAAAACTGGATCTCCTGTGCAGGTCCCTTGACCTTACTTTGTTTTATGGCAAAACCATCTTTCAGAAAAATTTGGACTATTTTCTTCCCTTTCTCAAAAATGTCTTCTGCTGTGTTGTCCCACACAATGATGTCATCAATGTAGTGCTAGTTTTCAGGAGCTTCTCCCTGTTCCAGGGCAGTCTGGATCAGTCCATAGCAAAGGGTAGGGCTGTGTTTCCCCACCCCCTGACCCCCCCCAAGGTTGTCGATTCTAGGTGTACTGGATGCCCCTCCAAGTGAAAGCAAACTGTCCTGCACTCTGCTGCCAAAGAGACTGAGAAACAACGCATTAGTGATTTCAATTGTGGAATGCCACTTGGCTGCCTTTGACTCCAGTTCATATTCAAGTTCTAGCATGTCCAGCACAGCAGCACTCAGTGGTGGTGAGACTTCATTCAGGACACGATACTCCACTGTCAATTAGTCTTCTGCACTGGCCATATGGGTCTACTAAAGGATGAGCAAGTCTTGCTGATCACTCCTTGGCTCTCCAGTTGAGGAACCAGTTTATGGATAAGAATCAGCCAGTTGATTCTGTTGGTGCAATATTGCTGCTGGTGCACTGTTGTGGTAGTGATTGGCACATGCTGTTCTTTGACCCTCAGCAACCCCATAACAACAGGGTTCTTGGAGAAGAGACCAGGCAAGGTAGACAACTTAAATATCCTCCGTTTCCAAGGCAGCTATACTACCAGTGACAGGACCCGCAGGAACGGGGTTAAGCTGAGGCAGTGGAAATTTAGGCTTGACATCAGGAGGGGGTTCTTCACAGAGAGGGTGGTTGCACACTGGAACAGGCTCCCCAGGGAAGTGGTCACTGCACCGAGCCTGTCTGAATTTAAGAAGAGATTGGACTGTGCACTTAGTCACATGGTCTGAACTTTTGGGTAGACCTGTGCGGTGTCAAGAGTTGGACTTGATGATCCTTAAGGGTCCCTTCCAACTCAGGATATTCTATGATTCTATAAAAGCCCACTGGTACCCTTTTGGGTCCTTGAAGTACCCTCTCCTGAGGTAGTCTATATCAAGGATGCATGAAGCCTCTAGGCAGCAGTCATGGGGTGCTTTTGCCACTCATTTCCAGTTAGACTCACTTCGACCTCCAATACAGTTACTTGTTGTGATCCCCCTGTCACTCCAGAAATACAGATGGGTTCTGCCCCTTTATAGTTTTATGGCATTAGAGTACACTCTGCACCAGTGTCCACTAGAGCTGTATACTCCTGTGGGTCTGATGTGCCAGGCCATCAAATCCACACAGTCCAATAAACCCAGTTGTCCTTTTCCTCTGCCTGACTGGAGGAAGAGCCCCTCTAGTCCTGGTCATAGCATTCATTACTCACTTCTTGTAAATAAAAATCAGAAGTCCCGTTGTTAAGATCAACCCTTCTACTTTGTCTGGGGAACTCCCCACTGGAAACTGGAGCAGCTATTTTCTTGGTAGAACTCCCTTTTTTCATTGTTTTTCCTTTCGACTCACGTACCTCTCTGCCTCAAAGGTTGAGGTAGATTTCCCATCCCACTTCCTCCCCGTGGTCACACAGGTAAAACCACAGGGTGGTATGTTGTGCATGCACACTCTATACTCTCTCTTTAGCAGAAGAACTCATACTCCTAATAGCTAAGATACTTGTCTGTATAGGTGGAGAAAAAGACATTCTCTCTCTTCAAGCTTCTGAACCAGTTTCTCCACATCTGAGATGCAGGCTGGTAAGGAAGAATAGAGTCTTTCTTCATAGTGATAGAGCACGCCAGCCAATGCAGCCACCGTTTGTCCCTCTACATTTTTCTAGGTCATTGCTGCCAATAAGTTGTTATATGATGATGGTGCACTCCGTACAGACTTCTGCCGCATGGGTCGCATGTACTTGACTTCATCTATGTCTTTGGATACCGTGTCATTTATGACTTCTGCTTCTTCCTCCTCCTGATCTCGTGATGGCCCTACTTTGGAGTAGCCTGCCTCATCCACTTCTTCCTTATTCCCTTTCCTAGTATAAGTTCCTTCTATTCCTGAATGAGCTGGCTTCCACTACCATAGTTTTTTCTTGATTATAGGGGTGATTGATACCAGCACAGGTTGGTTCTCTGGTTCAGCTGCAGTGTCTGTTGCAGGAGTTGGATCAGATCCAGAAGCATTCTCTTCTTGAGGGTACTGAATACTGTTGACTCTTGTTTGATAGATGCAATCCAGACCACAGCACAGTGTGGCAAGCTGTAAATCTCTGGCATTGCCAGGGTTGGGGCATACCTTTTTTTTATTTTTATTTTTTTTTTTTTAAATGATTTCATACTTGTTCAGGGGTGAAGTCAAAAACCATCAGAGGTGACAATCGTAACAGATACCTGCCAATATCACCCCACACTCCCTTCTACCCATCACCATCCTGCCTTAGGGCAGATCTCTGGGTGGTATTCTTAAATAGTTGTTTAACCTTAGACAAAACCAGAAACACATGCAGGAGACATAATAATAGGATTGTGATAGTTTTAACATCCCAGGAGTATTCAAAATTCTCAAGAGCTGTTGTAACTAGACTGGAGAAGAAAAAGCAAAGAGTGTACATGTTAATAGTTTCCAAGAGAACGTTCCTGAAGTGCAAAAATGATGGCAATACTGAGTACAAATACCAGATTAAGTTCACGATTGGTGTAACATGAGAACATGCTATAACCAAATTAGCAAAATTTAGGCAAACCCCCAGAGTTTATACATAACAAGAAAGGGCTTAAGAAAAACAACCTTGAGAGCAAATAAAACAATATTGTGTCCAACAACTATTAAACAAGTATAATGATTATAAGTTTTTTTTTTAGTTTTTTTTTTTTTTTTGAAACACTCTGGTCAGAACTGTTATCTCAACCCATTGTGCCCCACATTGGGCACCAAAAGGATATCAAACTCCCCCCAGTTTTATTGCTCAGCATGACATCATATGGTAAGGAATATCCCTTTGGCTAGTTTGGGTCAGCTGTCCTGGTTCTGTCCCCTCCCAGCTCCTTGTGTACCCCCAGCCTCCTCATTGGCAGGGCAATATGAGAAGCTGAAAAGTGCTTGGCTTAGTGTAAGCACTGCTCTGCAATAACTAAGATATCAGTGTGTTATCAACATTATTCTCATCCTAAAATCCAAAACACAGCACTATACCAGATACTAGGAAGGAAATTAACTCTGTTCCAGCCAAACCCAGAACACTGAAACTTCACAAAGTACAGACAGACACTTTCAGGAAAAATCAGTTTTATATATTACACTAACAACACAAAAGAAAAAAAAAAGAAGCAAGATGCGTCTATTTGAATGCTTAAGTGCTTATAATAAAATTCAAGTTAACTAACAAGTAACACAACAGATATCCTGTACTATTTCAGGACCAGTATCAATGTTTCAGTTTTAGTTTTCCCTACTGAAGAGGCACATATCGATGCCTTACAGATTTCTGTTTCTGCTTTTGTAAAAAGGAAGAACATTCCAGAACAAGCCAGGCATTACAGAGCACTTGCAATTCTCTCATACCACATGCCATCACCTCTTCTGATCAATTGTCATGAAAACATCACAAAGTTATAATTTACTTTCTGAAATACACACCCAACACATTTATTGGTTCCTATAAATTCACATGTAATCAAATAAGAGTCAAAATATAACAGCTCAATTTGTATCAAAGCTCTACATCTAAACGTCTTTTAAAGACTTCCAGGGACGGTGACTCCACCACCTCCCTGGGCAGCCTGTTCCAGTGCCTAACAACCCTTTCAGTAAAGAAGTTCTTCCTAACATCTAACCTAAAACTCCCCTGGCGCAACTTTAGCCCATTCCCCCTCGTCCTGTCACCAGGCACGTGGGAGAACAGACCAACCCCCACCTCACTACAGCCTCCTTTAAGGTATCTGTAGAGAGCAATAAGGTCGCCCCTGAGCCTCCTCTTCTCCAGGCTGAACAAACCCAGCTCCTTCAGCCGCTCCTCGTAGGACTTGTTCTCCAGGCCCCTCACCAGCTTCGTCGCCCTTCTCTGGACCCGCTCAAGTACCTCCATGTCCTTCTTGTAGTGAGGGGCCCAAAACTGAACACAGTACTCGAGGTGCGGCCTCACCAGAGCTGAGTACAGGGGGACGATCACCTCCCTAGCCCTGCTGGTCACACTGTTTCTGATACAATGTGGCTTTTTTTTTTTTTTTTTTTAATCTTAGCTTAAATTTTGTTTGTTTCTTTAATACAATATCACTACCAGTCTTCAATTAGCATTAGCTCATACTGCAATCAAAGATATGTAGGCATTCTTCCTTAGGTTATTAGAGCTGGATCAAGTTTATGTTGAAACAGCACTGCATTATCTTGAACTACATAAAAAATGGAATCAATGGTCTGCTATCCTAAAATCCAGAAAACAGCTCTCAAAACTTAACATATAAAATTACATTTTCTGTAAAGAAAAATAAACAAATAAGCCAACACACTACCCGAAACAACATGTACAAATAAAAGAACAGAAAGGTACAGAAGAGAAACAAGAACAATACCTCCTGCATCAGATGCAAAAACCCTAGATCCACAGTCATCAAATGGAGGTGTGGTTTTCTTCTGGAAATATGGAGTCTCCTTTATCTGGAACATTCAAGTGAAAAATCAAAATTAGCACACAGGTGATAATCATATCCAAAGGAAAAACAGATTTTGTGAGGACAACTTCAGGAAAAAAGATATAATTAGAGGAGGAGGAAATTAAGAATGGGCTCCTGAGTACTGAAGGAAAGCCAATGGGGAAAAAACAAACAACAAAATAACATACAGTTGTGAATGAACTTTTATTAAACAAGACTTATAAACAGACAGTAAATGGTAAAACATAGTGGTGACAGGCTGTAAGAAAATCAGTGACCCAAAAGCTGTTATTAATGATCTGTCCATGATCTCTCTATAACACTGGAGATCTCAGGAGAGCAGAATAAAAAACACCCAGGACATCTAAAATGTTGCCTGTAAGATGTTGTAGAGTTGAGACATGTAGAGCTGAGAGAGAAGAAATGAGACAACATAAACATGCCATAAAGACTGTGAAGGAAAGATAGTAAGAAAGATAGTAAGAAAGTAGTCATTTCACAAAGGGAAAACAGAAATTGGTATGATGGAAGATCTTGCATTTATTCTAGCTTTAGTAATTTTTGAGATTAGTGAGAAAATAATTTAGGTTTGAATGGCAAAGATAAAGTATACTAAAGATAAGGAAGCCGCTGATTTACCTTTGACATAGACCATGCCCTTCTGTCTTTAATAATTATGTAACAGAATATTAAAACTTGTGATGTATCAGTTTGTTAGACTGGCATGTGTTTTAACTAAGTAGACAGGAAGGCAACTGATAAGAAACTGAGATAATCTGTTCTAAATGAAAAGATGTGTATCTGTGAAGTTAAGTAAAGACAATACAATGTAATGCTATGATGATATAAATACAAATAAAGTAATATTAAGATCACAGGAGCAGAAAGTTTACTGTAGGATTATGCACATCATTTATGGTTGACTAATGATCAACAAGTTGGCTAGAGATATTAACAAATGTCCATATACTATGTTAATTTTAGTATAAAAACTAGCTGTCAACTAAAATATCACAACAGCATATTTATGCTGCCATTGTTTAACACTTTAACCTATTCTGTGTCATTATTTGCCTAATAATACAAAACAGACCAGCACTTTTCTGTTAACACAATTAGAAAAGAAATTCTTGTTCTCCAAAATGTATTCCTTGAAAGTACCACATCCTGTTTTCTTCCTTTCTGTAGATCCAATCTATTCTGATGAAAATGCAACAATCCACTACCTTTCAGTAAGAAAGTGCAAATGAACCCATTAAGTTAACTCATACATACCTGAAATATTTCATTGATATCCACTGGGAGAGCAAGGCCAATGTAATCATCAAAGCTACCGTATGTAGCATTAGAAACCATAGAGCGAACAGAGGAGGAACGCTGAAGTGTGTTTTGGTTAATAGGACTTAATAGATCTTCTTTGTCTAACGAAGCATAACTTAAAGCTTTCATGAACCTGTAACATTAAAATAATAAATCACAATCTCAGTAAATCTGTCATTCCTGCACATTACATATAAGAAGGACTACTGTCACAAAGACTATTCTTGTCTTCCCATTGTAGAATCCAGAGCTTGTTACTCTGTTAAGTTATAGCTATAGGTGTATTTCATTATTTCTGTCTCACGTTGTACCGCATGGTCTGGCAGTTCCTATAGTAAAAATTTGTGATCTTCTCTTTAGAAGCCCTGGGACACAGACTCAAAAGACAGGTAGATTAAACTTCTGCTTAAGAGGCTGCCAACCTTGTAAAAGTACAAGTTTTTTCCAATTTAATGGTCTTTGAAAATTTACAGCCCAGACAGAATCAGAAAAGATTTAGGCTTTAAAACTGCTAAATGACGATTTTAATTGTAACAATGCACAGAATGCACCTTTATTCACAAATTCAGACCTGAACAGGCACATTCCTGCAAATGCAAAGCTTGGGCCAGCTAAGTACCAAAGATACAATCAAGGAACATTTTTTTCCTGTACTCTAAAGGTGATCCAGTGCGTGACTCCTAAATGTGGAGGAAAAATTTGGTAAATTTAAGATTAAAAAAGCAACTTGAAGATGCACAGTGAGCAGTGTTGACTGTGACAACCAACCTGAGGAACAAAAAAAGAAATAGGTTGGGAAAATAACACAGAACAAAAGAGGTTGGAGAATCACAGAATCATCTAGGTTGGAAGAGACCTCCAAGGTCACCTAGTCCAACCTCTGACCTAACACTAACAAGTCCTCCAATAAACCATATCACTAAGCTCTACATCTAAACGTCTTTTAAAGACCTCCAGGGATGGTGACTCCACCACTTCCCTGGGAAGCCCATTCCAATGCCTAACAACCCTCCCAGTAAAGAAGTTCTTCCTAATATCTAACCTAAAACACCCCTGGCGCAACTTTAGCCCATTCCCCCACTCGTCCTGTCACCAAGCACGTGGGAGAACAGGCCAACCCCCACCTCGCTACAGCCTCCTTTAAGGTACCTGTAGAGAGCAATAAGGTCGCCCCTGAGCCTCCTCTTCTCCAGGCTGAACAAACCCAGCTCCCTCAGCTGCTCCTCATAAGACTTGTTCTCCAGGCCCCCTCACCAGCTTCGTCGCCCTTCTCTGGACTCGCTTGAGCACCTCCATGTCCTTCTTGTAGCGAGGGGCCCAAAACTGAACACAGTACTCGAGGTGCGGCCTCACCAGAGCTGAGTACAGGGGGACAATCTAGACCTGCTGGCCACACTGCTTCTGATACAAGACAGGATGCTGTTGGCCTTCTTGGCCACCTGAGCACACTGCTGGCTCATATTCAGCTGACTATCCACCAGTATTCCCAGGTCCTTCTCTGCATGGCAGCTTTCTAACCACGCATCTCCCAGCCTGTAGCTCTGCTTGGGGTTATTGCGCCCCAGGTGCAGGACCCGGCACTTGGCCTTGTTGAACTTCATGCAGTTGACCTCAGCCCATCGGTCCAGCCTATCCAGATCCTCCTGCAGAGCCTTCCTACCCTCAAGCAGACAGACACGCACCTAGCTCGGTGTCATCTGCAAACTTACTGAGGGTGCACTCGATCCCCTCATCCAGATCATCGATAAAGATATTAAAGAGAACTGGCCCCAGTACTGAGCCCTAGGGGACTCCACTAGTGACCGGCCTCCAACTGGATTTGACTCCATTCACCACAACTCTTTGGGCCCGGCTATCCAGCCAGTTTTTAACCCAACGAAGCGTATGCCATTCCAAGCCAAGAGCAGCCAGTTTCTTGAGGAGAATGCTGTGGGAAACAGTGTCAAAATCCTTACTGAAGTCAAGGTAGACCACATCCACAGCCTTTCCCTCATCCACTAAGCGCGCCACTTTGTCATAGAAGGAGATCAGGTTCGTCAAGCAGGACCTGCCTTTCATAAACCCATGCTGACTGGGCCTGATCACCTGGTTGCCCTGTAAGTGCTGCAAGATGACACTCAAGACAATCTGGTCCATGTGCTTCCCTGGCACTGAGGTCAAACTGACAGGCCTATAGCTCCCCGGGTCTACCCTCTAACCCTTCTTGTAGATGGGCGTCACGTTTGCTAGCCACCAGTCAACTGGGACCTCCCCCGATAGCCAGGACTGCTGATAAATGATGGAAAGTGGCTTGGCCAGCTCCTCTGCCAGTTCTCTCAGTACCCTAGGGTGGATCCCATCCGGCCCCCTTGACTTCCATACATCTAAGTGCTGTATCAGGTTGACAACCATTTCCTCATGGATTATGAGGGCCACATCCTGCTCCCCTTCCACCAGCTCAGGGTACTGGGTATCCAGAGAACAACTGGTCTTGCCACTAAAGACTGAGGAAAGGAAAATGTTAAGCACCTCAGCCTTTTCCTCATCTCTTGTCACTAAGTTTCCCCCTGCATCCAGTAAAGGATGGAGGTTCTCCTTAGTCCTCCTTTTTGTGTTTATAAAACACATTTTTTGTTATCTTTAACAGCAGTGGCCAGATTGAGCTCCAGATGAGCTTTGGCCTTTCTAATTTTGTCCCTGCACAGCCTTACAACATCATTACAGTCCTCCTAAGTGGCCTGCCCTATTTTCCAAAGTTCATAAACCCTCTTTTCTCCTAAGCTCTAGCCACAACTGTCTGTTCAGCCAGGCCAGTCTTCTTCGGCGCTGGCTTGTCTTTGGGCATGTGAGGACAGACTGCTCCTGAGCCTTTAAGATTTCCTTCTTGAAGAATGCCCAACCTTCCTGGACTCCTCTGCCCTTCAGAACCGCCTCCTAAGGGACTCTGTCAACCAGTGTCCTGAACAGCTCAAAGTCTGCCCTCCAGAAATCAAAGGTAGCAGTTTTACTGATCCTCCTCCTGACTTCGCCAAGAATAGAGACCTCTACCATTTTGTGGTCACTCTGCCCAAGAAAGCTCCCAACCACCACATCTCCCACCAGTCCTTCTCTGTGAACAGAAGGTCTAGCGGGGCACCTCCCCGGGTAGGCTCACTAACCAGCTGCGTCAGGAAGCTATCTTCCACACTCTCCAGAAACCTCCTAGACTGCTTCCTCTGAGCTGTATTGTATTTCCAGGATATGTCTGGGAAGTTGAAGTCCCCCATGAGAACAAGTGCTGGTGATTGCATGACTTCTGTCAGCTGCTTGTAGAATGCCTCATCCGTCTCCTCATCCTGGTTCGGTGGACTATAACAGACCCCCACCAGGATGCTTGCCTTGTTGGCCTTCCCACTGATCCTAACCCATAGGGACTCAACCTTATCATTCCCAGACTCAAGTTCCACAACATCAAAAAACTCTCTAATACAGAGAGCCACACCACCACCCTTTCTGTGCTGCCTGTCACCTTCTGAAGAGCCCATAGCCAGTCATTGCAGCACTCCAGTCGTGGGAATGGTCCCAACACGTTTCTGTGATGGCAACCAAGTCATAGCCTGTCTGCTGCACGATGGCTTCCAGCTCCTCCTGTTTGTCACCCATGCTGCATGCATTAGCATAGATGCACTTCAGTTGGACCATTGCCTTCTCCCCCAGCACTGACGTGGATGCCCCTGGAACACCACTAACAAGCCTTATTTCATCCCTGTCCCCTACTTACCTAGTTTAAAGCCCTCTCAATGAACCCTGCCTGCCCCTGGGCTAGTACCCATATCTAGCCAGACCCTGAACAGTGACTGGAAGGGCCCTGGCAACACACCCCGTCTGCAGCTATCAGGCCGGGTGCTGAGTAAAGTGCCCCGCGGTCAAAAACCACAAAATTTCTGCATTGGCACCAGCCTCTGAGCCACGTGTTTATCAGGTGGGCTTTCCATATCCTTTCTGTACCCCTCCCTGCCACTGTAGGGATGGAAGAAAACATCACCTGCACTCCCGCTCCATCTACTAATCGTCCCAGTCCTCTAAAGTCCTGTTTGATAGCCTTCAGGCTTCTCTCAACAATTTAATTGCCACCAGCCTGGATTATCAATAGAGGATAGCAATCAGAGGGGTGAATCAGGTTAGGAAGGTTTCTGGCAATGTCCCCGACCTGGGCCCCAGGGAGGCAAGCACACTTCCCTACTGGTAGGGTCAGGCCGACAATTAGGGCCCTCTGTTCCCCTGAGAAGGGAGTTGCCTACAACAATTACCCTTCTTTCTTTCTTAGTGGAGACAGTCTTGAGGCGTGGAGTCAACTTCCTTGCCCTAGGCATCCTCCTGGGTGGACTTTCGACCTCATCTTCACCCACCAGTCTCTTAAGCTCCAAGGCCTCAAACCTGTTGTGTAAGGGCACCTGGGAAGGCGAGGCTGGTAGGGGGGGGTTGCCTGTGACACCAAGCAGGGACCTGTTTCTATTCCTCTTTATCTCCTAGGTCCCCTCCCTCTGTCCAACAGCAACAGGGCAGAGGGTCTACCATTGTTTGAGGTGTCTCACCCTGGCGCCTTTCCTTCAGGCCTAGCAGGGAGTTGCTCCACCAGTCTATCTCCTGCTCACACTCCCTGATGGTCCTTAATCTCTCCACCTCCTCCTTGAGCTCTGCCACCAGGCTGACCAGGTCATCCAACTTCTCATACCTCACACACACAGTCTCTCTGCCACCCTCAGATGGCAGCAACAGGCTCAGGCACTCCGTGCATCCAGAGACCTGAACTGCCACACTTTTGAGCAGGCACTCTGTCTGGGTCACCACAGACTTTCTAGAAAGAGCTTTCTGCCTAGCGCAGACCATGGCAGTCTAGCTATAGGTAGACAGCCGGTAGACGAGCTGTTCTGAGTGGGGAGGGATGCTCTGCCATCTCGAAATCTCCCTGCCCATGCGAACTGCCGCGCCACACCCTGACTGCCCGTCCTAATCGCTGTGCTCCCTAGGGGCTGCCTTTGAATGTCAGGGGAGAGGGCGCTGCTGGCTCCGCCTACGCCTCGTCAGCCTCCCTCACGAGGGCTACCGGGTCCTGGCAGCTCCCTCAGCTGCCTCGAGTGGCCTTGATGCCGGAAAAAAAGCCCTACCCGTCTCGATCCCCCGCTCCGCTGCAGAACGCGTCTGCCCCGGAGCCGATCGCCCCGGCGAGGCGAGAACATATCTTCAATGCTGATCAGAGTCAGCTGATCAGATCAATCTGCTGATCAGATGCAAATCTCATTCGGCCACCTCTCATTTTAGTTCTCATTGAAGATAAAAGCCTATGAAAACTTTATACTAAACAAGCTAAACTAGATTGTCTATGCAGTGAATAAAGCATCCTATTCAAAGATGACCAGATAAGTGCTAATATAACATGACAGACTTCTCCATCATTTTCATCATCATTATTCCTCAATTTGTTTTAAAAGGAAAAAAAAACACACCTAGAAAGTCATACTATAGGTTGTATTAAAAAAAAATAAAATTGAATAAGAAGATAAAAGTGCTAAAAGTGCTAACTATGCATGGCAAAATTCTTGTGGTTTAACCCAGCAGGCAACTAAATGCCACACAGCTGTTTGCTCACTCCACCTACAACTGGTATGGGGGAGAAATTTGAAAGAGTATTGCAAGAACTCATGGACCAAGATAAGGACAATTTAACAAGAAAGGGGAAAAAAAGGACAAGGAAAACAACAAACAACAACAACAAAAAGAATAAACAAAGCAAGTGATTAATAAACAACACAATTGCTCAATACCTGATAATGCCCAACCAGACAACAAGCAACAGATGTCCCCCCAGCCAATTCCCCACTGTTTTTATTGTTTAGCACAGTACATATGAATGGGATATCCCTTTGGCCATTTTGGGTCAGCTGTCCTGGTTCTGTCCCCGCGAAGCTCCTTGTGCACCCCCAGCCTCCTTGCTGGCAGGGCAGCATAAGAAGCTGAAACGTCCTTGGCTTGGTGTAAGCACTGCTCTGCAACAATTAAAACATCAGCGTGTTTTCAGCACTCTTCTCATCCTAAGCCAAAACATAGCGTTCTACCAGCTACTAGGAAGAAAATTAACTCTGTCCTAACTGAAACCAGGACAATGTTGCTCTTAATCAGTAGGAAAACAAGCGATAACAAACAGGTACTATATACACACAACTGGCTATGTGGAATGCAATTCAGGGACAAGGCACTTGCTGTTCCATGCACTCAGGAAGTGACTAATGTACTGGTAATTTCTCCCCTTTCTCTCATGTGATAAAAGACGTTTAGGTAAAAAACAGTGATAGAAAATGTCTTTTCCCTTTCAATAGCAATATGAAAATCCAAACCATTAGTTAAAAGCTGATCTGTAATCTGTGTTGTAACCACAGCATACCATCCATGAATCAGTATAGAGATAGAGAACTGGACGCTTTTCTCATTCTGCAATATCTAAAGCCAGATTGATGGCTTTCACTTCTGCAAACTGACTCAATTCACCTTCTCCCTCAGCATCTTCTGCAACTCGTTGTGTAGGACTCCATACAGCAGCCTTCCACCTCCAATGCTTTCCCACAATACGACAGGACCCATCAGTGAACAGGGCATATTTCTTCTCATTTTCTGGTAGCTTGTTATACAGTGGGGCCTCTTCAACACACATCACCTCCTCTTCTGGTGATATTCTGAAATCCCTGCCCTCTGGCCAGTCCATGATCATTCTAAGATTCCTAGGTGACTGGGGTTTCCCATTTGAGCCCGCTGTGTGATCGGTGCGACCCACTTACTCAACATAGCATCAGTTGCATGATGTGTAGAGGGGACCCTTCCTTTGAACATCCAGCCCAGCACCAGCAGTCGGGGTTGCCAGGAGGAGCTGTGCTTCAGTACCAACCACTTCCAAAGCAGTGCAAACACCTTCATATGCTGCCAATATCAACCTCAGATCTCCCCAGTGCTTTCTGCCAGAGGCTCCAAGTGGGGCCATTCTCCTGGCTGTAGTGTAGAGCATGTTTTACATCTTGTCCATCCTGTACTGGCCCAAGGGTTACTTACTGTATGAGATATTCCCTGTTTAATTTGTTCAAAGGCTCGTCATTGCTCAGGGCCCCATTTGAAATTGTTCTTCTTCCAGGTCACTTGGTGGAGAGTGCTTGCTGTCAAACTGTAATTTGGAATGTGCATTCTCCAAAAAGCCACAATGCCTGAGAAATTTTTTGTTTCCTTTTTGCTATTTGGTGGAGACATAGCTGTTACTTTGTTGATCACATCCATTGGGATCTGACGACAACCATCTTGCCATTTTATTCCTAAAACTGGATCTCCTGTGCAGGTCCCTTGACCTTACTTTGTTTTATGGCAAAACCATCTTTCAGAAAAATTTGGACTATTTTCTTCCCTTTCTCAAAAATGTCTTCTGCTGTGTTGTCCCACACAATGATGTCATCAATGTAGTGCTAGTTTTCAGGAGCTTCTCCCTGTTCCAGGGCAGTCTGGATCAGTCCATAGCAAAGGGTAGGGCTGTGTTTCCCCACCCCCTGACCCCCCCCAAGGTTGTCGATTCTAGGTGTACTGGATGCCCCTCCAAGTGAAAGCAAACTGTCCTGCACTCTGCTGCCAAAGAGACTGAGAAACAACGCATTAGTGATTTCAATTGTGGAATGCCACTTGGCTGCCTTTGACTCCAGTTCATATTCAAGTTCTAGCATGTCCAGCACAGCAGCACTCAGTGGTGGTGAGACTTCATTCAGGACACGATACTCCACTGTCAATTAGTCTTCTGCACTGGCCATATGGGTCTACTAAAGGATGAGCAAGTCTTGCTGATCACTCCTTGGCTCTCCAGTTGAGGAACCAGTTTATGGATAAGAATCAGCCAGTTGATTCTGTTGGTGCAATATTGCTGCTGGTGCACTGTTGTGGTAGTGATTGGCACATGCTGTTCTTTGACCCTCAGCAACCCCATAACAACAGGGTTCTTGGAGAAGAGACCAGGCAAGGTAGACAACTTAAATATCCTCCGTTTCCAAGGCAGCTATACTACCAGTGACAGGACCCGCAGGAACGGGGTTAAGCTGAGGCAGTGGAAATTTAGGCTTGACATCAGGAGGGGGTTCTTCACAGAGAGGGTGGTTGCACACTGGAACAGGCTCCCCAGGGAAGTGGTCACTGCACCGAGCCTGTCTGAATTTAAGAAGAGATTGGACTGTGCACTTAGTCACATGGTCTGAACTTTTGGGTAGACCTGTGCGGTGTCAAGAGTTGGACTTGATGATCCTTAAGGGTCCCTTCCAACTCAGGATATTCTATGATTCTATAAAAGCCCACTGGTACCCTTTTGGGTCCTTGAAGTACCCTCTCCTGAGGTAGTCTATATCAAGGATGCATGAAGCCTCTAGGCAGCAGTCATGGGGTGCTTTTGCCACTCATTTCCAGTTAGACTCACTTCGACCTCCAATACAGTTACTTGTTGTGATCCCCCTGTCACTCCAGAAATACAGATGGGTTCTGCCCCTTTATAGTTTTATGGCATTAGAGTACACTCTGCACCAGTGTCCACTAGAGCTGTATACTCCTGTGGGTCTGATGTGCCAGGCCATCAAATCCACACAGTCCAATAAACCCAGTTGTCCTTTTCCTCTGCCTGACTGGAGGAAGAGCCCCTCTAGTCCTGGTCATAGCATTCATTACTCACTTCTTGTAAATAAAAATCAGAAGTCCCGTTGTTAAGATCAACCATTAGTTAAAAGCTGATCTGAAAGGAAAAGTTTGAGGAGTAGGAAAGCTATTAAGAGAAAGTTTTTGAGCATTGACTGTAGCTGTTGGAACAATGTCAATGTCATGAGCTAGATATCTTAGTTAACTATCAAATTAGTTTCCAGACCATCTAATATTACTCAAAAATAAAGGAGGCGACCCTGCAATCTAAAAATAAACCCAAGGAGTGAAATCTTTGCTCTGCTGTAGCTAGAAGCCAAATGCACATTCATAACAGTGGTACCGGTATCTCACCACTGGCCTCAATGCCACAGTGAACTTGAGTATAGTATACTGGCAAGACATGGTGTCCCTAAAACCTCTCCAAGTAACATAAAGAAAATGGGTCTTCTGAAATACAGCTCTGACTGCACCAGCAATTTTCTGTGATTGCAACTTCAGCAACATTAGTCACGTAACTATGTTTAAATAATAGAAGAGTTAAACAGGAAGCAAATACAATAGAAGGAAACATACTCTTTTGTCACTGACAGTATTAAAGGGACTAAGTACAGCAATGTAAGCTGGGCTTCTCTTACAGCACTTAAGAAGTTCAGACTTCTCATTAGCATATTATTCTACTAATATCAGTACCTCTTTAAGTGAAGTTATCTAGTACCCTGCAACAACTGTCACTTTTAGATGAATTTGGAAAAAATATTAGAACAATATTTTTCTTATTTAATTGCTCTTCTAGCTTTGAAGAAAGAAATGAGCACAAAATAATCTCTTACTGGCTTAGGGTTAGCCGAGAATCCAGGCTGCCAGACTTCATGGTAATAGTGTCAGTAAACAGCACGTCCTTTACTGGAGATGCTAGGGCTTCTGAGTGAGACAGTGAAGGATGCATCCTCTGCTGTTGTAAGCGTTTTAGCGTAGCATAACCAAAGGCATCTCGAGAACTTGTGTAGCTAAAGTTATAGTCAGCAAGACTTTTTATTGTAGCAAGAGAAGGAGCTTTAAGAGACTGGGCTCTTCGAGGAAGTGTATGAGAAGACCCTGGCAGTACCAGGGACACAGAGTTTGATTTTGAGAGAGGCAGGTGGTTAGACTGTGGTGTTGAACAGTGACTTGGTTTAACTGTTTTTGTGCTTACTACAGTACTCAAACTTCCACAGTCACTGTTTACATTTGTAGTGTCCACACCTATAATCTCCCTTGAAGGGCTAGAGCTCATTGAGCTTATGCCACTTGTCGTGGTATCTGTATTAAAACTTAAGCTACGACTCTTGAAATGTGCTTGTGTAGTACCATCTCCTATTAGCCTTTCTCTGCTTGTACTTTCCTGGTGAATTTCATTTCCAAGACCTTTTGGCAGCTTCAAATCATTTTCTCCAATACTAGGGGTACTATTGGTATCTTCCACGTGCTTACTTCCAACAAAAGAAGTTTCTAATCGTAAAGTCTGCATTTTAGGAACTCTGAAAACAGGGTTGAATTCTTCCCCAGCAGAAAAATCTATGTTACTGGAAGGTTCTGTTACAGTACGATTTCGTCTCAGGCTTGGTTTACTGTCAGATGATGTCAGTTTTCCT